>NC_047156.1:19281896-19881896 GCF_009819705.1 Hippoglossus hippoglossus
TAGCCATGATTCTGTTTTTTTAGGATATATATGTTTTGTAATGCTTCACATTAATAACGAAACGATAGATATGGTTAATCCCTCTTTGGAAAAAGTGTATCGTCTGTGATTAACGTCTTCTGGTATCATTCTTGCAACTGAGGCAGAACATTTCCATCAGGTTTGACTCATCAAGTCTCTGATGAACACTGACTGTTAGTTCTGTTTATTTTATTGTCTGACTTGACAGTTTTTTTATTGGTGTGATTCAACAACAGAACATAGAGTCTGGATGAGCTCCTACAGAAAGTCAAGCCCTCACAAGAAGTGTGTATGCAATTTATAATTTATAACAATGATCCCAGAGACTGACTCACAGTCAAGTTTGATTAGTTATATCATTAATATCTTTATTTATATCACCATTTTGTTCCAAACTGAAGACTATTGGATGCATTACCATGATATTGTACAGAAATGCATGATACCCAGAGGATGAATCCAGCTTTGGTGATATGTTGACCTTAGGTGCTCATCATCAGGTCAACACTCTTGAATATCTAATACCACTAAGTGAAAGCATCTCTGGGCCTAAGTGCAGCCTCGCAGAGTAGCTTCCAGAGCTGTAGACTTGTCTCTTGTTATTTTGTGGCTACTCGAATATTTCTTATGTGTCAAAGTGGAGACACTGCAGAGTTTGCATTGTACTGTTTCTGGGTTAGGGTTAGCATGACATTGTGATACGGCTAAATTGATCAGATCTTGCAGCAGATAATCATTTAAAAAGAGTAGTAAAATCTTTGTGGCATCAGTAGCTCTGCTTTCAGTATGAATCCTAATAATATTTCTAGAAACGGCCTTTGAGCATCAATAAGGGTCAAAAATAAAAAAAACAAGGGTTGTGCCTGAAAATCACTTACTAATCACTACATAGTCCAATATACTATAGTGACTTCGCCATTTGGTGTCCAATTTTTTAAACCCTATATAGTGCACTCATTGTTTTCCATAATGCATCATGTAAATTAGTGTACAACTGATAGTTACCAACTGAGAAATATATACCATCATGCATTGCGCTCGCTGCGGAGAAACAAGCGGAGAGAGGGCAACAGGAACAGCCTGACCTGTCGTACATATTTAAATACGGGCGGAGCACCGCATCACAGCACAAACTGAAACAAATAAGTTTATTTCTACATTCTACATCATTCAAAATGTTTGTTAAAGTATTTATACTAAGTGTAAAATAAGCATTTTAAATTTATTGTGGGATTTTCTACCGAAACAACGTTGTTGTTGTTGTTGTTGTTGTTATTATACATTATAATCCTGCGACAATTACTTCATTACCGGCGCAGAGAAAATGCGAAAAACGTCCGGAAGTATAGAAGACCCTATATAGCAAAGTAGGGGTTAGTGAATGAGTGGCTGATTCTGCACAGAACCAAGGACCGAGGTCATTGTAACAGTGGGATGATCATTTTGGCGTCTTTGCTTCTGCAGGATCACAGCTTCAATTCATGCTGTGTGCCCCAAAAAACACTTTTCATATCCTTGAGAAAATCTGTGTGACGTCAGCATGTGCACAAAACAACAAAGCATTCTGAAACTGAGATTAATCCTTCATGAAATGAACTTTGGAACAGTGACACAGCTAAATGCACAAGAATCAGTTACTGCTATTCACAGCTTACATGGCTGCTTACATTAATACATGTCTTTGTAACAACATTATTATGGTACTGTGCTTATCTTCTTTTATTTTTGAAATAATAATTTGTCAATGGGGTTTAGTCTTGAAATAAACTGCCTTCTTATTTTTTTGACATTGTGAGTGGTAAATCCTCTTTGCTGACACACGTTCACTTTCAACCTCACCTGTGCTTATATTTCTAGAGACTGTTGCACCTGAATGTGAAGAGTGACATTCATAATCATATAACTGCAGGGTCAAGGAGAGTATTTATGTCATTTGGAACTATTCAATTTGTCTGGACTCAGCCTCTGATCTCAGTGAAGTGTAAACACTGCGGTCACTCAAGCTTTTCAGAGGTTTGCTGATTCAGCATTTTCCATATATTTATGTAGTCACGTCAGGTCAGGTTTGTTTTCTGTGTGTAGGCCAATGTCACAGAGCACCCTCTGCTGACTGTGTTGCAGTTCAGTTGGAAACATATTTTCATGCATGCTTTACAAAATGCAGCTCTGGAGACTGTTTCTTTCTCTTCTATCTGCAGCCGTTCGTCATCCATGACATGGAGACCCTCCAGCTGGCAGAGCAGACGCTGGTGGCCAAGATGGTCGGCTCTGTGGGATCAATAAAGGACAGGGAGGCAGAGGTTCGGATTTTCCACTGCTGCCAGTGCACGTCGGTGGAGACCGTCACGGAGCTCACAGAGTTTGCAAAGTCCGTCCCCGGGTTCTCAAGCTTGGACCTCAACGATCAGGTGACTCTTTTGAAATACGGAGTGTACGAGGCTCTCTTCGCCATGCTCGCCTCCAGCATGAACAAGGACGGCCTCCTGGTGGCGTACGGCTCAGGCTTCATCACGCGGGAATTCCTCAAGAGCCTGCGGCGACCGTTCAGTGACATGATGGAGCCAAAGTTCCAGTTTGCCATGAAGTTCAACGGGCTGGAGCTGGACGACAGTGACCTGGCTCTGTTCGTGGCTGCTATCATCTGCTGTGGAGGTGAGAATACAGGAAAAACTATGTATTTTATACTTAAACTATCATTTTGCAAAATTTTGTATTATATCTTTTTTTTCTGTTTGCTCTTTGAAAGCTTTTTTCCCCAAATTTCGTAAATTGTAGAACTATTCTGTAACTTCTTTTTGCTAAGTATTTTTATTCTAATCACTAAATAATGCTTAAGGAATCTCACTCGACTTAATTTGTCCTGTTTAGACCGACCGGGCCTGGTGAACGTGGAGCACATCGAGCGGATGCAGGAAAGCATTGTGCAGGTGCTGCAGCTCCACCTGCTGTCCAATCACCCAGATGACACTTTCCTCTTCCCCAGGCTGCTGCAGAAACTCGCCGACCTCCGGCAGCTCGTCACTGAGCACGCACAGCTAGTGCAGGAGATCAAAAAGACAGAGGACACGTCGCTGCACCCGCTCCTGCAGGAGATCTACAGAGACATGTACTGAAGTTCGTGGAGGAGTAATCCAGGAGAGGCACTTTGCAAACCATCTCCGTTGTTTTCAGGGACAGAAGAAGAAGTCCTCCATAAGCTAGGGTTGAACCACTTACACCTTCCTAATGCAGCAGGAGTTAGTTTTGGTCAGCACAAGAGCTCCTGTCCAGGTCCAAGCGAGAAGTCTCGATTCTCTCGGTTGGGCACAGTGCTCTCCACTCCCAGGCAGAACAGTTGTGATGTCCAGCTGATCGAGCCCCTGTCTAGATACCGGTGTATGCAACCTCTGACCAAAACGCTAAACTAAAATCTTTAACGAGATCTCCATGGTCATATCCACATCCTGAACCATAAGAGATGACAGGAGGTGAACCTGATAGCAGCCACTCTGGTAGAATGTTTGACAGTAGATTTATGTACTGATGTCAAAGAGCCATAAACCTTCACAGTGAACAGCACCCAAATGACACCTGTGACAGCAGCAACGTTAAAACAGAGATGAGACAGTTTTCAGTCAAGGCAGCTCCTGACAAATTTACTACAAAGTATTATGGTCATATACAGAGATTTCAAGAGTAATGTCATGGTAATACAATAATACATTTGTGACTGAGAAAAAAGTCCTCAGTATTAGGAGAATAAAGAATTCATGATTTGGGGGAAATAAGCAGCAAAGAGAACCCACACTCGCTGTAGTTCCACGAAACCTCTTTGAATATGATGCAGATGTAACCAACGATAACCTCACTCGACCGCTACCAAACGGTTCCTCCTCGCAACTTTCTCCAAGTCCGTCTGGTTCTTTCTTCAGAATAAAAAATAATGACTTGCACAATACCAAGTCCTGATACTTATGGTAATGTGGTGCTGATGAGCCAAAATAATTTATTTAGATTTTTATTTGTAAAACCATTTTAGTGCAGGTTAATCTTCTGATTCCCCTTCTAACATGACACATAGCCTAGAATAATGACTTTATTCTCATAATATTATGACTTTATTCAAGAAAAATTACAACTTTACTCTCGGAAATTTCCAAAACTTTTTTCCTCATTAAATTATGACTTTATTCTCGTAATATAATGACTATCTTGTAAAATTTTGACTTTTTTCCTCGTAACATTATGACTCTATTCTTGAAATCTCCGATTTTTTATTTCTTTTAAGTGGCCCCAATAATGCGTCGAACAAATTACCTACTGGTGAAGGATGGTTATCCAATCACAAGCCCTCCAGCAAGTTTTTATAGCCAGAGACACAACTGTCACGAGGCTCCTGAAAATAAACATGTATTAGTACTTTAAGTCCTCAAAGCCATACTTTGTTTATAACGATGGTGGAAATGATCCTCCTTCTTCGTATTGTTTTCTCCTTGTAACAACACAGCCTCACGACTCGGTATGGATTATCATCACTTACACTTCGATTCCACAAACTGATCACGCAATAGTGTTTTTACACTTTAGAATAGAGAAGCAGAATCTTACAAGTTTATGAAGACAAAAGGTTTTGCAGACTGAAATGACCACAGGTGCAGATTCACTGTGCACATGTCCCATGATGCACATCTGAAGCACAAACACACCTGTGATGTGTCAATGTCATATTTTATACTGGACCTCTGTTCCCTGCCTGTTTGGCAAAACCCACGCACAGACGTTTGGCACTCCATCCTGTTCTGTGTCCTGGTATTCAAGGGCTAACACCGAGATAAACCGCATTACAACCTTAATACAGGCAGGGACGGATTTGCAGAGAATTAATTCATCTGTTTCTTAATTTCTCATTTTTTAAAGTCCTGTTCCACAAAATTACGTCTCATTATTATTATTTTTGTCTCACTCCTCTCTCTACTTCTACTGTGTTTGACTGGCTGTGTTTGGTCCTCATACTGTGCAGTTGATTGAGATTCGAAGGGGTCATCTGTGCGCATAGAAGAGAAGAGTGATAGTATGCTGAAGTTTTTCATCATCAGAAAAGAGTCGTTTTGGGTGAGAAATGTTCTGTGTTGGTCATTTACGGCAAACAGTCAAACCAAAAGACAAACATGTGGCCATCTGCTCTTATTCGACTCAGGGGGTAAGATGAAGCCAGTCAGACAACATGGGTTATTTTTCAGAATAAGACAAGTATAAAAACTGTACTGTAAAGATGGATGGACCAAATACATTTCCATATGGTATCATTTAGATGTTTTCTTTGTGTCCTCCATCTGTTCTGATGAACTGTGCATTTGAAAAGGCCACTCCTCTGTGTTGTCATGTCGCATTTTGTGAAAAAAAACAAGTGAATAAGTTGAAAATGCTCTAGAGATGACTTTCCCTGAAGGAATGTTGATGGTGGAAACCTGCATGTGTAATAGTTTGGATAATATAGAGTATATGTGGACCTGTGAGCGAATGCTCTCCCCTCCTCCTCATCTGCTTCTTATCCAACCAAAATCTCCTTATATCACCATGAATTGATTTGAAATTCAGTCACGAGAAACAGACCTTGTTTATAATCGCAAAATCTGTAAATAGCTGAAACGATCACGCCGCCCCCTCGCCCTCAGCTTTTTAACCCTTGAGGTATACAAGGTACTAATGATGATCAACTTTTGTATCCCTCAGTTTGGTATAAATACTTTTAAATGTTTTTTAAAAATTTACTATAAATGTGGTCACGTACTGTATTGTTTATTCGCTTAAATGCCACATTAATTGTGTTTTCGATGATTGAATTGGATCATATTTTTATACTAAAGTAAAAATGTACTGTATATGTCTAAATCAGATTATTGTTTATTTGAGACGGCACGGTTTGAAGCGTGCGGTGTAAATAGATTTGAGGGTGATAGGGCGACTGGTAATCTGAATACCCACAGACCTGAATCCCATCGGGGGACATTCCTATTAATTAATCGTTGATTTCTAGAAAAATGCATTCAGTTCATTTCAGCTGCACTTCATTTATCTGTTCAATTAAGCGCTTATGAGAGAAAGTGAAAGCACACGGGGATGTGCACGGCCACATGAGCTCACGACTGATTCAAACTTGACCGCTGAATAAGACATTTATCTTTTGAAAGGTCAAAATACGACTCCGCACTGATCACACAATACTAGTCTCCTCCTTTTATACTCAGGTTGCATTAAAATACAAACGGGGTGATTGAGATATGCACAGAATTTCATTGTTGTTATCAGAAATTCTCCATAGTTGCCTCTTCATATTGAACAAACCTGTATTTTGTGCTCCCACGTCTCTGTTGGTCAAACAGAGAAAGCGAAGGCACTCACAGTTTGCCATCACATGTTATTACAGTGACGACGATGCAGTAATGAAAATGCAGTATATTGTTGTTTTATAATTCTCCTTTTGCCACACGTTTTTTTTTTTTTTTTCCCTGACTCTTCTCCCATCACACGCTGCTATAATGTATGAACTCGCGTTAACATTTCTTAAGCCATGAGTAGATTAAAGACACTTCAAAGTCCTTCTTACTTTAAATATATATATATTTTCTCAGAATGTCAGTCCCACGTGCAGATTTCATCGAACGCAGCTTGGTTTATAATTCCCCTCGCACACTCCAGCGGATTTGGGAATGTACTTGGGGATTAACCACAAACAACCTGTGCCTTAACGTGTGTGCCCATGCCATACAACACTAGAGATTCAGAAAACAAACACAAAAAGACTTGACTCGTGCACACACACACACTTTTAGAAAACTGTTTGTAAACTGTTGAGATTCAGCGACACAGTACGAGGGGGGGGGGCACACATACAGGAGATTATGTCAAGGCAGATTTTAAGAGAATATCCTCCACGGTGAAATCGGAGCTCAAAAGTGAAACTGAAGCTTTGTTTTACAGTAACAATGAAGGATTTGCTTTAATGAATGGTCAGACTTGCAGAGGTAAAAGGTTTAAACCCATAATGGTTGAAACACTAGAGCCAGGCCCTTGAGGAGAGGTCGTGTAAATGTGTGATGTCTGCTTACCCTTAGGAATGCCTGTTTTGTGTTGAAATGACAAGGGACGTTTTTTTTTTTTTACTTGTATCAGGGAAACCTAGTCTTCCTTTGTTGAACTAGCTCAGGACATAGAAAAGGTACTGTTCTTCCTTCTCTAGCTCTCTCACTTATTCTCTCAGAGATAAGTGTCTAGTGCTCTGCCTTACAGCACAAACACCCACAATAGTGATTCATTTGACTTTATTTTTATTTCTCCAAAACTGACCGAAAAATAAAGAAATAAATGAGTTACCGCAGGGGCAGCAGTCATAAGAATTAGACGTTTGATTTGATTTTTCATTAGATTTTTTCCTGAATTTCTTGGAGTTTGTTTTTGTGGCTATAGTGTCATGCAAAGAGAAAACGGAGACTGTCTATGGATGTGTTCTTAATGTGTACTGTGGCTTGGTAACAATACTGTAAATGCTTGATGAATGTATATCTAGTCATTTAAACAATGAAACAAGTTGTCATTGACCGGGTGTCAAAATAAAATGATTTTGAAATTCACTACGTTTGTTTTAATTTAAATGGACCATGCTGGAGTTAATTATGGACCATTGAAGGTTGGTTTCTGTAGTTGATTCATAGCACATGTCTTTGTTTGACTAAAATGTCTACGGAAAAAAATACATTTATAAACATAATAAAATCTGTCTTCTCAGCTGGTCCTGATGCGAGTTCCTCATGTATTGGTCTGTGGTCAAACCTGCAGAAAGAGTATATTGACTTTATTCAGTGAAGAGAAAATGCTGAATTTTGATTCAGTGTACTGATTAGAGTCTGACCTATTTGTTTGTTTGTTTTTTGATAGACTACTGAAATATAGTATTGGCCGATATGATTTCTGAGATATCTTTATCAAACCCTTATGATAATGAAATGTAACTGAGGCTTTTATTGTTATTTTACAATAAACCATAAGCTTTGTTATAAAATCACTAAAGCGTAAATACAACCAAATATATAATTGAATTGAGAAAATAATCATTTGAATATAAAACGCAAAATTAAAATTCACATATTTTCCGCATAGTCTATTCTGTAAAGTTAAAGATTTTGCATTAGCAAACGTAAACGCAGATACAGAGATGTCTGAGAAAGGCTCATATCAATATATCATTGAGATGATTGATATCATATATCATTGGTCGGGCTCTAATTGTAATGCAAAACTAAATTGACCACATTAATAAAACCACACACACAATTCAAAATAGAAATCAGACACTATTAAACATTGCATGGATTGAAGACTAGTAAAGCGATAAGAACAGTAGACATTTGTAAAAGTCGAAAATATTTTTTTAAATATTTGTTTACTCCTTTTTAAGCTGTACCTCTTACCTTTGTCTTGTTTTGGTTTGATTTTATACAGTTTTTATATTAAGTGTATGACTTTCACATGATTCACTAAATGGGAAGAGAGTTTGAGGAGCACCTGCCACCAGCCTTCTTCTTTAAGAACCAGAGCACTAGAGGGCGCTGTCGTCCCAACAAACCGCCCATGCTTCCTCTGTCTGCTCGTCACATTGTCCAACATGGCTGCGCCCTTGGCAGGAACCTGCCGCTTTCTACCGCGGCATGCGTCCTGTGCCCTGCTCGGTAGAACGGGTGTGTGGCTCAGCCTCAGGTGTAGACTTCACCGCTCCTCCCCTGCACTCAGCGGGCTGCTCTTCTCCCTCAACAGACGCGGTGTTCTGAAGGACTCCTTCCCGGAAAACGCAGCCCAGGACCAGCTGCCGCGGCTCCTCCAGTCCGGTGCTCAGACTGTGTACTGCGGCTTTGACCCCACGGCCGACAGCCTCCATGTGGGCAACCTGCTCGCCATCATCGGCCTGCTGCACTTCCGCAGCGCCGGGCACCACGTCCTCGCGGTGCTCGGGGGGGCCACGGCTCAAATCGGGGACCCGAGCGGGAAGACGAGCGAGAGGGAGCCGCTGTCCGCGGACACCGTGGAGGAGAACACCCGGAGCATCCGGGAGAGCATCCAGAGGATCTTCTCCAACCACGAAGTGCACTTCCACGATGCCTCCAGGAAACCGGGCACGGTGACCGTGCTGAACAACCTGAGCTGGTACAAGGACTGGGGCGTTGTTCCCTTTCTGTCCGAGGCCGGCAGACACTTCAGGATGGGCACCATGCTGAGCCGCCACAGTGTCCAGTCCAGGCTCAAGAGCACAGACGGCATGAGCCTGACTGAGTTCACCTACCAGGTGTTCCAGGCCTATGACTTCCACCACCTCAACCAGGTGTACGGCTGCAGGATCCAGCTCGGGGGCACCGACCAGCTGGGCAACCTCATGTCTGGCCACGACTACATCCACAAGTATAACTCTCCTACTTTTAAGGATTGTTTCCAAGCCTCCCTGAGATTTCTCTTAATGTAATGCATCATTGATCCATGGTAAATGTCCACACAGCAGCAGATGTGATTACATGTTTCATGTGGATTGTTAGGAGCCCTGCTTCAATTCTGCACACTTCTCCTCCACTAAGGATCTATTTTACCAGGGGGGTTGCTGTTTATACACCACAGGCCTATAACCTCTACCAACCAAACCAGTTATGTATGGTTGCAAAATTCAGCTCAGATACCAACCAGCCCGGTAGAGTGATTTCTGTCATTTACAAGAAAATGTCCATCCAACTTAAAGACAACTCAGAAGTCCTCGTCATGGAGAGATACCTGTATACCAGACCCTGTTAAAGACTGGGATCAGTTACTATTTTAGTGATCCTGGTAAATTTGGAAACTTAGGTGCATGCATCATTTCTGTTTACACTGTGCTCGAGCTGCCAAGACACTTCAGAATGTTAATTTCCTTATTTGTTTTATTGAAAGTTTAACACAATATGGTAAATGTATACAGTATTCCTTATAAAATAATTGTGGTGTTCGATATGGAGAATATATCTGTTATTATGCAGACCAGAGAAAACTCTTGTCATCTCTAAAATAAAACTTAATTTAGTTTTTGTTTGACAACACAACTTTGTAAAATAGTAACGAAAGTTGATCATATCATCTCATTATTCGATTCCATTTGAAGTTGATTTATTACTCTATGTTATGATGACACATGCAAACAAAGGCACCAGCAGTCCTACAGTTTTGTTTTAGCTATTTGCTAGTTTATGCACTACATCAAACTAGACTTGTAACACTTGAAATCCTGTTATCTCTCCAGAGTGAGTGGAGAGGAGGTGTACGGACTGACCACCCCCCTGGTGACCAGCTCTGTCGGGGACAAGCTGGGGAAGACGGCGGGCAACGCAGTGTGGCTCAACAGAGACAAGACGTCACCGTTTGAACTGTATCAGTTCTTTCTGCGACTGCCTGACAACGCTGTGGAAGGGTAAGTGGAGATAAAGGCATATGTGTGTTTGCTCTGAAAGCTTCTCATAGATGGGTGCTTGGGGGGGTTGATGATGCTTCTAACACGTGACACGGCAGTCGCAACAATTAAAAAAACTAAAAGAAAACAAATATCTCCTGTTGAAAAGGCTTTGACACACACCCATAGACGAAGCTGTCGAGAGAGTTTGTGGTGATAAGAGCCGACACCTGTGTCTGTGCTGTCAAGAAAATAACGTGATGTGTGAAACGCAAACTGCAGGTAAACTCTGTATCTGATTCTCCAGACTTTACCAGCAGGTCATGGCTAAAAATGGCTTGATATGCTGTAAATGTACAGTGGCTTCAGAAAGTTTTGATATCCCTTCACTTTTTACACAATTTCCATCAATCTCCTCTCAGAAATTATAATGAAAAAGAAGAAACTTGTTTTTCGACAGTTGTCTTGTCGGTGTGCCTCAGGTCTTTGTTGAGTGAAAGGTGAACCATCACCCCACATGCCATGTGTACTCTGGAGCAGGTCTTTTAGAACCTTCCTGTGTTTGCCTTCATTCATCCCTCCTTCATAGCCTGATACTTCATCATAGGGATGGTATCATTCAGGTAACAGCAGAGTCTGGTGTTCGACCAGATGTTTAGAGTTTAAATTTATATCTCATCAGACCCAGAAATCTTTCCCCTCATGTTTGCAGACTCATTTAAATGCAGCTTGGCAAGCTCCCAGGTTTTACTGAAATCCTCTCCCATTCTACAATAAACACCTGATGGATGCAAGGCTGCTGCTGAGAGAATCACCCTTCCTGTCAGGTTCCCATTCTCTGCAGAGAACCTTTGTTAGCTTCTCGGTCACCTCCCTGACTTTGGCCTGATTACTGAGTTTGGTCTGATGGCCAACTCCAAGTCCGTCTTCTTCCCTTTCACTTTATGGAGGCTTCTGAGCTCCTACAACAGAAACAGACTTAGGAATGGTTTAATTATCTTGCCCTTATCTATGCCTCACCTTGCAATTTAATCGACTTACTGTAATTAGACCTTATGGCTCGGTTATTGTTCCGACTTGAAGTGTGAATTGTTGGACCTCATATCTACCAGTGTGAGCCTGTTTCATCTATAACCAGTCAATTTACTTTGTCACAGCTTGACTCCAGTCAGGCTCTAGGCACATTTTAAGGCTAATTAAAGCAACCATGATGCATCTAAACACAATTGGGGGTGCTGCAGACAAGGGTCTGAAGAATTTTGTAAATAGAGATTTAGTTATTTTTTTGTTTTTTAATACATTTTGAAACATTTCTTGTAATATGTTTTCACTTTGTCATTATAGATTATTGCTTGTAGGCTAGTGGGCTAAAAATAGGAATTTTATTCATTTAAAAAAAAAAAATTGCAAAGAGTTAAGAGGTCTGAATACTTTGGAGCTGCTGTAGATATTCTCAGCGTTGTATCCAAGGCTCAGGTGTATTGTCTTTTTATAGGTATCTGAAGCTGTTCACCTTCCTGCCTCTGGCGGAGGTGGAGAGGCTGATGGAGCAGCAGAGGGAGGATCCAAGTAAACGGCTCGCACACAAGCGACTGGCTGCAGAGGTGACCAAACTGGTGCACGGAAAGGAGGGCCTTGAAAGTGCTAAGAGGTCAGATCAGGCCCTGTGTGTTTGAGTGTTTGTTTCTGTGGTATTCAATGCTGTTTTATTCAAGTTTTTACATTTCTTATTTGATAGGTCATTCTTAAAAGTAGCAGGAATTCAGATAGCTGGAAGTGTGATTTAGAAGATGCCAAATTCATAACTCCCCCATGCTCACACTTCTGTAGCTGCCAGTGACCTCTGACCTCATTACTGAGGTAAGAATTGACCTATTCAGGGAAGAAAAGTCATATTTAATATTATCGTTGCAGATGCACCGACGCACTTTTCCACAGCAGTGTGCAGGCCTTGGAGGAAATGAGTGACGAGGAGCTTCAGGAGCTTTTCAGGGAGGCTCCCTTCCTCGAGCTGCTGCTGGAGCCGGGGACCACTGTGATAGACGCCTGCCGAAAAGTCAACGCAATCCCAGAGGGACCCAGAGGGTGAATACGCCAATACTGCTTTCTTTACATACAATTACAGGGTGCAAATACCAATAGTTAATATTAATAATTTATTAAATCTAACATATTAACCTGTAAATTATGAAATTTAAATCAGTCCACTCAAATCACAAACATTTCTTGCAAACGTCTTTTATGTGGCTGCACATTGTTTTTACAGCGACTGTTATTTAAAATTCAATCATTCAAAAGCAAGCAGCTCCAAAGCAGACTGTCGGCAGTACATTGTGGATTAATTGGCCACTATTTCTGAAGACAAATGTTTCTGTTGAATTTGTAAATTTCATTGCTTTCATCACTTTGTGAACAAGAAAATATAATTCTGTTCAGCTCCATTGTATCGAAAACATGACTTGAAAATATGACAGGGATACTGAGCATAATTTTCAAATAAAATATCTTCTTTATCTTTATTTTCAATAATCATTACAAAATGACATTTACAAAGTCCCTGTTTGTTCAAACAACCGTCCAATTATTCAGTTTATAGAGATATAAAACATAAATGTTGCAAATCCTCAGAAGCAGTGGATGATGGGAATTTCTTTCCTGTCTTTATATATCAGTGAGTTTGTTCTATATTGAATGTTGTATGAGTTACTGCAGTGCACGATTAGTCGATAATTGGAAAAATGAATTACCAATGATTTTGACCAATAGATTAATAATTTAAGTTATACATGTTGTCTCGTGAGCACTCTACACTGTAATCTTTCATTTTCATCCATGCTTTAATTAGATTATACAGGTTAGAATGGTTCTGGTTTGCATGCTCACTTTGTGTTCTGCAGCTATGTGAGGTGATGTCTCTGTCTATTTGAGACTGTCCTAACTGACAGTGTTAACGCTTGTGTGCAGGTATCAGATGCTTTCGGACGGTGCAGTGTGGATCAACCACAGACGGACAAATAAACCAGAGCAAATACTCATCCCCAAACTCCACATCCTGTCTAATGGACTAACGTTGCTCAAAGTGGGCAAGAGGAACTTCTACATCATCAAGTGGCTCAGTCTCTGAAGTCCCCTGCTCTCAGCAATGGACCAGTTTACTGTAATGGACTGACTGGGAAGGTAGGAGACTGCACCTCAGCAGGTCAAAGAGGAGACATGGATGGACTGATATTTTGGTACATAGCAGGTTTTGATGTAGTTGGTTTCCCTCTGGTTGTAATATAAATATGTATATGTACAGATGTGACATTTATCAAAAGCTGCGGTATTAAAAATAATTTGACATAAAGACGTTGTTCCTGTTGGATTTGTACTCCCACAGAGATCTTGCAAAGTGAACACTAGGGGGCAGCATGGTCCCAGTCATAATGGTGGTGCTGCAGGCGGCCACAGCTGCACCACATCGCCTGCTGTGACCCCATAGATAAATAATTGCTAATAGTAAAATTAAATTGCATCATTTCTCGCAAACAGTTTATGCATCTATTTTTAGCGAATAGTGTTTTTCCAGTTTGATGTGAACTTGAGGCCAACATCTGTCTCACTGCTGCTGTTTTCTTCTGTCTATGTGGTGTCCAGTGTAAACTGCACCACAGGGAAAGAAGGAGATTTTAGATCAATTTAAAAACAAACTAAATTCGATTGGGGATTATTGTTGGATTCCGTAAATTTTATATTTCAGTCAGCCGAATTTTTTTTCAAGATAAGAATTAGATTTTCCCCATTAAGTACAAAGTTTTCACTGTGGTGTAGTTAACAGTTTCTGAGGCTCAGCACGCACGGCCTCTTTCAATGTTTTTTCATTTCGTATTTTTACTTATTTACAGACACTTGAATGTGGACATGTTCGTGGCTTTTTTTAGTCCTACATCTGTTCTTCTCTTTTTGTCCTGGGGGCCAGTGGAGATGAGGACAGGGTCTGCTCTGTGCTGACCTTGATTTCCCTCACTCACCTCCAGATTACTGGGGGGAAATACCAGGTCATTAAGATACACTTGCTAGATTTGAAAAAAAAAATTTTTTTTCTTTACTGGACATAATCGGATAGATTTGACATCTTAGCAGTGGGGGAGGGTAGATACACTACGAGCAGAGGACCCACACCTTGAAGCTTCATCCCATGCATGTTCAGAAATGTCATCCCTTAAGGTGGAATGTTTACAAGCAATTCATTTTTAACAATTTGGTTTAAATCAAAAATCAACAACTTATATAAGGAGAATGTTTTCTCAGCCTTTTGATTTTAATGTATGCTAATATTTTCCAGAAATTAAAAATGTTATGAATATATTTGGTTAATGGTTTTGACTCTGAATCAAATGCAGTTGGTGAGTATGTACAAATTTTTGCAAAATGCATTTGGCAACTCTGAAGTTTAGTCTTATTATAGGTAGGCTGCTTTACGAAAATCGTATCACACACCACCTAGCAACAGCTTTCATAGATTAGCTAAAGAATTATTTTTATTTTGTAGTGTAAACTGTTAACTAATGACACTAATGTACATATTTTATGTAGATTTAAATTTAGAAAAAAAATAGATAAATATATAAGTAAAATAAACTACTGCCTCATTAAGAAATTAAACCAAAAAGAAGTGAAACGTTTGTGGCACATTAACAGCTGCGTGTTATTGTTGCGACATTAATCTTCATTTGAAGAAAACCAAAATAGATTTTAAGTGTAAAAAGCTGGCCGTTTGTCGCAAGTAGCCGGTCCACCTTAACAGAAGTGGGCGGGCCTAAGCGCGACGGCCAATGAGCGGCCCGCTCCGCATTTAAATAGCTCTCAGTGTCAATCATCCCCCTTCCTCGTCCCCCCGCCCCCCGGACCCAGGCTCCTCTCGGTCCAGCTTCATCATCCATCGCCATATTGGGAGCTGAGACGCTTCGCCCGCAGTCTATCTCACCGCGGGGCGACATCTGACAGACAGCGCGGCTCCGGTGCCCCGTGTTTCACTTCGGTCTTTCCCGGCTCCGCGCAGACGACGCTCGGCTCCATAACAACCGCGGCCGTTGGCGTCCCCTGCTCCGCGTCCTGCATGGCAACAAGCCGCTTCTCTCTGGCTGTGGATCCCGATCAGAGGCGAGGAGATACCCGTTGTTTTTGAACAGTGGTGGGTTTTTGTTCGCGTGAAAACTGGACGATCGTGACGAGAAATTGCCTTTCTTTACCTTATTGCTATTTTTTTTTTGGGAGGTGGGGGGGCGGAAAAATAAAAATGTCAAACGTTCGCCTTTCAAACGGGAGCCCGACGTTGGAGCGGACGGAGCCGCGGGTGTCGGAGCACCCGAAGCCGTCAGCCTGCAGGAGCCTCTTCGGCTCCGTGGACCACGAAGAGTTAAAGAGGGATTTAAAGGGACACTTGCGGGAGATGGAGGAGACTGCCTCCGCCAAGTGGGGCTTCGACTTCGCCAGTTACTCGCCGCTGGTCAACGACAGGCTCGACTGGAAGTTAGTGGACTGCAGGGACGTCCCGGATTTCTACCAGCGGCCGCTGCGGACGAGGACCAGGGAGAAGGGCGTCTGCTCCGCCGGGAATAACAATGTGGATCTTAACGGGAATCATAGCTGTGTTGTGGTGGCGGCTCCGGGCGGCGACAGCAGCGCCAGGTCTGACGGGCAGATGGAGTGCACCGGGCTGAGGAAGAGACCTGCGTGCCACGGTACTGAGACCTGACACCGACTCACCTCCATGTTTTTACACCGACTGTGTGTGTGTGTGTGTGTGTGTGTGTGAAACGGGAAGCCGGGCTGGGTCTCGAGTGCCCATCACTGTGGTGGCATCTCCCCCCCCCACCCGGCTTTAAAATGCGCTGAAACCAAATATTCAAAAGCTGCAACTCAGCTGAACCAAACCTGAACTTCTTGCATGACAGTAAAAAAAAAAAATATATACTTTTCCTGATTTATTTAGCCTGTTTTTTTCTTATTTTTTTACTGACGCAAACTTTACTTTTTGCAGAAGCCTCGGCCCAAAGCAAGAGGTCCCACAGCAGCAGCAGCTCAGATGAGGTGATCCGTCCCAGTCTGAGCCACTCTGCAGAACACACACCCAGAAAGAGCAGCCCCAAGAGGCTGACGTGAGCACCACAGACGGTAAGACACTCCGCGATTGCTGCTACTGGGACTGTAACGTGTGTTCGTACTGGTTTGTGCGACTGCAGCTGGTTGTTTGCCAGCGTCAGCAGAGAAAAGTTCGAGTCCCCCCCCGTCCCCCCCCCCTCTCTCCCAGCTGTTGTTTGCCTCCAACGAAAAACTTATATAAGACAAAACAGTCCGCTTCTTATTTGATTGTGTCGTTCACGTAGTGTTAGTTGGTTTCCTCGATCCGATCACTTTGCAGGTAATCGTGTCAGATCAGGTGTGTGTGTGTGTGTGTGTGTGTGTGTGTGTGTGTGTGTGTGTGTGTGTGTGTGTGTGTGTGTGTGTGTGTGTGTGTGTGTGTGTGTGTGTGTGTGTGTGTGTGTGTGTGTGTGTGTGTGTGTGTGTGTGTGTGTGTGTGTGTGTGTGTGTGTGTGTGTCAGCTGGTGCCATTCATCGACTGCGAGTGGAAATCGTAGTAGTGGGAGTAAAAGTGGTTCATTCGTGTTCCTGCGCGTGTCTCCGCACTGCGATCGATGAGTTCAGAGTAAAGACGAAACGTGGTGGCTGCACATTTACACGTTTTTTTTTTTTTTTCTTTACTACAACCGCTGGCCGCCGCGGAGAGTTTCCGACTGAACTGTAAACAAGTGCTGAACAACAGTGTAGTAGTAACACGTCAGCAGCCACTGCCCCTCACCGAGGAGCAGGGACGGGAAGGGGCCGGCCTCTGTGTGCAGAGTGCAACACACACACACACACACACACACACACTGCACACTCTCTCGTATCTGCCTCTGCCGCCTGAGAGCCGTGCATGACTGAAATCAAGTGTGCTCGTCGGAGGAGAATAGGCATGAAATCTGAATTGTGGTGGCAGCATGTGAAGTGTCAAAGCTGCAGTGCAGGATAAAGCACCAAGTCATAACTTTTAGTGCATGCTCATATTTTAATTTGTGGAGAACGGTGTGGTCTGTTGAGGGATGGTAAAAACGAATCTTTAGTATATTCATAATGTCCAAGGGGGCTTACTTTAGATTCAGAAGAAATGCAGGAGGCTTTTGTGATTCTCAGGCGGAAACAAATTGTCATGCCTGGTAGTCGTTTTTTTTAGTTGTCTCCTAAAATATAATTTTTATTAGTGTGAAATATAGTATGGAAGTGCAAGTGCTGATCAAAAATCACATATCTACTGTTTTTAATCGCATAGTAAAATCATTTGAGTGAATTCTTGCATCAGTATTGTTATATAACCAACACAAAGTACATCTGTGTGTTTCCCTCATATTCCTGAGCACCATGTTGATGTTTTGAACTTCACCCTCCTTGCTCTTGTCAGAAGTACTTAAGGACACAAGCAATACTCCCCCCCCCCCCCCCCCCCCCCTCCCCTCTCATGTTTAGTGAAACTGTGCACAAACTCTCAGCCCATCCTTGATACAGTTGCTTAAGTATTTTTCTGTGTGATGCATGCTGCTCTGATGTGAATAAACGAGTCCTAACCTCATGTCTTTTTTGTTCCCACAGAGCCGACGATGTATGTTCCCTTTTTTATGTGGAAAAATTCAGCGTTGGCCGAATTTTTTATTTTTTCTTCTTTTTTTTTTTTCTTGCAAGAGGAACTACACAGCATCAGAAACATATCAAGTCTCCTGAAGGACGAGGAGGACGCTGTTGAAGCACTGAATAGAAACACTAAAGTTGTGGCACTCAATTAAAAGTTACTGCCTCTGAAAGCAGTCAATGTAGCAGTGTGCAATTAGGTTTGATTTCCTTTTTTGCTCCTTTTTTTACTACCTGTGTGTAAATAAATATATATTATATTATATTTCTCTCCATATGTAGCACATAAGATAACATTATGATTTTGAAAACAAATCCTTTATGTAACAAGGTGTGAATTTTGATTTGACTTGAAGAATTGCAGTGTAGTTTGATACATGTTTCCAAAATGCTGTTTTTTGTTTTTCTTATTTTATCTTCTGAAAGACTTTGACACGGTCCCTAATTGCTACATTTAAAACAAAATCATGGCTCCTTACAGTTTCTTATCAGTGTGTCTTCACTCCGTCATCTCCCTAACTCAGCAGTGAAGAAAGGTACAAATGTAGCTCATCTGTCTTCTTTTTTAAAATTTTTTTCTTCTTTGGTCATTTCAGTGTCACCAAGTGCAGGTTCCTCTAAAAGATCTATTTCCCCAGGAAATCAACAAAGAGAAAGACAGTAATATTTCTGTTTGAGTAATTTAAAGAAAGTCCTATTTATTTTTGTGGTAGATGCTTTTAGCATCAGTTGAAATCTGGAATTTTTTTTTTTTTTTTTTCTCAAGTACTCATGCACACCTCAGCCACTTTGTCACGGTGTGTTTGATTGTTCTCTGGAGTTGTGCGGTACTCAGACGTTGAAGGACTAAGAGCGTACAAACTGCACAGGTTCCTCGACTGTATCCCTGTCGTTTCATCAACCTTCGGAAAGGAGTTTTATTTTTTAGTCTTTTTCTAAATAAGGGTTGAATGTCCTACAATACCAAATACAATGGTTGCTTCAGTATGGTTGCCAACACTGCCTTTGCTTCTTAGTTGACTTCACATTGTATTTCTTTGTGATAACCTAGACTTAATATTCCATTGTTTTTCTTTTCACCAATGTTTAGCCTGCTGACGATGCCAATGTGAGCATCTAAAAGCTTCCCTCTATTCGCCTAAAGTGTGGGTTATGTTCAAAGAGACCAGTGTGCACCTGGATGCAGAGAGAAAGAACAGCTCGTCTCAGAAATGCAGTCACCATGCCTGTGTATTTGTGTAAATCTTTGCAAATGTACCTTTTGTACATAATTTTGTAAAAACACTGAGAAATTATACTAACTTATTTATGTCAAGTTTTTTTTTATGTAGAATAAAAAAAAAATGGGTTTTTGATTACGGTTATCCAAAGTGGCATTTACTTTATTATAATTGTCTTATTTTGTAAAAGCATATTTTTTGTAGTTTTTTTTCTTTTTTTTTTTTTTTCTCTTATCAATAAGGTTGCAAACTGAGCCTGATAAAATATTTGATGTGGATTTTGTAATGTGTGGTTATAAAATGTGTTGCAATCAATTAAAAGAATTAAATTTGTCTGCCTTGAAGTTGCTTTTTACACTTGGTGTAGTTTCCCCACAACACACACACACACACACACACTCCTACGTATTTTTACGTTTTATTTATAAAAACGCAAAAATGTCCAATAAAACACCAAGAAAATACATGCAGGAAAAATATAGCATAAAGATACTTTAGGCAGTGCAGAGAGGATTTCTGTGCATGTAGTACCTGGTACAATGCAGGGACTCCCAAGACGAGTGTAGCACAGTTTTGAGCAGGCTGATGATTGACACTCTAGTCCTCCAATGAAAAGGAGAATGGGGAAAGCAGACCACTTGTTGCAGCCAGTAACATTCAGTAATTTATGGGAATGGCTCTCATGGGGGAAAAAAAGGGTAAGCGTGCTAAACTCAGACTACGATCTTCAAAATGCAAGGTTAAATACTGCAGCTAGTAAATAATTTTTTACAATTTTTAAAAAATATTTTCCTGGCTATAGTAGAATCTGTATTTGTCCCTGTGTGTGTGTGTAACAAAGTGAGTGTGTTTGCATTTATGTATATTGTGTTTTGTGTTTAATTTTTTTTACCATAAATTCAATTTTCATCTCAGTTTTTTTCCTGCAATTTATAGGAGTTTATGTTCAAGATAATATATACATTTATTCAAGGAATGTTAAATATATTTTAAAAATCTTTTTTTTAAAGTATTGTTTTTGTTCCTTTTTATTAGTGATGCAATCATGTTAGTTTAAATAATAATCCTGTAAAAAAAAAAAAGTTGCCAATACCTCACTTTACTACTTTTTGCTGGAATTGAACTTGTGCTCATTTCTTGTCATGTGAGCGATGTCTGCCAGCAGCAGGGCCCTGACCCAAGGCTCGCTGCTCTTTAACCTCCAGTGACTTTATGTGTTTTGCTGCCTGTCATGGCACATCTGCTGCTGTGAAAGCCAAACGAATGCTTTCTCTACCTGGCATCTCCCTGCTTCCTCCTGGTGCCACTGACACAGGAAGACACCTGCACCGGCTCTTTAAAGCTGGAAAGGTGGGGGCTGTGTGTGTGTGTGTGTGTGTGTGTGTGTAGGCAAGGTAGGGGGGTGGTGGTCTGGTTCTGAAGTGTGCAGGTGGGTAACCTCAGCTCAGCCGTCCACCCCCACTCTGAGACCGGCCTATTGTCCCAGTGTGTGGGCCTTTGTGTGGTGGGCCATTGTAAGGGGGCTGGGGCTGGCCACTGTTGTGTCTGGGGCTTCTCTGCTCAGACAAAGGGCCTGTCTACGAGCCTCCACCCTGCCTAAACAGCAGACAGATTGACTGACTGACTGGGTGTCTGACTGACTGACTCGGTGGCTCGCCGGCTGACTTACTGGCTGAATGGCTGACTGGGTGTCTGTCCGGTTGACTGATTGATTGGATGGAGGCAGAGGAGGAGGACGTGTCAGCCAGTCAGCAAATGCTAATTATTTCCCTCAATAATTTATGTAAAAAAAACACAAAGGTGACTTTGCCTATAAATGTAGTATTTTTCAAAATTATTTTTTAATTTAAATGATTTAAGAGCATTAAACTAAATTGAAGCATATTGTTGTTGGAATATATGAGAATATGCACAAAGGATGGACAATAAAATATTCACAATGTATATAATATACATGGTACAATAAAGCAAAGTTTATAGAAAATTTGCATAAAATGCATATGATGGTGTGTTTGTGTCTGTGTGTGTAATTGAGAGAATTAATGGCTGCATCCAATATTTTAAATAAACTAAATTATGGAGCATGTGTACAGTCATGATTTGTGTGAAAAAACTGTTATGTGCAATATGGGCACTGTCTTATTTCATCAGGCAATGAAATAACAATTTTACACTTGTATCCTCATATGTATGTCGTTTTATAGTATGTTATTTTTTAATATTAATTTATTTTACTTTGTTTTATTTAAATTGAGGAGTTGTTCTAAATGCACTGCTGAGCTGACCTGTGCTTCTCATCCAACACTTTTCATTGCACTGATGAACCTGTTCACTTACATATGACAAATAAAACGTGTGTGTAATTATAACATCACCACACGGATGTTATGATTACACACAAGTTCTGACAAAGAACTTAGTTTATGTGTGTGTGTGTGTGTGTGTGTGTGTGTGTAGATTTGAATTAAGGCTAGAAATTTAGTTTTTGAGCAGCCTTGTCTTTAACACATTTTCAAATAACCGCCATTCCATGTGGAATCGGTCCAGACTAATTGCTGATCAACCCTCTCACACAATTGTGCCACAAGCTCAAGTGTTTCAGCTTAAACTAAACCCTTCATTTGTGGGCACCACAGAAATGACCACAAACAGTATAACAGGGTCAGTTATTCAATAGGTCATTAGGTCGCATAAGGTCCTTATGAAGGTCCACTCTGAAGCAACAGTATCACTCCTTGCATAACACCTTTTCTGTTACAGCAGGAATGTCCCTGCAAGCATTCCTGTAACACTCCATCACCGTCACCCAAACAAAACCACCGTGAACTCGAGGAAATTCCAGTGAGCCAGTCAGTCAGACGCAGGACGGCATCGGCGGCCTGTTCCTGTCTGCGACAACTCGCATATGCCAAGAATTCACTCTTCCTTGCTATATCAACAGAAGCAGGTTATCTTTTCCTGTGAACCGCCCCCACACTTAATATAAAGCCACAAGTTCCTCCCCATGTTTCCTGCCGAGGCCGCAACTCACGTCATCAAGCTATTCCCCTGGCACCTTAGGCTCTGAATGAGGGGAAAGAAGTGCCCACAAACAAACACCTAACATCTCTCTCTCTCTCTCTCTCTCTCGCTCTCTCTCCCCTCCTGTCTCTCTGCCTCTGATTCTTTCTTTCCTTCCCTAACAGACCGCGTGCAGGCCAACCTGCATTGGAATTACTCTAATATTTTTCCATTTCTGCGTTTGAGCGTTTGTTTTAGCCTGCATGGAATGCCCCCCTCGTGGGTGGGGTTTGGATGGTTTCTGGGGCAGCTGGAGTGAGCCAGGAAAGCTGTATCAATACAGGGAAAACTATTTCATTCAATAGAAAACACACTGAAGTCACTTTTGTCCCTCAGAGCGTTGCGGCGTGTGATGTGTGGCGTGTTAGAGACGTGTGTGCGTGAGAGCCTTGGGGATGAGTGACAGGCCGGCAGGAGAGGAGAGGAGAGGTTAGGGGGGGGGGATGCTGAAGAGCATCGAATGACAGATGTGCAGATGTGCATCTGCAGTGCGTTTTTTCCAGGGAAGAAAAGGGGGGGGGGGGCTGGTAACGCTCATTAAAGCAGCGCACCTGCAGCCTATCAAAGAGCCTTTATCTTTTATCAAGGCAAATCTGCTCAAGCACGCAGCGCGAGACGTGACAACAAGCAGGCTGTGCTGCACGCCGACCATACTCTGACTCTCCCTTTATCTCTCCCTCCCTGACCAGTGGACGGTACCTGGCCCAGTAATCCCATCAGGAATGCTCCGGGATGCGCTTAGATGCATTTGGCTGAGAAAACAGAGGCCGAGCATCCAGCTGAAACATCTGTGTGTGGAGCAGATAGACACACTTTTTTCGTTTTTCTTGGCGGGGCCTCGCTCACAGTCAATCTCACTGTGCTGTCCCCTTTCATTATATGCAATAAATCAATAATCAATGTTCGCCGCTGTACATTAGTTATCTGTAAAGCTCTACTGACAAACCATCCCTGCTCTCTGATTAAAACTTTATATACAGTCATTGCTTTAGGTTACAGGAGATTTGAACTTTATCTGAGCTGCAAGTTCAAACATAACCTGGACAAACTGGTTTTAAATACTGTTACACAATTGGTCCTAGACAATTAGACTACCTGTTTAAATCAAGGGTGAAGGTAAGTCAAAACTGCATTAATCACTATTTCCATTAGCAATCAAGATGTTTATTTTATTTTATTTTTTTATCAATTAAGCATTTATTTATAAAATAGTGAAAAATCTCTATCACAAGTTCCAGTAGACCAATGTGACATAATCTATTTGGATAAATTGTTCAAACTCACAGGTTATGAATTCACAGTGATATAAATGTGAAAAGCAGAAGGCCTGAGGGCGTGTCCAGTATTTTTGTTTGCATGACAATAATTGTTTAATTTACATTATTTACAATTTCTAGTTAAAAAGGAAACAATTCATGAAATAATGTGAATTAAATGAATAAATGTATATGATTATTGGAACAATATATTTGTGTGTGTGTGTGTGTGTGTTTGTGTGTCTGTGTGTGTGTAGTGGTATTTTGCAGTTCACTGTGGTGGAGAGAGCGCTTCAGTGAAAGTCAAGTTTCTATTTCTATACACAATATATATATACACTATACATGGTGCACGTGTTACAGACATGTGAATGTGACATTTTTTTTATCATGTGCAACAGCGGCTTTTTCTTATTCAGGCAATGCAAAGAAAAACTTCAACACAGAGATGTAATAATCAGACACAGGTTATGACACAGAATGTAGTTTCTGACAAATTTCCTATATGTGTATATAAATAAAAAAATTATAAAATTTTATAGTAGATAGTATATAATGGTAATAAAATATAAATATACAAATGTATGTGTGTGTGGGTTGAGAGTATTGCATGGCTGCACACACACACACACACACATATACAAATGTATGTGTGTCTCAACCCACACACACACACACACACACATATACAAATGTATATGTGTGTGTGTGTGTGTGGGTTGAGAGTATTGCATGGCTGCACACAATAAACAATATTTTAGTCATGTGATTTCTGTGAAAAACCTGTTACTAAATTATTCTTGAGGCAATGACAATGATGTAATAATTATACACATAGTTCTGACAAAGAACACACGAATTGATATATATATATATATGTTTAAATTATACAAATACAAACAGACAAAAACACACAAACATATATAAATAAATAAATATATAATATATAATAATAATAATAATAATAATAATATAATATATATATATATATGTTTGTGTGTATTTGAGAACTCTCCTCTCCTCACATTTGAATTAAACTAAAGACTGAATTTGTCGAGTCAGTCGTGTAACACACTTTATGCATAATGTACAGCAGCAGTGTGTGAGCTAGCAGAGGAGCATTCCCACACAGATGATGAGGATGATGACAGTATGGGTGTGTTAGGATGTGATGTGAATTTGACATGATGCAAAACATTTCAATGTGATGCAAGCTTTTTGTAACATTTGCACAAGTGTATGTGGCAATGGTTCCAGTCAGTCTGAATATGTCTTACAACACGGACCACATCAAATTACATCCCATCCAGCGAGCTGTGATGTCTAAACCAATGTCAGGGAACAGTGTTGGTTCAAATGAATGGAAAATTGTCTTTAGCCTCGTCTTGGATCCGCACCAGAAACGATCAGCTTTTCACTTTTCATTAAAAATAATGTGGCCCACGTTTCACATGAATATACCCAGGCTTCTTTTTTCTGTCCTGCTTCTGCTGCCCTCATCAGGAGGCTGGTGGGGGCCTCTGCTGCACTGCACAGTCCTCAGTTCTGGTGTTGAAAAGACTCCTGCCGTAAGAATGAGTGAACATGTTCTCCAACCTGGGCCTTGATGAGAAAAGCAGACTCTTCGACCGTATGAAACCTACCTCTGCCTTTGGACGAGTGTAGATGTGGTCCACCGGTTAGCCAATACTCAATCTTTCAGTCTGTTTTCAATTTTCACTCACTGCAGAATATGGTGTTGCTGTTTAGGAGATTTTGAGCTGGTTTGCTGTTCAAATTCAACAGGGAGGAGGCAGGTATAACATTCTAAGACGCTCATTGAACCTCCTGATCTACTGGTGAAGAGACATTTGTGTATAACGCTGACGGAGGTCGAAATGGATTTTGACAGCAGTTGATCGCCGTCTCATACATCGCCTCATCATCTTTGAAACCTTATTCCTCACACATCACTTATGAGAATCAGTGTTGTGCGTAATAAGAAGTGGGTAATAGCGAAACCATATTCCACAGAACTACACACCACGTTTTTCAAGGAATCCTTCAGCCTTTTTGTTTTCTATTTTCACTTCCCTTTTCTAATTAAAAATACCAGAAAGGGCCAAACATAATACCAGTCTGACGTTTCATGCTCGTGCATCACTTCTTTCTTGTTGTACAATAACCGCCCCCCCGCCTGCCTGCCTGCCCGCTCCCCTCCTCTCTAACAGTAGCTCCATGCAGCTGTCCACCATGCCTGACATTCTGCCTTGGCTGGCCAAACATCAGCGCACCACTGAAGTCCTTCCAGTTTCACGCCAGAAATGCTCTTCCCGTCTGGGGGAAAAGTCCCCCAATAATATGACCTATATACTGTCGGCAGCCCCCAAGCCATGCAGCCTTTCTTTGCTGCCCCCCCCCCCCCCCCCCCCCCCCCCCCCCTCCCCTCCACCTCCAAAGTGTGCCTGGACCTCTGCGGCAGCCGTAACAACACATTAGCAGCAGTCACACTTAGCATAGCCAGCCCTGGGTGGGGTTTCTGTTGCTGGCTGGACCCAGGATGTGAAACTGAGCAGCTCAGACGGATCTTTGGCTCTCGAGCGGGCCTGGGTTTGTGCTGTTGTTCTTGGCCGCAGAGATTTTTTCCTCTGGCCATGCATGGGGAGGGGTGTACGGCGTGGTGAGCCACAGGCATATGGTAAAGGGAAATCTTGCAAGGCCAAAGGTCACGGGGGTCAATCTAACCTCCCGGCCTCTGGTTGATTTATTATCCCGTGGGTTGATGTCCCGATGCTTGGACCAAACAGAGATGGGGTCAAAGGGCATACTGTATTTGCTGTGAGAGGCTGCATCAAAAGTTGGGGATAAGGGGACACGTAGGACCCTGCAAACAGCGCACAAGGTATTGTAAGACCATTTAAAACAAGGAACTTCACCGCTGCTGCATTCCCCATAAGGACACCATGGAAACCAAGTCACTACTTACATAATATGAGGGCTTACCGTGATTCTGACATGTAAGAGGTGCTGCTATATGCTTGTTATTGCTTGAGTTAACCTTGGCTTTCAAACTGCCTACATACCATAATCATAAAATGATCTAAATAATTTTTTCATCAGCCAATAATAACACTATAATCCAAACTTCCAATCATCTCTCTTCCCTTTCTGTGAGAGCTGGGGTTTCTCTCTGTAGTTGCAGTTCAAACGGGATCACAGGTGTGTTTTTATTGGGTGTTTTACGATGGTTTTGAGCCGGGACTAAGCCAATCAGAACAAACTGGAACAATCTATTTAATGCCCCAAGACCAAAAATGGGAATATTCTATGGAGAGGTGGGCGGGGGAGGGGGCAACAAGGTACACCAACTGTCCTGCAGGCAACTGCTGGCCCCAGCTATTTAGGGACAGCTCCTGACGTGGTGCCTGGCATCAGCTGCTACATTGTTTGTCACACACACACACACACACACACACACATATGCACACACACCTGTTGACTCATATCTGCTTTCATATAGCACTGCTGGGCCTCTATACACGCCTGGGCCCCTCTAGACAGGTGGCCTCCAAGTACCCCCATGGTGGGACGGCGCAGCCACACAGCCTGACAGCTACCACCCGTTCACCAGCCGCGGCCTCCCTGCTGAGCCTGGTGTGTGTGTGTGTGTTTTTCTTTATGGGCCCAGCCCATCATGGGTAGTACATGGTATGAGCCACAGATCCAGACACACTGCTTTACACCTGTTGCACACCACATTTCAAGTCCATTACACATGAGATTTAAGACAACCTGTTTTACACACACAACATGAAAACTTGTTACTGTTACCACAGTTGTGGCTGATCGCTTGGCCAGATCACAAATCTGATTTCGGTCTGTCTTGGTTGTCCTGGGTTGCGTGCCGTAGTGTCCTTGGGCAAGATACTGAACCCCTAATTGCCTCCGACGGCTGTGCCAACAGTGTGTGAGTGATCTGTGACAGAGAAAGGGCCACACATAGCTGCACTGTATGAACGTGTGTGTGAATTATAAATAAAAGGTGTGCTGTAAAGAACCGGTTTACACCAGCTGGTTGAACACAACCTGCCCAATGTAAAAAGAGCAGACAGTTGAAGTAACAAAAAAAAGATTTAGATTCGACATCAACAATTTTGCTGCATCTTGTCAAAATACCAGTATTAAGGTCAGACAATTTGGTACCGTAGCATAATTTAATTCATTTTATCTAAGATGTGTAAGTTCCACAATATGTCCTTATTTTTTAACTTCGGCCTCCTTTCAGCAGCATAATAAGAGCTCTGTCCTGTCCTGAGCGTGGCTGAGGTGACCGGATCAAAGACGACATGGACGATCAGCAAGCCTCAGAGGGTCTCTAGCGTTTCATGACCTTGCATGAGTTCCCCCCTCCACATGGATTTCACTGTCCAGTGTCTGTGACAGTGTGGCCCTTATATGCTCCTTTTAACTGCTTTCTCAGATCCTCTTTTAGGTTGCGCTCCCGTGTACTTCTAACATCAAACTGTCTTTTGAAGTCGGGAGTCTCTCTCTTCTCTCTGTCTCGCCGTAAGATGAAAGAGGAGTACGGGGCGACATGGAGTGGCCTCAGCACACGGAGGTAGCCATGGGGTCTCTCTCTCCCTCTCTTTTCTACTCTCTCTCTCCCTCTCGCTGCCAAAATCCCCTTGAGGTGATAGAAACCAGAAGAGGACAAAAGGCAGTGGAGCACTGCGGCCCTCCGGCCCATGTAGTCTCTCTGGCTAATTGAAAATGGCTTTTGCTCCTCTTTGCTCTCTGTCCTCCTCCTGCCTCTCTCTCCCCCCTGTTTGTCCACCCCTCTCCAGGGACAACCCCTCTCTTCCTTCCTCCCCTCTCTCCCTCTCTCAGCACTGGAGCGTGCTGATCTTGGGACATCCCCAGTATTTTTTGGCCTTTCACAGCAAATATAATTGAGAGGTAATACGAGACATATTCTCCTTTTCCTCCGCATGCCTCATTCAATGGGTTATGGAATATTGGAGTTCAAAGTGGGCGCGGCGAACGTGTATTTCTTCTTTCTCTTCTCCCCTCGTGGTGATTGCAGTGGGAGAGGAATTCGGCGAGATGATGAGCCGAGGAGATTTTATTTGGATGGAAACTGTGGCCTGTGGCTTACCTTGACCCGGCTCAGCTCCGGATTTTCAGCAAACAGCTGAGAGAAACTGCGAGACAGGTTTCGCCCTCCAACGAAAGCAAATTATGGAGCAGATGAGCTGGTAATCAAATTCTCCCTGAGCCAAGAGAGCGGGCCAGAGCGTAATGAAATGGGAGTTTTATTATTTACAGCAGAGCCACATTGCAGAGGGTATGCGTGAATATCATTTACAATCATTTCCATCCATCTGTACAACGGGAGCCTCGGCCTGTGTTTCTCATCACACCGACAAGCAGACATGTTCCGGGTTGATCTTTCCACATGATAATAAATACAGTACAATAAGGCAATGTTTCTATTTACATCTCTTATAAAACTGTACAGCAGATCAGACAGGCAGATATGTATCAAGGTCTGTCACAAAATTAGAGTTTATTCAAAATACAACCACTTCATTTCCTGGAAGATAAATAATATCCAATCACTGCAAAAATTGAAAATACATGCTGGTGCAGAGAATCATTCTCTCCTCTCCCCTTCCCTTGTTCATCCCTCTTTTGTGTGTGCATCTGACTTTTTAGGAATGTGAATGCTATAATTACGGGAGGCCTTTCAAACAGTAGCTACATAGTTATGTTATTTTCTATTTTCTATTTCCTACATGCCTCCGTGTCCAGTCAGATAAATACAATGAATACGGGAGCACAGTGAGAGCATTGTCTTTTTACTCCAAACGTGGGCTCTCAGCGGTAGCCTGATATTTCCCAAACGTTTCGGACAGAATCGGTGCGCCCGCTCCTCCGAGCTTGAATTCTGCACATTTTCCAGTGTTTCTTTTCATTAGAAACTCACATTGAGTGATCTCCCCTTACAAGGAATTCAGCACTTCATTAGCTCAGAAGAGAAAAAAAATAATCAGATGTCTAATGGGGGCAAATTTATTTCAAATTGCACACAGCAGAGTGAGCCCCCCCCCCCCCTGAAGAGGGTAATGGGGCATATTAAGCCTGGTCCTGGTGCAGCCTGTGATCGATATGCATTTGAAATCTCTCAGTGAAAACCTTGAGCAAACAGAGGCCGTGCCATAACTTCTGACTGTATTTCTGTAACACTGCACCAGGCCCTGTCTTGGCAGTTTGGCTATTTTTATTAGCCCAAACGTAGCTGTAAATCAGCACCGCGTTAACCACCCCCACCCAACCCACACACATTTCTTTAGTTCCATTTCTTTTTACTCCAGCCTTCCGGTCCCTGTAACGCAGGCAAAGTCAACAGATAATCTGCCTTTCCCTCCTCGTGTTATTTGATCACTACTAACAAACAGCCGCCGCAGTCTAAGTACAGTTAGGCTAGATGGATATGTGGCTATAGAAATAACCCTGTTGTGTACTTGGTGTGGATGGTGCCAAGATAATCAGACGGATTTGAGGAATGCCTCTGCCATGGCTGGATTCTGGGTTTTTCTCTGTGTCTTTGGGGAACTCGGGTGCTTTGATTGCATTACGGCTTCATTACTGGGTTAGTTAGCTTTGGAATAATATTTGGAGTGCAGGAATGCAGCTCAGTGACAGGCCACACATAAATTAACATCATCTGAGTAGTGTGATTATGAGGCTAATGTAGTGAAATAAATTCATGTGGCGTGTCGCTGCACGGAAAAGACAGAGGGCCCACAATGCTGGTGCAGAGGAGAGAGCTGCATGTAGAAAAAGAGAGACCCTTACAGGCCTATAATCATCAGAAAGTCAACTGTCTTACAAAACCACTCTCTGTGGTTCTATGCATCCAGTTGTTCTCTTCTTAGGGGTCGAAGGCCTTGGAGTTTTCGAAGAAGAAGTGGGAATGGAGTTCGGAAAATTCAGTTGCCTTATTATTTTTGCGCAAGCCCCCTGTATTGGAGGCCAGGCTGTGTATGTGTACTCGTGCCCTTTGTAATTGTCCTTTGGTAATGACATCATCATACCCAGCAGCACGCCCGTCTCCATGACATCAGGGCCCTTCATCGATGCTGGCACCCATGCACTTCTGGATGGTCACCCTGCGGATGGAGGGCTTGGACGTCAGCTGCGGTTTGGGCGAGAACTGCTCCTTCAGAATCCGCAGGACTGAGTCCATTTTCTGGTCCATCAGATGAACCTGGATTCAACACACAAAACAGGCCGAGTCAGCTGGATGCCTCCGGGATACATACTCTGCACATACAGCATAGACCTGCGTTATACAACAAAGAATGTCAGCGAGTTTGTGCTCTTCTTTCATATGCTGCTGCCTCTTTAATGTTGCCATATACCAATGACAGAGCAGCGCAGAGCAGGACAGGGTGTAATGACATGTTAGTCTGCCAGTCGCTGTCTACATGCTAAAGCCACTCATTACAAAAGCTGTTGAGCCATATGATCCCTGGGCGGACACACACACACACTCACACACACACACCCACACACACACACACACACACACACACACACACACACACACACACACACACACACACACACACTGCTGTTGTTTACACGCTTTCCCAACTGCAAACACAGGTGTGTCACCCAACAGACACATCTCCGACAAGGTGCAGCCAGTCTGACCACAGTGTGACAGCACATGAATGTCTCCAACTGTGTGATTGAAGTACAAAAACAGAACCAAATACATGCAGATACTGTCAGGAGATCTGCATACATACACACCCGGACACATTCACGTACAATACGCACAATTCTGCACACAGCCTTCAAAGGGATTTTCTACATCTTCACAGCCTTGGCCTTGGTTTTACCTCTATACTTATCTAGTTAGCCCTGCAGAAATGCTTGCACACCACACACACACACACACACACACACCAATATCTTCCAATGGCTCCAGTGGATTCAAGAAAGCAGAAAAAATGATAGAGATGGCGCTTTGTAAATCAAAGACTAAACAGCGAAGCACATCAAAGAGCCATAACATCTCATGCACCAGGGGCAGAACAGTCAGATTCAGACTCCCGTCTTTACAAGACGCTGATAGCGAGCGAGCCACTCCGGCCCAACTGTGCAGTACTTTTGGCAGGGCACTATTCGGACAGTTAACATCAATGGCATTTTCATAGGCTTAACGGGTATATGGCCCCTCTTTCTCCCCGTCTTTTAGTGCGTGTGCCTGATGGGCTCTGACATTTTAATGGCAGAGCAGGACATTCAGCAGCTATTATTGTTGTTGAAATATGAGCCATGATCGGAGGCACAGATCTGGGATATCAGAATGTGTTGCAGAAAAGAAATGATTATAGTGATTATAAGTGTTTTGTCGAAGTGTCTAACAAATCTATTAGTTTTGCTTTTTTATAATGAGCACAAATCTCTGTCAACAACTTTCTGAAATGGGTTTCCAAGATCTCATTACTGCAAATGTTTTGTACATCTCCAGTCAAACACAGCACAGATTGTCAACTTGAGGTCAGGAGTATGGTCCTGCGCAAGAACACTGGCTGCTCATGAGACCAGTTTTCATCACTTACTTGTAAATGATGGATTGCTATGAAATATACAGTATAATGGAGCAAGAATAACTGGATATTGACCCTTTTTGCTCAGGTTCACTGATGTTTCACCAACCACAGTACTTTCCTCTGAGATTTTACCATGACCTAAATAGTTGCGCTAAGTAGACGAAGCACGCGCTGGGCCCGGATGAAGCTTAGAGAATAATAGGCTATCATAAACATGTTGAGCAGTAATCTACAGACGTATCAACATTCTCGTTGGGGCTTAAAAAGGATCAGGCATTCCTCCTGCCGTGTGTCTGAACAGAGTGGCCCACAGGACTCACGAGAGACAAGAAAAACATAATTAGTTAGGCGTGCTGCAGACACACTTTTTTATTATTGCCACTAACTGAGTGTGTCTGTGTGTGTGTGTGTGTGTGTGTGCTTTCTGGGTGTGCATATGGGTGAAAGATTGTGCAAGTGCATGTTTATTGAATGTGTCTCTGGAGGTTGTGAGTGAGTGTGTTGCAAGAGTACATCTCCTGGTATTGTGGATGTGGGTGAGAGAGATAGTGTAATTACACTGAGGTGTGTGTTTGTCTGTGTGTGGGTCTGTCAGTCAGAGAATACCTCCCGGGAAAAATGTCAGAAAAAAGAGCAGTTAAGGTTAAGATGGTTAAGGTTAGAGTTAGGTAAGTAGTGGTCATGGTGAGGGTTACAGTAAGTCTCCAAAAGATGAATGCAAGGTTAAGAATAAGGCTACATCCATGTAAACTCTGCTACAGATACGCCTGGTGTCCACACTACTCTGGAGTTTTAGAGACGCTCAAACTTAGAAGTTTCGAAACATTGCTCTTTTAGTTTGAAAACTTTGGGACTGCATTTTAGTCTGGACGGGCAGAAGTAGAGATGTTTGGAAACAATGACCTTGGATACTCAGATTTGCTGATTGGGTCATTTTTGTCAAGATATAGCCTTCGCTAATTCTGCAGGCTCCCTAACCCAACCCTCAACCGCCATTAGCCCAAAAAACTGGCCACCTTAGACTCCTGCGTTAGCTTCAGTAACAGTTCCACCTCATCGTCGGTCCGAGAAAAAAAATCCCTGCTCTAACTTTTCCTAATTGCTGTTTTCAATTTCTGGCCTAGCTCTTTCTGCGCCTAACAACCAAATGCTTCCTGTTTACACGCAAGTGGTTGATTAAAATTGATACAAAGCCAAAACGCTTGTGCGGACAGAGATTGTTTTAGTTTGAAAACAGTGTAGAATAATAGATGTAGCATTAGAGACAAAACAAATGAAGGTGGACAAAATAAAACAGATACATTACAATGATCAGGTTAACGGATGAGAGGTAATAATGGCTTGACTCATATTCATTACTGGAAGTAGAGTCTGTATTGTCCGTTATGCAAATATCCTGTTGAGGCCTACGTTCAATGCTGGGGAGTACTTGAGTACATTGTTGTTCTTTGCCAATAAACCTTCATCCTGTGCTTGACACATAGTATTGTATGTTGTCATGATTTCTGAGATGTGACCTAATTTTGCAGAGCTTACAACAGAAGCAATTATTACAGCTACTATTGTAAATGGCCTCAGGTACTATTTATACTTCATTTTCATCTTACAGACACAAAAGGCTCCAACATGGCATTTTGTATCTCTATTAGCGGAAAGAAAGTGGGAACCTTTGACATGCTTTAGGGCTAGTTTGTATTTTGTAATTAAATATGGTTCACTGAGTTGCCTTTGGCATTTTAGTGCAATGGACACAAGGCTCCTGAAACTGGTATTTACTCTTGGGCCATTGCATTGGGAAGGGTGTGTTCTTTTTCAAATTCTGTCCACCTTATGTAGTGTGTAGTTGGGTATCACCACTGCTATGTCATACAAACACATGTGATCGAGTGACAGGTGATGCTCCAGCTGTCCCCGAGCCTCGATCTGACCACAGACAACACATGAGACAGTCACAAACAGGCCTGGCACTTCAGCAGCAGGGCTTTCCCCTGACCCCAGATAAGGTCCCTCTGACTGAGTCCACTCACAGACACAAGGATACATGTTCTGGTGCTTTTCAGCTTTGCTGCATAAAAGTCAATTCAAGATGTATACAATATTTTGTAAATGAAAATTTAGCATTTGTTTAAGTTGACATTATTTTCTTGACTGTTTTTCCCAATTTCTAAACAAACTGAAATGCAGACTCTTGTAACCTTCGGGCATGACTGCCTTTATCACTAGATGAGTAATACAGAGGATGTAATAAAGCAGTGATACAGTAGTTAGGAAATAGTTATATAACCTTTTTATTCGACAAAGATAAAAAAGTCTTTTGGATTCACTGAGGATATATTGTCTCTCAAAACACTGGAGAAAGATAAATTAGATATTGGTTGAGACTAAATTATTTTTATCATCAATGAAAATGCCCTTCATTTTTCCCCATGATATCATCCAATAGCTTATTTTGTCCAACCAATAATTAATTACCAAGATTTCCTGTAACCCTAACCCTAACCCTAACTCTCTGTGCTGATCTGTGACCTGTACATCATGAACCTCCAGTCATTGCAGCGACTGGTGGAGACATGAAGTACAGGGACAACAGCGGGGAGGACAAAGAGCTCCTGTTCACACAGGAACACCCTTCCTGGACCACCTTCCTGCCCTCCCCTGGGAGTGACTGTCTGCTATCTGGTAAACTGCAACAAACACGAGGAGACAAACAAACGCACATACATTATGTACACACACTTGTTTGTGCTACTCCCCCTGGCAGAGAGCAAACAACAACCAAGCAAGGAGTAAACAAGGGACAACATCCTTGTTCGGACATTAGCTGAGGCCAAAAAGCTGTAGGCAAGAGAGTAATAATGGAAAACTAATAACGACATGGTGACAGCAAACAACGGAGTGAGACCACTGGGTAAAAGTCATCATCAATCCATCAATCAGTCAGTGAGTCAATAAGACTTTATTTGTATAGCACTTTAAATACAAACACATGGTAAGATGACCTGTTTTATACGATGAAAACAATACTCCATCCATACACAAACCAAAAATATCATAAAGAAAAGACTCAATAAATACAATTTAATTTTATCTTAACATTTTCATTCAAAATAGATGAATAAAATAATAGAACAGTTAAGTTTACTGAAGTAAAACCAGAGTAAGAGAATATAAAATAAAGGCAATCCAGAAAATAAAAAATTAATAAAGGGATGCAATTATTTAAATGTATTATCTATTTACCTTTACAATATTCTAATACTATAAAATAAAATAAACAAATAAATGCATAAAATACATTGAATTTAAGGTAGCTCCTGACTTTACTCCAGAGACGTGGGCTACAGTAACAAAAGGATGAGGATGTAATTAAAAGGTCACAACCAGAAGACCTGAGGCTTCTATAAGGTTCATAGGATACAAGCAAATTTGATAAATAGGTTGGACTAAGATCATTACGAGCCTTAAAAAAAAACAATAAAAGGATCTTTAAAGCTGTAGAGCTGTAGAAAATTCTTAATGCGCCATAACCTGATATCTAAAATAGTCTAAAATTAAAAGGGGTCATCATGAGATATCAATATAAAGCTGTGTGTCATCAGCCTATCTATGGGAATAGATGCCTTGATGCAGTGAAGTTTCCAATTGGCCGCCTGTAAAGATTAAAAAGTGTATAGGACCCACAATTGAACAGAGAGCATCAACTTCCCTCAGAACACCTTTTTTTCATCCACACTGATGCTGGTGCACATTAGGCAACTGAAGCAGCCGGAACAAAAACAAGAACAGTGACCAGCCCATGTGAGACATACAACTCATTACATCATCCATGGACATTTGACACAGCTTTGCTTTCTAAACCTATACTGGAGAATTACTACAGATGTTGTGGGGCCAAGCAACATTTAAACAACTTTATATTGTTTCTTCTGCCAGTGCAATAGTTTCCAAACGTTTCCAGAGGTGCTGAATATGTCAGGGTGAATTATGTGAAATGTGTATAAGATGACACTGGAAAACAACTGGTATATAGTGCTTTAGTGCCTTATTTCGCTTTGTGCAACACATACAAAAGACATGGAAATACACTATTCTCACTATGCTATAGGCTGCTGTATATTTTTCCTGAATTTGCATGGGAATTTTGGAGGGAAATCAGAGTTAAAAAGGTAATTTAATTATCTCCCTCTTTCGTAAGAGAAGAGAAGAGAAGAGAAGAGAAGAGAAGAGAAGAGAAGAGAAGAGAAGAGAAGAGAAGTCTATAATTTACTATGAATGTAATGTAGAATGGCAATCCTTCACTGACACTCAGTCCTCTCGAGCTGGCCGGTGCTGATAGAGCGATTCACACTGCCATCTGTTGGGGAGATATAAAGCCTGGAGAAAAGCTAAAGTGCTGCTTTCTCTGATCCCTGCCAAACTCTACCATTGCATGATTACTGACACATGGAAACATGACATGCTGGGTATGGATATGATGAGATACTGGCTGAGGTAGTGTGTGGTAGCCTTGACATGTCATGAATGGTAATTAGGTGTTGTGAAGTGGAGTGGCTTGTTCAGCAGGGAAGAGAAGGCCGATGTATTCACTGTATAGCAGAGTCCTGGCTGGAGTAGATAGTCTTTCAACGCGCGGACACAAAAACACAGGGACGCTGTAAACAGAGACACATTTATGTTCCCTTCTAGCGCTTTCTCTCTGATGGTCACCTTGAGGAGCACTGAGGAATGGAGGAGGAGTGAAAAAGAGAGCAGAGTGGAGGAGACAGAGGTGCGGGGCTGCCAGAAGGATAGACTACCAGCTACTGGAATGTGTTGGCATCTATGTCCGAGCAGAACGTGCTATTCAACAAAACAAGATTCCTGTCATTGAAATGCTCTCAGTCACACAGAGACAATGGAGACGGAGCGGGAACACAGAGAGCGATAAGGCCAGAGGGAAACAACTGCACAGGTCACCGTCCTTGCATGCTATAGTGAATGTGTAATGCATTTTCCCCCCGCCGCTGTGACCTCAGACGGCCTGAAGCTTTGGGCTGTGGAACACCAGACCGTATTAAAGCATAGTTTTTTTTCTCACCTTTGTTATGACTGTGCTTACTCACACAGCACAAGCATGACTAACATGATGTTTATTCCAAATGGAAAGGAATTCTTTAATATCCCCATTGGGTCCTTCACTTTCACAACATGTTTTTTCCCATAATTGACGTCTAATTTCCCCGTTAACAATATGTCTGTGAGGTCATTTAAATTCACACTGCCACATTCTAGGGATAAAACTAGAACTACTGCACTGCGGTTGTTTGTCTCCGTGATTCAGTGCAGTTTCCGTGTGCATATTTGTACATAATTTTTTCCCAGAATTATAAAAGGTCACTTTGACCTTTGATCATTGAAACACAGTCACTATGAAAATCTTAGTCTGAGTGACAACTGATCAAAAGTTGATCAAATTTCCTCAAGCACTCTTGAGATATTACATTCAAGAGGCCAAAAACATGTTTCTGAGGCCACTGTGACCTTTGACCACTGAAATCGAAACAGTTAATCACTGAGTCCCAGTGAATTGTACCACATGTAATGAAATTCCTTATGGGCAGTCCTAATATATATCGAGGTCAATGTGACCTTGACCTTTTACCTTTGACCCACTCTATTCAGGTCATCCCCGAGTCTAAGTAAAAGTTTGTGCCACATGTAATGAACTTCCCTTTGGGCAGAAGGGGTGAAATGGGATTGAGCCTCAGTGAACGTTTGTTCGAAGACATTTCCTCAAGCTGATATCAAGTTGTGTTCAAGAAAAAAATAAACATGCTTTGTGAGGCCACCGTGACTTTGACCTTTGACCAAAATCTATTGAGTTAATCCTTAAGTCCAAGTGAATGTTTGTACCAAATGTGAGATGATTCCCTCACAGCGTTACAGAGGTATCACCTTCACAAGGCAAAAATGGTGCTTTGTGAGGTCACTGTGACCTTGATCTAATAAATTCATCCTTGAGTCCAAGTGAATACTTGTACCAAATATGAAGAAATTCCCTCAAGCCATGAGATATTGCATTCATGGGATTAAATATAGATTAATTTTCAAACCTGCATTATTTTCATCCATGTTTAGTGTCTATCTGTCATCTTCGTCCTCCCTGACTTCTGGCACATAACTGTGGTTCTTGGCGTGTTTCCATCACCAACTGTAAATCAGTGGAATAGTGTATAAGCCATTAGCATTAATGCGTATCGCAGAGTGCCTGTGTTTCCCATGAAAAACAAATGTTTACCTGATCTAAAAACCATTGCTCCTTCCTTCACTTTTGTTCATGTTCAGTTACACTATAGATCTAAAATATTAATGTAACAGAGTTAGAAATGTACTTTATTTATTTTTATTTAGAATTTTTTTTTACACTATAGAAAATGTGAAAACAGCCAAATCATTCTCCATTCAGCATGCTATTAAAAGCCCACACATAGCTCATGGGTAAACATAGCAAAAAAATCACAATCAATAAAACCACTACAATAATCCTACACCTTTGTGTAATCAATTAAATTAGCCTGCCTTTTTCTTGGTAACAGATATCTCATTGTGTTACACCTGTATATTGTGTTTGCCTGTCCAAGCCTAATATTTTGACTGAATAAATCTAATGTCAGAACAGCTTCAATTTAATGTTCAGTTAAAACATTGGTGAATATACGCCCAGGTCAGGTGGCAGGCGCCTTGTATACGGAGGTTAAAGTCCCCATGCAGTGGACACAGGTTCAGTTCCAACCCAGTTTTTGGATCTTTCCTCTCACTGCATTCGCTCTTCTCATTTCACACTGAAACTGTCCTGTGGGTGAAGACACAGTGGCTGAAGTTATCTTTAAAAAAAGCTGTTCTATTCAATATTTTGTAGATTAACAATGATTACTATGTGTAATGATGGAAACACATGAGAAACCCACAGAGGAATCTCCTCTGACTCAATCTCATTTAGAGCTACAGAGCTTTTTTCATCTTTAAGCCCATTGTTTTTGTTTGACGGGCCTACACCTCCACTCTCACCACTGTAACCGAACCACTTCCAGCTGCAGGAGGCATCTGTCTCAGCAACAACAACAAAACACTTGTTGCACAGTATAATTGCACAGTACTGCCCATGCTGCGTACCAGACCAGATGCAACATCTGTGAATATCAGACTAACACTCATCAGATTAAAATATGTCCCCAAATTAAAACACAAGTGCACTTTCACCAGGTGAGCTTAAAGCCTGTTCCACTGCCCCCATGTGACCAAACGAATCAGTGCTCTCTGTAATGACATTTAGACTCAGATGGTGGACGCTCCTACTTCCTGTTAATCGGGTGCTTGTCTTGAATAGACAACAGTTTAATGCCACTGTTTTGTTTTATCCACTCACAACAGTAAGTTTATTTGAAATTAAAAACGAGTTGAAATAATCACTTGTTCAGTGAAACATGGAGACTGTTGTCATTTAAAATCATGATCCATCCCAGATATCCCGTAAATCCTACAGTTTAATCAGCTCACTACAGCATAGGGTCAGTTCAGGTGAAGTTTTCTGCCTCTGCATAGATCCCCCTGTGCAGCTCAGCCAGACTGCCCTGCCTGCTCTTTGGGTTTCACCTACACACAGACACACACAAACACAGACGAGCACACACACACACACACACACACACACACACACACACGATCCAGTGTTTCTCTCTTGACACAATGGACAATGCAGAAAAAGCAACAGAGGGTGTACACACTGGCCTCGCTGGTGGGCCAATAACAAGCTTGCATTACACAGAGGTCATCATTATCATCACTGTGACAGGGCCGCATGAATGGAGAATGGAGATCAGGAGTGTGTGTGTGGGGGGGGGTGGGGGGCAGAAAGAGAAAGTAAAGAGGGAAATAAAAAAAAAAGAAAAGAAAAAGCCAGAAGAAAAGGAAAATAAATTTGAAAGCAGGGAAAAAAAATCTGACACTGGTGGCTTTTGTCTACGGAGGTTAACACACACACACACACACACACACACACACACACACACACACACACACACACACACACACACACACACACACACACACACACGGACAAAGGAAAGTCAGCAGGCCACAATTGTGCTGATATTTTAAAAAGAATAAATCATAGACTGTACATCGAGATAAACGACGTAACAGCTCCCTAAAAGTGAAGCCAAAGTGTCTTGATTGCCCCCGGTGGCTTGCTGCAGTATTGGTCATACATCCCGCCTCCTTCATGTCAGTGGATGGGACTGCGATTATATTTGTCATTTTAGGTATCACACGAATGTTTGGTCGAGTGTTCATTTTTCTAGTAAGTTTGATTTTAATAATTTGATCCTATAAAAACAGGGTGTAATGTTACGATTGACAGCTGAGACTGACTCACGATTGGTCGAGTGTATGTATCAGTAGCCCCCACCCCCCAACTCACTACTGCACAGACTCTGGCTCCAAATGTGCAAGATGGTAGCGTTCGATGTTTTAGCTTCATTTCTGGATAGTGTTAGGAAGTGGAGAGGCGTCGTCCATCTTTATATACGGCCTATAGAATAAACCCAGAGCACATAGAAAATAATAAACTCAACACAGCTGCTCTCGGGTTTGTTTTTAGAACATTAGGTAAAAGAGAAGAACGCCTTCACTTTGTGACATGAAATGCTTTTAATTTGTGTTCACGTGTACCTCCCGCTCTGAACGCCAGCTGGACGGGAGTTTGTTAGACATCATCGCAGCCGGCACACTTAGGTTCTCTCGTGCACTGACACATCAACATGAAGCTCTCCTGCAGCCGACTGGATTCACTTTCACTCGGCTGGTCTTTTTGCTTCCAGAGCAGCTGTCGTGCATGTTTTCTCAATTTAAAAAGTGCAGAAGTAGTGTTAAATTTCACAAAGTAAAGGATGGGGGATGCAGCCAAAGCATCGCATTCGTTTAATGAAGCTTGTTTATGACTTTAAAGAGTCTCATCAGTGAGAAATGTCACTGTTTTCCTCTGTGTTTGTTTGTCTGTCAGCAAGATTAAACAAAAACTACTGAACTACTCTCTTCTAGAAGGGTGGGGCCATGATCCAAGGAAGAACACATTAAACTTTGGCTCAGGGGGGTGCTCCATACATTCTTTTTCACTTTCTTTAATGTTTTGAGATAGGGCATTTTCAACATTATCGTTGATTTCGCCGAGAATAATTCATGGATCTTGATGAAAAATCTTTTTTTTAGGGGACTGATATTTATGAGGGTGTGAAATTAGGTGCAGATCCAAACCAAATCCGGATCAAGTGAATTTCTACGTGGTTTCATGAGAGGGATGTTGGGCCTTGGCGTCGTGTATCAGTAAGTGTAACTGAGATTTAAGATGACTTCATGAGTTTACACTTTCCTGTTCTCCTACAAAAACTGCCAAACTTTGCTGCATGTCATTTTTTCAATAATTCACAGATTAGCTGCTCAAGGTTTTCAAATTTTCGACGTTTTGCATGGAGTTTTCAAACATTTGGTAGTGGCCTGCATCTGTAAAAACTGTTTTTTATCATCTTCAGTGGAGGTGTGTAATTTTCTTCAGACTTCTAGCTTGAAAAACCACAAAGCTGTACAAACTGTACATACACACACTGTGGAGTGTGTGTGTGTGTGTGTAGTGTACATGCACAACACACAGTGAAGCCTTGGCTTTATAAGAGAAGTCACTAAATTTATAACACGCATTTTAAAACAGCACAAACTGACCAAAGCCAGTTAAAATGTTCAAACGCGTCTCGTAAAATCAAATATATAAAAACAAAGCACACATATACACAACATAAAAGAGAAACACAAACAGAGGGGAAGACATATAATTGTTTTATGACAAGCGTGAGCTGGTGGTTAGGAGAGGCTGAGGGGAGGAGATGTGTGGATGAAAGGATGGATGAGAGCTGGAGGAGAGAAAAGAGAGAGGAGGACAGTCGGGCCAACTTCAAAAGACCCTGCTGGCCTTTTCTTCAGCAGTTTGTTTTTTCGCTGTGTGTTGACTCATCTTCTGGGCTCTTTCATTTCTGAGGGGAGGGAGGCTTGTGTTCTGGGCCTGGACCATGATTATGAAATGGGATAGCGTCTCATTATTGGTGTGTTTGTGTCAGTTTGTGTTTATATCAGCTTTCATGAAAGAGTGTGTAACGTTTGGTGATGTGTTTTGGGTAGTGTGTGTGTGTGTGTGTGTGTTTAAACAGGAGACTGCAGAATCAGGGCTCCACACACACTTTATTTCACCACCTTTACGGGAAAAAAATTGAACTGCCCCAAAGTCCAAATGTTGTTGTTGACCATGTTTTGTGCAAAGGGCAGACGGACACACAGACAGACAGATAGACGCACATTACCAACACAAGCTGTATATATACCCCAGTCAGGACATGCTGACGTAATTCAAATCATTGCAATGCCTTTTAAAATGACATCATCATGACATCATTAACAACACGATGATGATAAATAATTGGTTTATCCAAATAAGCTGTAGATCACATCTCTAATCTTATCGGGTGCAAAAGTTAATGCACCATATTGTCTCCACATATCTAATCTCTATAAACAGATTAGGCAAGAAGGCAGGGGACAGGATTTCGGGGCAGGAAGCCCTCTGCAGCAAAGAAGGCGGAACACATTGATCAAATGCATCTGCTTTTTTAGTTTATTTGCATTCATATGCAGAAAGCTGTTGATAGAGATGAGCCAAAATGTAGTCTGGAGCAAAAACAACTACAAAAAGCATCACTGGTTGTGTTTTGTGTGATAAAAGAAACTATTCCGATTGTGAACAGTGTGTACACTATTTCATCAGTAACATGTTTCCATTTCTGTGTGCTCCGACTAAGTGTGAGCTTCAAATTTCCTCTGACTGTTTCCAATTGTTTGCCTTCAATCTTTCATTTTTTACTTGTACAGTACCTTGTAACTGTGTTTTGAAAGGTGCTATGAATAAATTAGATTTTTGACGATGATGAGGATGATGATTATTATTATTATTATTATTATTATTATTCAAATTTTGGAGTGCCATAGTCTGTTTCCCTGGTTAAGTGCCACCCAAGACTATTGCTATTGTTCTTTTTTCCCCTCTACAGCAGAATGACAGTGGGTGAAGCCAGTGCTGACACAGCCCAACAGACACAATGGAGCAATAGAGCGAGCAAGCAGCTGGTGACTGTTTGAATCCAATGACTAATAAAAAAATGCATTTAGTGAAATTTGTCCTTAAGTTACCTCAGACTCTGGGTCTGTAGGTCAACTCAGGTTCCATGAAGCCGATGCAGTGCCCTCCTGTGTGTTTTGTTTATCCAGGGCAGTGTATTTGTGAGGTCCTGCCAGTAAGCCATGACTGAGGGGAGAGACGGACTGGTGTCACTTTTTGCACCGGAACATCAGATCCTGCGCTGAGCGTAACTCTAGTAACAGCACAAGAGGCGGTGCCGTGTTGTAGCAGAGACATTTGAGGTCAATCGTTAGCACTTGGTTATGTTTAACCTTTGCTAAGTGACAGCTTGAAATGAATTAATAAAAAATCATACATGAAATCATTTCGTAGGGGTCCTGAGAAACATCTGTGTTCAGCCAGGATGACGGGACACCATCAGTCTTGAGCTGTGCTGCATGAATGTTGTTCTTAGGTATTATTAGACTTTTGTATATTTCAGTAGTTTCAAGCTTCATATGTAGGCTACAGTACAGCGTGCTGGTTTGTGTGTTTGACATTTTTTTACAACTAAACAGGAACATGATCTTAAAATATTCTTCCTCTCTGGTTTGTGCTCAAACGGCCTTTGCATGCAGATAAAGAAATGCAGCTTGCAGTGAATGTGAATAACTGTCAGTGTGATATATTCATGTGACCCATTTCTAAACTGTCCTGCTTAAATTATTCTACCCTGTTTGAATACACCGCCAAGCTCGTCATATTGTAGAAATTCCTGTATGTAGTCATACTTTGTGCAAGTAAAGCTGTAAGTCAGCATCATTCAAGTGTAACACATGAAAATGCTCCATATGAGGTGAACTGGGGTTATACTTTGCAAGCTGAGAGTGGATAAGAGGGAGAGAGCGAGTTTGAGAACAAGAATGACAGACTGCGTGAATGAATCTTAAACCGACGTGTCAGCTGAACTCAAATTCAGTAACCCATCGAGCAACCGATCTGCTCCACCAGTGGCCTCGGTGCCAACTGGAAAACGCAGCTAGCCCGGCTCAGATTCACCACGAGCCGAGCCGCTGCCAAGGAGAATGGCTTCACTTTAACACTGGCAGATACAGTATGTTCTTTGTATTTGTAAAAGCAGGAGAAAGAGATGGACAGAGAAGAGGGGGAGAGAGGGAGAAAAAGTGAAGGGTAAAGCCGCACGGGAGCGGTGTGGATGGTCTGTTTCTACACTGAGAGAGGGAGTGAAGAGGAGGGGAGTGAACGAGGGAAATGGTGGTTATGTTTTAAAGAACAGGAAACCGAGCGAGAGCACCTGATGCACATGATAAGTATCAAGGGCTGCGCCACGTGCCGCTAAACTGCAGCCAAAGCTCTTTTCTGCGAGGGTGGTGGTGGTGGCGGCGGCGGTGACGGTGGTGTGTGAAGGGGAGTGTGTACCGGCTAATCTCTCCTCTGAGTGGGCGCACACTCAAAGCTGCTTTTGTTTCTGAGGGCTACTTTCACGAGGACGTACAATCCCCCAAGTCCACTCCTCCCCTCCTTCTCTTTTTCTTCCCCCTTTTATCTCTCTGTTGTTCGCTGCACACTCCTCCTCTGCCCGAAACACTGTGGGTGTTTTATTTGATTTACTGATCACTCTGTTTAGACATGACTGCGAGGCTGGGAGAGCGAGAAACGTTGTATGTGCGTGTGTGTGCACACCCATGTTGTACCGTGTGTGTGTGTGTGTGTCCGTGCACATGCGTACGTGTGAGGGAAACACGGAAACACTGATGGTCTTTCATGGTGTCAAGGTAAAGAGTCAAAAGCCGAAACAGCCAGAGAGAGTGTCGGGTGAGGGAGAGGCTTTGATGTCGTGTTGGAGGCGCATGAGCGTTTTTCACATTGACAGATGTGAAGGTCGGGGAAATGTTACCGCAAACAAAATAAACTTCGGGCATAAACAAGCCGAAAAGGGATGAATTACGAGAAGGCGGCAACAAGAAGCTGCTCACAGGAACATGCCACAGAACAGGAACACTTTTAGGGTTCGTTCCGTCGAGTAAAGAAATAAACATTTTTAAATATACATTTTGATTTTCATGAGAAAATATGGGTAAAATAAATACCAAACAACTTATATTTATATAGACTGGAAAAGACAATTAAAGACCTGTGATTTTTGAGGAATTTTAGGTTTAAAATTCAACAGAATAAAGGAAATATTACACCCCTTTCTCATATCTATCTGTGCAATGCAATGGCTAATACAATCTTGTTACACTGTATATATTCTGTTTGTATTTTTTTCTATTCTATTAATATTTATATATGTCCTTATGTTTGTATTGAATGTTTACTCATTCATTACTTTTTCAATTTTTTATTTCTATTGTTTGACCGTTCTCTTTGCTGCTGTGTAACTAACAAAGGGTCATTTTATCTTATATTAAACAATAATAATCCTGCTTGGATTTCTGATTGATCCCCATTATTCTGCAAAGCCAATTTCTCATCAGAATTTGCCAAAAGCTAAATTAAACGAAAAACAATTTAAAATGCCCACGATCCTCTATTACATGTAAAACCCATGAAGCAAATCACCATCTGTCCATAAACACCTCCAAACTCCATCCAGGAAGCTGTCACCACATGCAGCTATACCAGTCCTGTGACCAAACTGTTAAAAGCACTTAAAATGCTTTTTAGTGAGTAAAATCAAACATACAGGGGGGGGTAAGGAGCAGAGGAGGGAGGGACGCAGGGTGGAGGGGGTGAGACGGGGGGGTGGTGGGGGAATAAGCAGTTGCCCGATGGAGCATTTGTCCTCAGAGACAGCTGAACGCGATCTGCTCCGAAAACCGCTCCCCTCATGAGGACAACCACACACACACTTTAATACTGTACGTTCAAAGGGGAATATTAACAGTAGGCGACACAAAATAATCCGTCCGACACTTGAGAATTTGCACTCGCGAACACATCGATTCACAGATATAATACAAACACGTGCACGCAAACACGCGAGGGAGAGAGAATGTGTACTTATGCGCACACAGACAAACATTTCTAATCATTTAAGGCCTCTTCTTTTCTAGGAATTATTTCAACACATCCAACGAAGCAAACACTATCATTTCTTCACAGAGGGTTCGAATAAAAGAGGACGAATGGCTGTCACACGACTCCATCAAGACAGTGTGATTACATTCTCCTGATAAACAGCTCAGCCACAAGACACCACATCTACAGCATCAGTGACGCAGCAGGACTCTTTGAATTACTCACATTCATCCATTGATGATACACACACACACACACACATACACACAAATATACTGATATGCACGTGCACTCTAGTATGGAAGGACACTGACATATGCAGCACCAGTGCTTTGGCAGTTTGTACATTTAAAGGTACACTGTCAGTTGCCTTGTTCCTGCTATCTGGCATATCTGTGTGTTTATCTTTGTATCAAAGCGCCTGTGCATGTGTGCGTGTGTGTGTGTTTACAAATGTGTGAGCATGTGTACGTGCACCTCAGCGAGCGACTTTCATCCAGGGTGTGGCCATGCTTGGGGTTCACACAGGGGAGTCTTTATAAATCAGAAAACACCACTCCCCTAACACACACACTCACACACTCACACACACACACACACACACACTCACCGCCAGCTGCCACAACCACCGAAAGCGCCCCGACCCCTCAAACACACACTCACCATCACCCCCAATCCCTTGCCAGGCCGTGGTGGCAGCCAGTGTGGCATCGTCAGTCACCGAGGAGGTGCTATGTTACTACGGCCACTGCTGTAGGTCGGCCACACTGTGGCTTTGTTCTCGTCATCAATAGGCCAGTCAGCCTGATATTATAAATGACAAGGGGCGTGCCAGCACTTTGGTCTAGGTTGAGGGCGACTATTGAAATGGATACTGGATGGATAATGGTGTCGTGGCTTAAGCACAGGAAGAAAAATCCCCCAACAACACAAGCCATTCTGTTTTTTCAGGGACCTAAGACATAAAACACAGTTTACAAATACAGCGGCCTAGTAGTACTATACGTCTTTTTAATTACTATTTGGTCAGTTAGAAAATAAAACCTGTAGAAACTGAGTTTTTTCCAATAGCTTTTTTCATTGATCCAACAATACAAAACCAACTGAGTTTCAATTTAAGGTTTTTCAAAAAAATTTGAGAAGCTAGAACAAGTGTGTGTTTGTTGATGATCATATTCTGTCAAATCCCTGATCACTTAGTACTTGTTACATAAAGAGAAGGTCTGCACACCTAAACCTAGATATTGGCCAGTGATGTTTTGAGCAGTAGGTTTCCTCTTCCTCAGAGAACTCAGATTTTCTCATTTTCTAACGTTTTGTGTTGTTTTATTCATCCAGCAACCATCATCATTATGATTTTTTTAAATATTTGATATACTTATTCGTTTCATCATTAAAATGCAAAAATCCATAGTTATTGTGGTTTTGCTGCAATCAGTTGTTTGAGGATGCCAAAAATGCTCTGAATAAAACTGAAAAACAGTTTATTGTGATGGTGTGTTAATAGGCAGTATAAAACATGCAGTATCTGGAGTCTATATCAAGCACCACCTAAGGTATTCCTTTATTTCATTTTCCGAGAAAATGACTCGCACTGTAGACCACAAAGCTCCTTAGACATGAGAGAGACACAAAATACCACAACACATGCGATGTAAACAAGAGTTGCCTCGGTACAGTGGAAGGAATTAAAGATTATGATGTGTATGTGAGTGTGTGTGTGTGTGTATCCTAGACGGAGAGAATCCCCTCGTGCCCCACCCCTCCGCCAGCTGTCTGCCCCGTCCAGACAGTGGCCCTGTGCCTGGTGCCACGGCTCCCCGACGGCATGCCAGCTGATCCTTGGGACGCAGGAGTCAGCCTGACCCCAACCAACCCCCTGTTCCCCTTTTAACCAGCATTAAAGCCATTATTTCAGATAGAGAGCCTTATTATGCTTTATGACCACAGCTGGCCTCATGCACAGGCGGAGAGAAGGAAAGGAGGCGGCGGCACAGTAAAGGAAAGAGAGAGAGAAAACGAGAAAGAAGAGAGACACTTTGTCGCCCCTTTGTCCCTTTTCCAAATATAGCATCTTTCCCCCGTCCCACTCAGCCCGGTGTTTTTGTTATGGTGGAGTTTTTCCTCATCACAGATGCAGACATGGGAGGCGGTCTTAGCAGGGAGCCTTGCAGATGTTTCTCTGGCTTCATGAGGAGTAAGTGTTTTGATGGTGTAAAATACAACACACAGGGAGGAGGATTTCTTTCAGACTGGAGACCCCTGGTTGGCCAGTGAGAGCGTTCAGAGACACGCGGGTGGTCGGAGCAACCGGGAAAACTGCAGAAAGGTCACCAGATCACGTTTGTTCATGTAACCTGTGAACTAAGGAGAGAATCTGAATGAAACACTGATAAGGCCAGATGAAACTAATCCACTCATTTGGCCTTTCACTGTGGTCTACTGGATATACTGTGTTCCCTGCATCTGTCTTAAAGGTGCTACTGTATCTGCATGTGTATATGTACAATAAGAAAACACAATAAAACTATAAAATAAAAATAATTAATAATAAATAATAATTATACATTTTATAATGAACCAAAACACTTTTTACACTTTTTGCCGCTTGCGACCTGCCATGGTCCATAACATTTTTATCGTCCATGCAGATGGTCAGACCTCATGGTTTCAGCTGCAGTCCTGGCCTGCAATCCAGTTTGTTCTCTCACACAAATATTTTTCTTTCTCTAGTCTGTACACCTGTCACTGTGAATCTGTTGTTGGTGAGAGTGTGTGTGTGCACCCTCGTGCACGTGCACCCCCTTTGCTGCTAGTAACTGCTCCTGCTCAGTCAGGAAGTCTGTCTTCTTGCACCTGCCTCCTAAGTCACATGCACAGTTCCTGTTATCTCTAAACTCCACTAGCTCATTCACTCCTCTCATCCATTTGAAACCTGACAGGCTCACATTAAGCCAATCACCTGTAAGCTTTCAAACTTCTAAATGTTCCCTCTCCCTCCTATCGTTCAGCTGTCAGTTCAGTACCGTGATCCCTGAGTGACCGACCTCCACCTCTGCACCACCTCAACTCTGGATACAGGGTCATCAACCTTCCAATCAGAAGTGCTTCATCCAACGTTCTGTCGCCATGCTCCCTTTTCATCACCAGCACCAGGCTCCAAGTGGAAGTCCCCTTCTATCCAAAACAGCTTATTCAAAGGGCTGCTTCCAAGTGCCAAAGTCTATTCCTCTGTTTGCAATACATATTCATTTCATTCTGATTTACTCATTCTCATTTGTTCCTCTAAAAGTCTCTCCTGATTGAAATCTTTTTAGTTTGTATTCCTCTTTTTCTACTCCTTTTATGAGTGTGAGTACTTAAGTCATATGACATTAGCTACAAGAAGTTCCTGTTTGCAACGAAACCGCAGACGTACAATCACCTAAAGAAACATTTAAACATATAATTATGAGGTCAGATGCCAAAGGTGTCGTCTGGAGTGTCTGACAGCTACTAGTGCTGCAGAGCACTGGTTTTACAAGTGGCTCCCTTGAACGCAATACACTGCCAATGGTTCGCACTATTCTGCTTCGTAACCTGAAAAGAAGTAGAAAGCATAAAGAAGAAGAATGTAATGTACTAACCTTGGATGAGAGCATTGCACAGTTAAAGTAATTGAAAACAATCAGCCTGCAAATGGATTAAAAGGACGTAAAAGATATTCGACTGACTTGTCCAGTTTATGTCTCAGGAGAGTGTTTTTTAGGCAAATAATATCAGTCAGACTTAGTGGGTTGAATATAATTAAAATAGAGAGGGACGAAGATTATCGTCATTAAAAATAAAAACTAGAATGGGACAAAGTAGAGTGCATACCTCAGTCCCCTCATTTGGATTTTCACCAACTTGTAAACATTCATTAAAAAATCTGTCCTCTAGATATGTCATATTTTTTCATCAAGATCCATGAATTATTTTCCGAGAAATCGAGGAAAATATTGAAAAACGCCTCTCACAATGTTAAAGAAAGAGAAAAAAAAAACAGGATCGGCTCCCTGATCCGGATCCACACCAAATTGGAACTAGCTCCTCCTTAGGTCATGCCGACCCTCTGCAAAATGTAGATGTTTTTGTGAAATTCTGCTGACTATTAAACAAACAAACAAGAGTGACACCCAGTAGAGCGCATAGCATTGCCAAGGTCCAACTACACTCCTCTTATATTCAATCAAGCTGCACCGAATTTCACACACTCATAGATATCCATTATCTATGCTGCTTATCATTTGAGGGTCGCAGGGGGCTGGAGCCAATCCCAGCTGACATTGGGGGAGAAAAAAGGAACACCCTGGACAGGTCACCAGAATATTGCAGGGCCAACATCCAGAAGAAAAAACAACCTTTGAATAATAGACATTAGTTCCTTAAATTTGCCACATTTTTTCCCATAGATTATTCTCTGGGAAATCTGTTAACATGTTGAAAAACATCCTAACATTAAAGAAAGTGGAAAAAAAAAAATCCTGCATCCACCCTATGATCTATGATCTGTTTTGTGAATATCCATCCAGTAGTTTTTGTATAATCTTACTTACAAACAGATGGACAGGGGTGAAAACATAACATCCTTGGCGGAGGTAAAAATGTATTCATCTAGTGACCCACTATCGTTCGCCTGTTGTTGTCCACATGCAATTTCCTGCTTCAGTGCAGACATCCGGAGTGTTTTCAGCATCTCAGGTATGCCAGTACTGAGCCAGGAAAGTGGCCATCAGCTTTACCTTGTTTTTAGCCCTCATGTTGCCTCTGTATGTGGCAACTCTTATCTGATCGGCCTCTACACAAACAGGAAGGTTTTTAATCACAGAATTTGTAAGTACTTTTGTTTTAGAAATGTGGAGAGAGAGAGAGAGAGAGAGAGAGAGAGAGAGAGAGAGAGAGAGAGAGAGAGAGAGAGAGAGAGAGAGAGAGAGAGAGAAGGAGAGAGAGAGAAGGAGAAGTAAAGAGAGGTAGGGAGAGATGCACAGCTGCCTGGGTACAATCCCCCTCACAGTACCTAGTCGCTGTCACTTGAGAAGGCCACTTGCCTCTAGTCATCAGGGTAAAAGCAAGTCGTGGGCAAAGACACACACACACACACACACACACACACACACACACACACACACACACACACACACACACACACACACACACACACACACACACACACACACACACACACAAACACACACTCTTAAAAATAGAGGCCTAGTGAGCGAGCTGCCGCTGTGAATGGCAGATACAGTACTCATACCAGAGCTTTAACATCAGCATCAACAACACGCTCATTAATTTTGATTCATAGCGCTGCCTCAGTTGGGATTTAAATAGATTAGAGAGCATGAATAAGACAATTCAGACTGGAGCCAGATACAGGGTCTGTGTGACACCCGGCCTTTTACAAAGCCTGCTGGTGTGTAAAGCTCATGTACATGTGTGCACTTGTAAGCACAGAATTCTGCACACGCTTGCACACGGGCTTAATGTCTATATGTGTAGTCCAAACACAGAACCATACGCCTTCTTGTCCTCCCATTGTCCCCCCCCCCCCCTGCAGCTTTGAGGGACCCTCTCTCAGCCTTGCAGCCTCCAGCTGTTGGGTTTGGGGCGACATACGCACATATGTACACAGATCTCCCCCTCCCACCCGCCCCTCATGCCTGCTGCAGACCAGGCTGGGTATTATTTTTGAGCTTGTGGTAAACAAAGAGCTGGGCTGTCATCAAACACAACCCCCTGCCCTTCTCACTCTTTCCTCCACTTTCCATGCTTCTCCATCTCGCACGATCTCCTCCGTCACTGTCCGTCCCGCTCAAAGGAAGCAGTCAGGACACATCACGGTCCTCATTTAGATGATTGTTGATCTAGAAATAAGGGGAGGAAATGTGGCCTTACTCGGGAAACGTCTGCAGGTAGCTAAATCTTTTCAAGTGCCATGCTGAATTAGCTCATTGCATTTTCTAACTACACTGTACCCACTGTCTGTCAGAGAGAGTGAGAGACATAAAGAGACATGTTCTTGCTGCTGAAACAGACACTAGAGGACAGGCTGGAAATATGCAGTTATACGGCTTGTGTGTGTGTGCCATTAGTTATACCTCTTTCCACCTAACGGAGTCTAATTTGGGCTCAGTAAATACAGAAAAAAGAGGTTTGTGGGTAAATGCAAGAGAGGGAGTAAGAGGAAAATTAAACTTCCACTTGTATGGCTGAGTATTCATCACTTAGCGTGTGAAAAAGAAGACTTTGGAAATTTGGTGTTGTACAATTTCTTCCTGGGTGAGCACAGGCGATGAGAAAGGAAGGGAAGCCACCCAAGTGGCTGAGCGACGCTCCTCCTCACAAACTGTGGTTTGTAATAGAAGGAATTGCTCAGAGTCACACCTCATGGCACTTGAGGTCATTCCACGCCAGGTGAGATGACTCAGACAGACTCAGAAGTGAAAGGCTGATGTATTCCACTGTGATCTTTGCTGGATCAGGCAAGTTTGTAGGATTCAGTTTTGTTGTAGCCTTGGTCACAAATCCTTTCCAAGGACTGATCACTTCTCTTATGTTGCCAAAATGCAGAATAATCACTTCTCTTTAGCCCCTTTCACACTGGGCAAAAAAGCCACAAACACCTGTGGCTTTTGTCTTCAGTGGGAAACGTTTCCCTGATTAAATGACTCTGCTGTGGTCATGAGCATTTATTTTCCCGGCCCCTTTTCTGTGCTGTGACGTCTTTTAGAGACACAAGCACTATAAACTGCCCAAAACGGTGCCGTTGAACCAGACAGACATTGGCTTCACCTCATTTCTACATAGCTTTTGGGCTACATGGCACAGCATGGCTAGGCTAACGGTGCTGTTCATACAAGGACCGCTTCAAACCAGAGATTTCAAGAAATTGCTCTGGTTCAAACTGGTTAACATCAATTGGAACACCAAAAGGCTAAACGTCAAAAGGAAGGAAAGCCAGTCAACATATGGCCTTATTTAGAGGACAAGTTGCAAAACAGTTTTTTATTATCAGTCTGAGTCGGCCAGTGACGTTGTGTCACTTCCATGCATGAGTAAGCAGGGATCCACTCTACCCTATTCCTCAAAATACACCCTGAGTCAGAAGGTGGCTAATGAGAGTCACCCTCCAAACGTGTGTGTGGGTGAATTCACGTGACTGAATTCGTAAATGTGTAGGTGTGTGTACAGGGCTCTCTGAATCCTGGAACTCGTAACTTTTTCACTCACTCACACACATACAAGGCCCTGTGTGGTGACACAGCACTAATGCCAGTGAGGGTGTATTGTGAAAACAGAGAGCTGAATGCTTTACTGGTTCTGAACAAGGCTGGAGGGTCTGAGCTCTGATCCTGATTAACCTCTCCATAGCCAACCCCTAACATCCGGACCACTCCTGCCAGCACACTAGTGAACCATCAACTAAAATACCTGGGAGGATGCAACAAGACCGGGGGTAGTCGCACAGTGAAGATAAGAGCACGTTCACTGAGGGAGAACTGAATCAAAATAAATTTGGAGATTTTTGCTAAAATAATAATTCTAATAGACCAACATTGCAAGACACATATGATATTGTAATGTTGTAATTTCCTTAGAATATACATCACTAATGCAGTTAACTTTTAGAAGAAATGGGCATGGGACGTCCAGCTGACTGATCACATGTTAGTTCCACAGGAAACTAGAGAGGAAGGATATATTAGTAAAGCTGCATTTTAAGAAAGTCAATGTACTGACTAGAAAGTAACTATTTTCAGTTAAACCTCCGGCATGGAAGTGATGTTTGAACCCCTGTTGTTTTCTTTAACATTGCAAGATTCGACTTTGGACTTTTTCATCCATTTATCAGCGCATAATTTGTGGACCTTAATGAAAATAATCAGTAATATTTAGGGGACTGATATGTGTGATATTTGGTGCAGCTTGACTGGATTTAAAGGTTCAGTGTGTAGAATTTAGTGACATCTAGTGGTGAAGTGCCATGTAGCAGCAGAATACCCCTCACCTCACCCTCCCCTTCCAAACATTAAAGACAACCTCAGGCAGCCTTCAGTTGTCATACAAACTCAAAAGGTGTTTACTTTGTCCAGTTTGGGCTACTGTAAAAAAACATGGCGGCCTCCGCAGAGAGGACCCGCTCCCGATGTAAATATAAAGTATTTAAATGTAAAGGGCCCATTCTAGGGTAAAGAAAACAACAATTTGTACAATTTAGATGAAACACACCAGTGAAAACATCACTAGGATTCTTTTATATTCAATTTCTGCCAATAGATCCTTTTCATCTAAATCTTACACTGAAGTTTTAAGGGGACTGATGGGCCTTGCCATACTATTCTGCTCATATTTTCACGTTAGGGAATAACACTGGGTCTGTTACAGGAGGCTTTGATAGTTTCAATATAAATTGCTTCGGCAAAATGAATGTGCTGTAGGATCAGTATTACAGTGTATAGTTCTGCAACAATGACTACATTCATTGACTGGTTTTGGTCGACTGGTCAAACTGACAGAAGAAGTGATATGCAGGCCTCAACTTGGACACTTACAACTTATGGAAACTTTTTCACAATGAATTTTTTACACAACTATATAATAAATCAATTGATAAGATAATCAGTTGTCACAGTTTTATTGCAGTATCAGGGAACTCTACTGCAGAAATATAAGCTGAGGACAGCAGGGCAGGAGAATCAATGTGTAGTGGTTTTAATGTGTTTACACTTCTCCTACCCTGTGATGTCAGACATAGAACTACAGCTATTAGCAAAAGAAAGATGGCAGTGATGCAGACAGAAACACCCTCGATACCAATGACGTCCGTCAGCTAATTGGTTGACCTCCACTGATGGGAAGGATGTCTATCCTGTCTGGAAATATTTATAGGTCAAGAAACAAACTAACATTGTCCAAACAAGATCAAGCTCGAAACAACCTTTCTTTCTTTTTTTTTTAAATGAAATAGAAACGATTCAAACAAACACTGTAAACAGCTGATGTGCTGGTGGGAGGCCAAGTGCAAATAAAAACATCAGGAAGGAAGACGGAGTGAAGGCTTTTCCGGAACAAATCCTTGTCCAAACACAACGACAGACAAGGGTTTGTTTGTCTCTCTGGCCTCTTGACCTAAGCTTTGTAGTGGCAAACTCTGAGATTTGTTGTGGAGTTAGTGTGTTGGCTCAGCAGTTAGGACCGTGATGGAGTGATACTAGATGGCGTGCTTTAACCGCGCTTGTTGCTTTAGGATCACCTTTATGATCACTATATCTCCCATGGCCTCCTTCTTCCAGAGGGTTGATAGCTACAAAACTGAAGCAGCGATCACGCAGTCGTCACACTAGTGCAAGTTGGAGAGAAAATGCTGACTGCAGCACTCCCCCTGACGAGATAACACAGACCAATCTTGAGACGTAACTGGAGCCTGCGATAAGAAGAGAACTGTTTACTTTGGGCCATTCCTGACCATATGTCACATGGAGATAATCCTGGCAGAGCAAATATCTTTTAGGGCTATCGCTCCTGCTATTTCATAGTCAAGGTCAAAGTCATCTTCAGCATTTCGAGGGATATAATCTCTTCAGGGCTGACACAAATATTTCACCTGACAAAACCCCTTTAAACCCGTAAGTTAAAATATATATTTCTAATCTTTACCTATCTAAACATTTATGCTGCAAATAAGGAAACAAAATCCTCACACAGGCAAAGTTTATTCCGTCTTTGCCACAGTGCAGAGCTGCATCATCGAGCCAGTGGTAGGTAAGATATACTCAAGTAAAAGTACCACATTAATGTGTCTACTTGAGTAAAAGTAAGTACTTGCTTTTAATACTTGCAGAGTGTAGCCTATTCCCCAATGCAACAGTCTACTAGTCTTACATCATATTTGCTGTGTCTCAGCAATGACCTCTTTCAAAATTCATTTCAGGTGTTTCTTCTTCACCAGTGAGTGCTAAGGGAGTCGGGGTCTAATGTTACCTACCCACCCTGATTGGATCAATGAACCGATTCCCCTCTGCTGGTTTATTACTTTAAAAAATATAAATAAGTAGAAAGTACAGATATTTGCAACATGTAATGGAGTAAAAGTGAAATGTACCTGAAATTAAATCTACTTAAGTAAAGTACAGATACATGAAAAATGTACTTAAGTACAGTAACAAAGTAAATGTTCTTTTTTACATCATGCCACACATTGCAGTGGTGATTGAAAGAGGTGCACAGACTGATAACAGGTTCCTTGCAGCATGGCAGTGTTCGTCACACAAGCCGTTTTCAAACATGAACTCTGGAAAATGAACGCACCATGGGGTTCGGACTTACTCTGCAGTTTGCCTTTCACATATGAAGAACACAGCAGGAGATTCTGCGGTCAGATGGTTAGACAGCAGCAAAAAGGGTTCAGGTGAGGGGGGGGGGCGCAGCAGAAGGCAGGACAAAGCGTAATAAATATGGCTGGAGAAATCTTGTCATCTTTCCAAGTTTTTTTTTTGTGTATGACACCTGTTCTTCATCCTGAGATATTTGTCTTCGTTTTCAGTTTTGCGTCCGTCGTGTGTCAGAAACCTCATCAACACACAGACTTGCTCGTGGTGATCCTCCGGAGAATCTCCCACTTTATCACACATGGGCTTATTTGAGGGGGCTGGCAGGAGAAACTCCAGAGAATGTCCACAGACTCAGACTTGGACATTTGTGTTCTCACATACATTCCCTCTGGATAATATCTGGAGGATATCTGGAGTTCAGTGCATATCTGAATGCACCTATAGCTGTGTTCTAGTTTTACTATTATAAGTATTGGGACAAGAGAAAATACTGCCTCAAAGAAAGACATTTGACACATCTGCATTATTGTTTTGAACCCAGTCTGAACTTTGTAATTGAAAAGTTCTATGTAGACTCAGAAGTCCAGGGCTGCAGAGTGGATAGCATCAAGCACCTCCTTCTCTCCAGCAATACTGTACGTCATGGACTTCCCTGGACATTAGAACAGAATTAAGTGAGAATGTAAGGAATACCTTCATCCAAATGGCACGCACATAAAGTGTCTATTGTTGTACAGGTGACGCAACATGGACCATTTTCACCAGGCTGAGGGATGTGCTGACTTTACGTGTGCGTTAAGAGGCCCACTATCAGATTTAGGCCTGGTCCCTGTGGGCTATAAAGCATGGTGTTGGATCACCACTCTGCTGGGGCCTGTAAGGGCTCAGTATGGGGGGGGAGTTTTTTTTCTCCCTCTCCTCACCCTCACCTAAGTGAACTTTTTCTCCTCGCTGAAAAGATTCTCTCTGTTTTTCCTCATCTCTTGAATTGACTTGGGTCACCAGTCTCGTTATTTCCCGTTTGGTTCAGACTTTCTTTCTTTTCGGACCCTTTACTATGACACAAGCTCAACTTTTCTAATTAAAAGTTGCTTTATGGCATAACTGTACTCTAGTGCCATGCTGCTATATTGTAATATTGTACTCTCACTCTTCTGTCAGTCAACTTCTTTTTGTTCATAATCGTACATTTTTCTCTATGATAACAAACATCAATTCCAAGTTTGGGAACTTTTGCAGAAATCCTCCCGAGCCTATTATCAAGCTCTGAAAGGGCGATTTGTTTAAATTAAGTGAAAAAAATCTGCTAAGAAATTTCCATTATAAGTCAACTTGTGTCAAGACTTGTGTAGAAATGCAAGTCAGAATCTAGACAGAAGACAACGTAAGGAAATCACTGCACAAGAATCCAGAAAAATGACACTGGATTCAAACAAGAAAAGTAAGTTCAAACCCAAACAAGTAAAAAAATATCTCATGTACTGGTAGAAAAGGAAAAAACAAAAGAGTAGAGTAAAGTACTTTAATTGGCAGTGTGAAGATGACTCCCTGTCTCCCCCTACATCACCTCACCGTCCTCCAGCTTGGGAAGCCATCAGCGAGGCTTTTTTTCCTGACGGGCCTGCGGTGAGGCGGAGGGTTACGGCTCTGGCGTTTGAAGCACATGCAGAAAGACACACAGGTGGTGTTTCACTCTCACTCTAGGGAGAAAGTGACTGACTTGACTGAATGTGACTGGGCTCCCTCTGTCTTTGCACATCTGGAGTGGGCCGAACGGAGGGAGGGAGGGAGGGAGGGAAGGGGAGTGGAGGGGAGTGGAGGGGAGGAGTATGCGGAGTGGTGAATGGCAAAAACGCAAGGGGCTGTGTGTGTGTGTGTGTGTGTGTGTGTGTGTGTGTGTGTATGGGTGAATGTGACTAGTAGTGTAAAGCATTTTCATTGGAGATAAAAACTAGCCTAGTGCTTCCATTTATTGAACTTGTTTATTCATTATTTTTGTTTTATGCTGTTACACATTTTGAACTTCAGGTAACTTTATTGTTGTGTTTTGCCATTTTCCACTGTTGCACTTAAATCCTGGAGGAATTAAATGTCCCACCCAACACACAAGAAATTAAAATCTGCTCGACTACATATGACTGATTGTGCCCCATTAAAAAACTGAAATGAATTGGTCCTTATGGATTTTTCTTAGTAACAGGGTTTCTGTCATGTCGATAATGTAACTTTACTTAAAAACAACGTAGGAAAGTGAGAGGGGTGTGGAATCAGAGAAAAGGAGAAGAAGAAAAATCATCCGAAGGAACAGATGTAGAAGCAGAGAAAAGAGAAAAGGCTGGGAGTGTGAAGGACATAAAAAAAAAAAAGAGAAGAGAGGCATATGTGACAGTGCTGCAGCTCTGCCCAGCGAGTGGCAGTGAAGTGTGCAGCTGCAGCTCCCGATGACGAATTGTTTCCCAGATGAAGATCAGTTTAAAGCCGGGCAGGAAATTTCCAGTTACTTCATGTGTAGTGAGCTGATTATCCGCACAAAGCAGACTCCAGCGCTGCCTCACCACGTAAGAGCTCAGAGGCCTTCATAATTCATAAATGAAAAGTTTGGAACAACCGGTGCTGTTTCAGAGCCGACCCAGCCAAACTGAGCAATCAGGGGTAAGAGCTTTGGTTTAAGAGGTGACCAAGAACCCAATGGTCACCTTGGCTAAGCTCCAGCTGTTTGAACATGGGATAAACTTCTCGAAGGATAACCGTCACTGCAGCGTTCCGGCAAGGGGCTGTATGATGGCCAGAAGGAAGATGTATGAAGAGAAAAACAACATTCTCTGGTCTGAAGAAACCATGACTGAACTTTGTGGCTTCTATTCAAATGTCTGAAAACCAGGCAGCACTCATCACCTGCCAAATACCATCTCAACGGTGAGGCATGGAGGTGGCAGCTTCATGCTGTTGGGATGATTCTCAGCAGCATGGAACAGAGAGGCTGGTCAGAGTTTTCCTGGATGTAAACCTGGGCCGGAGCTCTCAGGACATCAGACTGGGCTGAAGGCTCATCTTCCACAGCCAAGACAACATGGGTATATGGCTTAATGAGATTCCCAACCAGAGGTCTAACTCGAACCTAATTTAAAATCCCCAGAGAGAACTGAAACTGGATGAGCAGGTCCCCATCCAACCTGAGAGAGCTCGAGAGGATCTGCACTGAAGAACGGCAGAAAATCCTTAGATCCAGTTGTGCAAAGCTTGTCGTGCTCCATGGTGCTGCCAACTTTAAGAACTGAGTAAAAACACTTATCAATGTGATATTTCAGTTTTCTTTGTCATTACAGGGTACTGAGTGCAGATTGATGAGGGAAAAATGAATTCAAATGATCACAACGGAGCTACACAAGTATATGAACGTCATCCTGAACCACGAAAGAGAAGGAAAACTAGTGGTGTCTGAAATTAACGAGCTCTATCAGGAGACTCCCTTTTGCTTTGAGTTGAATAAACACATAAAAGTAATTAATGTAAAAGAAGGGCGAGCCAGGCCCTTGAACTTTGTTTTTCCTGAGCTGCCTGGTGAGCGGTGTGCCGGTGAGGAGAAGCCGTTCTTCTTCTGTGTGTGTTGGAGTGTGCTTCACAGAGAGCTACCTCTACGTTTGGCAAGGGAGGGGTCCACTTCACGCAGCTGTGCAAATCTTCCTGTGGGTCACGTCGATGCATGGTGTGTGTGTGTGTGTGTGTGTGTGTGTGTGTGTGTGTGTGTGTGTGTGTGTGTGTGTGTGTGTCCGTTTAGGCACCAGCACCTGTACAAAATCTCTCCGTCTCATCTCAGAGGCCCCCTAAAGAACTCGATACCGGGTCCTGCTCAATAGCAGCCTCACACAGCCACATCGTCCAAAAGCAACAGCGGGGCCGGGGGGGCCTCCTGCGCTCCTGTGGCACGTGCCTGCCGCTCCTCTAGCTCATGACCCAAGATGGAGTTACGGGGTTTAGGGGAGGAACGGCTGCTCGCTGCCCCCTGAGCTCCCCTGAGCTCCTCAGGCTACACACTCCATGGCTACCCCTGGCCCCATCAAAGGCTCCACTGGGTGGAGAGGGCACACGGTTGGACCTCCGGCTCATTGTTTTTCTCTCGCCCAACTAGCCGAGAGCATTAGTGTGTGTGTGTGTGAGAGGCCACATGTTGAAGGTGGGATTGAAAAGAGAGGAGAAAGAGAGGGGATGTGTCAGAGAGAAAAGTCCCTTAATTAGGGGGCTTAGTGAAAATGTGCCTTCGCGTTAAGTGACACCAAACGTCGAGGGAGCATAGCAACTATCTGCTATATCGAACAGCTGCTGCTTGCATATTTAAAGAACCATTCATCTCATCAGCTTCACATGTGACAGTGCGGTGTCGACTTTGGTGGGATTTGGACATGTGATACGTTCAATATTAATAAATATTGAATACACAGGCAACCAGCGCTCTGCGGCAGTGGTGGCTGGGACTCATCAACGTAAGCACCATTGTCGTTCCTGACAATGGAAACAATTGATTCTCCAGTTCAGGGTTCTGTGTCCTGAGTCGAGCTTAAATAATTAGTGCAGGTCACTTTTAGAGTTTCAGAAAGAAAGCTGCCACCAGTTGTATAAGCCCTCTCTAAAGTAATCACACTACTCAAGGTCATACCCAAGCAAGCGCATATATACGATACACTTGCAAATGTTTCAAATAATCTGCATTTTTATCAAGCCAAATATTTACAAATCTCACATGAAAATGACTTTGAGACGTCATGGATGAAGAATGTATCATTTCTCAGGAGAATCTGGTCTGGGCTCAGCTCATGGTTTTTTCACACATCTCGTGCCTTTGGATAAAAAACATCGTAGGAGGGATGAGCTCAGGGATGAGCTGAGCTGCCCGTGATGACGATAAGTTCCTGAAAGCAGCATTTGGAGGAATGTTTGAACGGAGAGGCTTCATGGGAATGTTCTATTTCAGTGTCAGCCCTATTCCTGGAATAGAAACTATTTCAGTCATAACAACGGCACGCTCACAAGACGGCCGATAAGATGCTGATCAGATGAGCTCAGTCTGGGGAATGTGTCTGTGTGTGTGTGTGTGTGTGTGTTTGCATGATAGAGAGTGAGAGAAAGGAGAAAAGAGACAAACAGGCAGAGGAGAGAAGGCGGGGGGGGGGGGACAAACGCAGAGTGTGTGAAATGCCTGATTGGGATGAATGGGACTGTGCGCAAAGAACAAGCGTAGGTGACCGGAGGTTTGTGGTGGATAGGATTTGCAATGTGCAACTAACGTCAGAGCCCCGTTAATGTTTGTTGTGAGCTTCCTGTCGGAGGGGCTTCCGTTCTGTGGGGAGAGGGGGGGGGGCTGTTTTAAAATAAAAAGTGTGGGTTCCTGCTCTCATATAAAAACATCAAAGGTCACTATGGCGACAGAAAACATTTTGACTAAAATCTTGTTCCGACGATTACAGGAAATGCGGGAAGTCTTTGAGATAGCAGACATATGGTGATTTGAGGGATTCATTTAACTTTTTCATTTTAATCACTGTGGTTCAAGTGCAGTTCAATTCCTGATTTTTATCCCAGAAAGAAAAATCGAAAAGACAGCTACATGTTTCACAGCTCTTGCATTGTTCTCCTTGACGTGTTGTATTTCCCCTCTCACCATCTTCCCCCTCACCTTCCTCTCTTCTCCTCCGCTGCAGATTTAACAATGTTCCTCTTATGGTGAGCAATTCATCACTTTTATGCAGCTCGAGGGTATAAATCAGCGGCTTAAAATGCTCCTCAAAATCCCGGGAATCCCACTGCCCCCCCGAAAACTGGCCCGCAGTGAGCTGGAGATGAGGTGATTTAATATCGGGAGGTGCTTTGTTTAGCATGCTGTGCCACCGACGTCTCCCTCCACCACTAAAAGCTCGTGCTAAGTCCAGCGTGCAGCTGCAAGAAGGGAGGAAGGGAGAGGAGAAAAAAAAATGAAACACGTTGTGGAAATTCATGCGCAAGCTGATTGCAGGCAAACCCACATGTTGTCATTATACAATCCCTTGTCTAATAATATTTGACCTTTTTCTTTTTATTACTAATGCATAATTCTTCTAAAAATAGTAGGATTTTTTAAGAACATACTTAAAATGTTTTTAGACTCTAAGAGGCATCGGTCCCCAGGTGTGTGACATTAAGGACGTAACTAGGAAGGAAAACTCTCCCCGCGGGTTAGGTCAGTGTTTATGGATGATGTGAAGTTACCACATCATTACCCATTTAACTGACAGAATGGAGAAACCGGCGAGGCCGAATGGAGTGACCACCCACCTGACATCATGCTGCATTGTCGCACGCTGAAGCATGAAAGTCCCTATTCTGCGCAATCCGTGTCACCAGTGCACAGACTTGGCACTCGCCGGCAGTCGTGCCCTCGCACCTCATGCCAAGGAGGTGTCCGAAACACTCACAGCCACAAAGGAGCCCAGCGAGGCCCCGAGATCCCCCCTATTTGCACCTGCCAAACGGAGGAGGGATGTAACACAAGATGTGTGCCAAGAAGTAGACTCATATGTTTCTAAAGAAGAGACGTGGAATCTTTAGTATCTGAGTGTCGTAAGGTTTGCCATTCAGCGACATAATAGAGTTACAAATACCCCATAATGCCACAGTCAGTGAAGGACTGAACACGTAATTGTAACACGTAACTGTAATTTTCTATATTAGGAGCACTACAGTTCCCTCTCTCTCCGGAGTGGTAGAGAACCATCAGCATACTGTTGTGAAGTTTAGGAGCTGCGCAGAAATGCTTAGGCCCTGCGCCTAAGTCTTATAATGGCCGGGAAAACCCTGACATGCCATCAGCACTTATGGGAGTATAATAGGTGCCTTAATTCCACTCATTCTCTTCCTATTATGCAACTTCTCTAGGACCACCATTTCAGCTCTTTTGTCTCATTGCCCCTTTACCCCTTCATCATACACAATTATGATAAAGACATTACCGGCTACCATAACATGGTTTGAGGAACGACACATAGGAGCACTGTCCCCCCGTTGCCTCAATCTAGAGAAGAGCGCTTCTCATTTATAGTGGGGGGCCTTCTTCTACTGCTGCATTTTCATGCTTTCAGTTCTCATTAAAACCACAAAAAGAGAACTGCAAAGGCCCCTTGGAGCCCGGGCCTTGGAGATTTCGCTACGCTAAACCACCATAATATGCGCCTCAGTCCCACAAACATACTCAAGGGGGGCTCTCTGCTTGCCGTGTAATAAGTCCTGGCGTGCTAGCCTTGTAATTGGCCATAATTAAAAGGAGGCAGAGGGAGACGAGGCTCTTCCTCTTGGATTCAGCTGCCAGGCAGCAGGAAGTAGTAAAGACACGCTGTCTCTTCCTTTACTAGGTGCCACTCCGTCTTTCTCTTAGAGCCGCTTTTCTCCCTTTCTTCCTGTCACTCAGCATCTTTGTGAGTAGTATCTTTCGGTTCCCTGTTTGAATCCACCATAGAGTGAAGGGAGGGGGCGGGGGGGGGGGGCTTCGAGTGTGTAAAGTCTATCCCTCTTTATCCCTAGAACCCCAGCCGCCCTTACTGCACAGTGTGTGTCTCTTCACCATCTTTGTCTCTGTTCAGTCTGTAATTATTCAGTCTGCAGATGCTCCCTGTGTGTTTGTTGTCGTCGGTTTCCTGCCTCGTCAATTTCATGTCTGTGCAACTTTCACGACGCCGCACCACATCTATAGATCCTGTCTTCACTCAGCGGGCCCATTACGCTTGACGGACAGAGAATTCACTTGCTTTTTCCACTCGTGAATTTAGTGTCAGAATCCTGAATCCCTCTTGGGAACGACTCTTTATACAATACATAACAGTGTAACACGTGTTTTCCGCTACAGCATTCAATTGAATGACCTTCGCCAAGGAGGTTCTGTTTGTTTATCCATTTGTTTGTGCTTGTTAGCAGAATTACACAAAAAGTACCAAACAGATGTTCTTTGTGACATTTTTGGAATTTCTTGAGAAATTATACAGAGATCTTTGAAATTTGGAGCAAATCCAGATCATAATTTGGATTCTGTCAATCAAAAGAAATATCTTTATCAGAGGGTTTATCTTTATTTAGTCACTGTACAGTAATACATATTTCTTTCCACTAGATAGTGGATATTTTCCCTGTATTTAATGTGAGCAGTTCGTAAAAAATGTCTTTCCACATGGTTTATATATCTTATGTCAAAATGCAATATGGTGATAAAATGGCCAATCCATGGTGGAGGAATGCACTCACTGAGTGTCCTACTAGTTACTATTAAATCATCAAAATAAATCCAAAATAAAGCTGTTTACAACTGACTTTTCAGCTTTCAGCCCATTCGTGCTCTCTAATTCTGCCTTGCTCTTCAGTTTATGTTGTCAGCTCAGCAAGTAATTCAGCTAAACATTGAAAAATTGAAGCTATGACTTAATATGTTCAGTACCAAAGTATTGCTGTGCCTTTGAGCTGCACACAGTCAAAAGACTTCTTTATCAGTAATTAATCACTTTGGACTTAACCTACGGAAACATTTCAGTTTGTTTGTGAGGACAAAATAACTTCTGAAGAAGGGGATGGAAAACATTTGCATGATAAACAAAACAGTAAAAAGGCTTTTTTTAATACAAGACCCATGCTGGGCTTTTAATTTCCCCACAGAGCATTTCCAATTCATGACCATTATGTCTATTACAAAGTGATCATTGCTTATTTATAGACCCCTCAGTGCCGTCTGTGCAGTATACGTTTGGGGGCATTGCACTCGTACCTCAGCCTCAGCTAACATCTGCCTCAGCGCACCGCAGACAGAAGTGCTGACAGGGCAGCGTGGAGCTTTTGTTACCTGAGCGTCATTCGCCGTAACCCAAAACAAGACAGCTGCTTGACTTAGCATCAGGCTGAAAGGAGACACCGACAGGGCAGGGATGGAGAGAATCAGGGCGGAGGGGAGGAGGGGAGGAGGGTAAAAAGAGAAGTGGCGCGAAAGAGAGAAGTTCATTTGTGTGCCAAGTTCATATGCACGATGCTGAATGTCGGGATCCTTGTCTTCAACAGTGTTGATAGAAATGCAAATATTGCCAGGTTGACAAGTCAATGACGGGAGCAACGTTCCAAAAACAAAAATGATCATAAAACAGCCAATTAGATTCAAACAAAACATAATGAGCAAATATTTGTGCCGTATTAAAGTCAGACGACCCTAAATCACCCCTTGTTTCAACAACGCTAACATTTTAGCTGCTTCCTGTTACTTCACATCTCCAACTAAACATCTGAACTCAACTGAACTTTGCCGACCTCCGTTTCTCCCTTCTCCTGTTGTCGACAGACGGAAAAAAATGACAAGGGGTCAGGCGGGGCCCTGCGGCAGCCATATTTCCTGAGGCTCCGCCTGTGGTCTTCACAGCCAAAAACACACACGGACAGACAGTGGGAGGATTCTGCCTTGACCTTACACCCCAGCTGGGCTCCCTCGGGGTCAACAGAGGCCATGTTGCAATCTCCGCAGAGGCCAGCACCTGGATCATTGGGCCCATCCACAAGGGGAAGGGTGTGTGTGTGTGTGTGTGTGTGTGTGTGAGCGCAAGGCTTGGGAGGAAGGGGGGTCTCTGGGGAAATGAATTAGCCGCTTAGTTCAGCAACCCGCCCCCTCACTTACAGAGCTCGCTTCAGCAGGACCCAAAGGTCAACTCTCACCCTTTCTTGCATTTCTCTGTCTCTTTTTCGCCATCCCTCACTACCTCCCCCACCTCTCTCTCATCGGAGGTGAACAAGGAGCTGTTTCAGAGTGATGTGAGAAACAGAGGTGGGTGCTCTCTGGGTGTGTGTGTGTGTGTGTGAGAAATAGAGTGTGTAGCCTTTTTCAGACATTAACTTTGAAAATGGTGTCCGGACTTTCTCTGGAGTTAGCCTTTCACACATGAGGAAGGCAGCAGGCGATTCTCCTTTTGATGCGTTCACAACAGTACACAAATCTCGGGAGCTTTCAGGTAGGAGGCAGGACATAGGTTTCTCTGCGCATAAAGTAAGATATTTACTTTATGTTTTTTTGAGTTTGTGTCCGTCCTTTGTGCGTCCTATTCTCTATTCGGACAAACCCTGGAAATTTTTGGAGATTATCCAGAGTTCAGTGCAGGTCTGAAAGCAGCTTATGTCACTTTGGTCATATCAGAACACAGTGTCACCTCATGTCCTCCTAGCTAGACTGACTACCACATAAAAAACGAGACATGGTACATTTCAGAGAATATCACTGACGCCTATATTTTAATTCAGTCCTTGGCTCGACTTCAAGTTGAAAAAACAGATGAGACTTTAAGTGATATTCCACAGCTTTGTTGGTGGCTGCAAAAAAAAGACCAAGAGCAGTCAGCTGTAATTGCACGTCTGACAGAAAGGCAGTAATTAGGCATTTGACATCTTTAGGTGTGGAGCGGGCCGGCAGCAGACGATCCGTCGAGAACACCGGCTGAGGATTAAAAACGTCTCCTAATCTGCTTAAGCACACAGGTATAGCACACGCCTAAATAACATGGATTCATGCTGGAGATGGTTAAATTGCTAACTTCACTGGGAATGCTTTGTCAAAATTATGGCTCTGTGTGATTGTGGTAAAGTATGCTGAGCAGCATGATACCCATTCAACAACCACTCTTTTATCAAGGCACATACCTCCTTACCCTCAAAATGCCTCCCCTCTGGAGAGCTCGGTACAGTATATACTGCAAAGTATAAAACCATGAAACATGAGCTGGTATCGGTGTGTATGTGTGTGTGTGTGGTAGTGTGCGCAATCATTTTCCATTGGTGCATTTAGCTGGTACGTGTGCCTGTGTTTTTTCCCAGATGCTTGTGTGTATGTGCAGTAAAATTATTTGGTGTGTGTAGTGCCCAAAGCGTACCAGTTGGGGCTATCTCTTACCGCGTCACCCTATACGACATCAGTGTGTGCCAAAGGCAAGAGAGCCGAGTCAGATTTGTACGTTGTATGACACTCATCCCCCCTTCGCCATGGCTGCCAAACACCCACTGATAGAAAATCGGCATCGGCCCAACATGCCCTCGCCGGGCATATCAACACAGGTCGAAACACACCCTCACATAGACAACCACAGCGGCACACACACATACTCACACACAAGCAGAGAAATTGGAGGCAGACACCTACACTGAAAGACCTCAGGGCAGAGAGCGGAGAAAGGATACTGTTGTGGGTGCGAGAGACATGAAGAAGTTGATTTGTGAGTGAGAGTGTGCGGCGTTGTTATGGCCGACATCTGGCTGTAAGAGAATCTGTGGCTACTTAGACGCCCAGGGGCCTGGGGCTGTTGACAGTCCCCCTCCCCACCTCCTCCTGCCTGATGGCAAGGCCTGATAGTGACCGGACAATGTGGCCTTCGTCCATGTGTGAATAAACCACAGAGAAAATCTCACACACACACACACACGTAAAAATACTGCAAAAAATATTGTTATCAAATAATTCACTCCGGCATACAGTCGTAAATCAAAGTGACAGAAGAAAATGGAGCCACTGAGGTGAGATAAGTTTTCACTTTCCCCATCAACTGGGAATAAACTTCAAGAAAAGACAGATCACTGCATTTCCATCCCCCCCAAAAAAGTCAAATCTCTCCAATCCGTGATCTTTGTAATATGAAAATCTAAATCCCACAATTGCAAAAAATTACTAACACACACACAGATGCAGTGTCGGTAGGCACTGGCCCAGTATGTCCAATATTATAACAAATTGGCTGCAGAAAAAAGAAAAAAAAACAGTGAATTAATACCTCCCACATACAGTAAATTGACATATTAAGCTACATATGTTTTGTAGTGCACACCCCCGGGGGGAAATCGAAGTCACATTCACATCACTCCATTACACAGCAGAGGGCTAGAACTGGAGAGATCATTGTGCGGCTTTGGAGGCGTCCAGTTTCCACCCCCTTCTATTGCCTCAGAGCAGCAGGCCGGTGCAACTGGATCTGTCAGCCGGGTCCATCAGATAGCCGCCATGGCTGTGCCTACCTCTGTCTACCTGTCAGAGCGATGTGGCTGTCATCCAGCCAGTCCAGGCAGCCATTGCTCGGCCACCGCCCCGGCCTTATCAGGATAATGAGCTGCATTTAGGTCCATTATGAGCTGACCCCGAGGACTTTCTCCGCCGCTAAGCAGGGGCCTTGTGCCAGTGATGGACAGGCCGGCGGGAATGTGATACGGGGGCTGCAAGAGCAGGCCTACGGGGGGGATAGGGTGAAGGAAAGCTGCATGTAGCTACCGGTAGCTTCAGGACAGTGATAATGTAAGAGGGAGCAGGAAGGTCTGTACATGTTATAAGACAATTATAAAACTCAAAACAAAAACTACTGAGAAGACAGGCAGCCTCCACATTCCACTTTAAGCCACAGATATGCTTGCCTTTCATTTTTACACTACTTGAGGCGTGAGTGACTCTGTGCAGTCTTCTGCAGGTGTCGCTGCTGAGAACAATGCAACCCCACCGCTGCAAAAAGGGGCAAAAAAGGCTTGTTTCCTCCAACAGCACCGCTTCGGGCTTGTCTGCACTTTTTTTGCGTGGACATACTGGTCGGGGAGTTTTTTTCCGTCATTTCCCGCAGAATGCCACATAACAGAATCTGCAGTCGCGCTCCAGGAGCCATCTGGGAAACTATGCTGCTTAATTATGACATTAATGAGGGAGCATAGAGATGTCTGTAGAGACAGACCCGTTGGCACTCTCTGGCCTCCAGCTGATCCGTGTTTGTGTATTGGCGAGCCACGCACAGCATGCGACAAGTTATGCGAATAGCCAAAATGATTGGACGGTGCACGCACGTCTGGGAACGACGAGTATAAACTAGGCTTCACACTTCATACTGATATTGTTTTCTGGTAAAATAGAGGATATTAAGTTTTGAAATTGTAGTTTTCAGATGGTGGAAAGGGTAGAAGGTCAATGGAAAAAGTGCTTCTCACATGTTTATTCTCTTCAGTTAATTCCAAGAGAAAACAAATAGTAAAACTGAACAAGAAGGTGAATGGAAAAGTGATTAGGTGGAGTTAGAAACTTGTTGTCATAGCATGGATAGATTTTTTTTTACTAAGGATAAATATCTTACCTCATTTCACACTGTTATTTGTTCAAAGTAACAACAGTGGCAACAAGACAGCATCTGATGTCTGCTTTAGAAAATTCAACAGCAATCTGGCCACTAGTTTATTGAATAAATATTTAATTTCAGGCCTTGGGGTCATCAAGAACAAACACATCCATTCTCTGAGGGTTAAGAACACCCACATCTAACTTCATGACCAGTCAAGTCCAAAATACACTGGCACCAAATGGTGTGCCACAAAACCGCCGCCTTTTTATCTTTGGTATAAACACCAACCAGCAGCAGCTAGCCACATGTCAGCGCAGGTAGACACAACAGTTTACAACACTGTGCTATTTTCCGGCGTCAAAGTTTTTCTCCCTGTTCACTCTCAGACTCATCTCGTCTGCTGGACCTTGATTTCTTCTCCTGTCAGTTTGTTGTTCTGTTGTCTCTTATCGGTCACAATGGACAAATATCCAGATCTCTACGTCCCACAATCCTGGTATAATATTTAATAAGAGGTTCCCTAGTGAGACATATCTACAGTCTCTAAACTGAGGAATCTAGTGGAATAATAAGCCAAAAATGCAATATCATGCAAATGTGACTGAATTCAGCAAAAAAAATCTTTAATGTCCAAAATTTATTTGAATACTTGTGTGATCTGGACTCAATTATTACTCAGGATTTATTTCTCTGGACAAAGTGTTAAATGTTAATATGCAGTCTTGAAAAACTTTTTTTATTAATCAATCAACAAAATATTAAAGAGCAACTACTTTGATGATCAATTAATCATTTGAGTCACTTTTCAAGCAAACACTTTCAAACCTTTCCTCATACCACCTTTTTAAATAGTAATGATTTAGTGATTTCATTGTTTTTTACCAGTGAATATATATATATATATATTTTTTAACTGCTGGTTAAGAACTCTGAGAAATTCTGCAAATAATTGAGGGAAAAAAAATAAGAAATTGAGAAAATCACAGTGTAAGTTGAAGATGTTCCTGCTCAACATTACTTGTATGTCTCAACAAGTTAAATTTTAGACTTTATAAGGTATTTTTATGAAGTTAAATGTGTCCCAGAATTACTTCTCCTAAACTGACGATGAGATGAAGTAGACAGGGAGAGAATAACCCTCAAATGTGATTTAGAGTACTGAGATAAATATGTAGTACCTACTTTAACACTGTTTAAGGCCTAAAATTCAAATTTTAGACTTTATTTTTTATATTTTTAAGACTCGGAAACCAATGCGATTCCAAATCGTAATAAAATAAAATCTAATGAGAAGGCGGTCAACATACCGTTCAGAAGTACAGTGGCAAACATACTTCAGACACGACAAACCACAGACATATAATTTTACTTCCCAGTAGCTCGCTTGTTATCTCTCCCTCTATCTCCCTCTCTCTCCCAATCAGTCAACACAGTTATAATCTATTGATTGTGAGCTCCCAACAAGCTCCTCTTTGTTTTTGCACCCGCAAATTGCTCTGGGGACAGACCACAGTGGCACAAAAAGAGAGTGGGAAAAACCTCCAAAGCTTGTCCCCAAGTGACGCACACTCATTACCATCATCACAAGGGATAATTAGTACAAGAGGGTGAAAATAATGTTGCCATCAATCAAAACAAAGGCCGATGGAGGGGGGCGGCAGCGCAGAACCAGTGAAAGGAAGAAGGGGAGCAAAAGTGGCGGGTTGATGAGTCAGCACAATGAGGTCTATGGGAACTCTGAGTCAGGGGTAGTAATCAGTACGTGTGGGAATGACTGGCTGAGCGCGCGCACACACACACACACACACAAACAAGGACACATGCGCACACGTACATAATTTCTCCTTCTACAAAGTCCACACTCACACTCACACACACACACACACACACACACACACGCACAAACACCTTTACAGGAGTCCGGAGATAATTCCCAAATAAAGTTCCTCTAAAAACAGCAACAAGCCGAGTTTTCCATGTTCTGGTCTGTTGAGCTTGATACGGCTCATCCAGACGTCGCTCTGCAAACTTCCTCAGTTTGATGGAAATTGCTCCAGTTTACTGTTCAACAAACAAAGGCGGTGAAAGTTCACTGCCAATGGGCCTGAAGCTTTGTCCGATCTCTCACGACCTCATGACTCATTCAATTCAGCAGTGACATTGGATTATTTCTCAAGATGGGGACTCTTGTCTGCAGAAATCCTGCACGGAGAGATGAATGATTGTCAGCCATTAAATGGTTAATGGCCTGCAGCGTTTGTCAGAGCAGCCTTATCGGCAGAACACTGTGTTGGTCGCTCTGCGTGTGTCTAGCAAAACACCCCTTAAGACTCAGACTCCCTCTCTCTGTCTGTCTCTTAACAGCCGTGATGACTTGCAGCCGCAGCTGATATTTTTTATGGGTATGGACAAGCATGCAATATTGTTAATAATGCAACCATTATGCTGTCTTGTTTTGTACCAGATTCATACTCGTGAACTGCTCTTTTTGCGGTGGCTTTTTAAATGTGATTTAATATAATGGGACATTGGTTTAGCTGTAAAGAAGCAACAAAAACAAACAGTAGTTCGTATTGATCGCTGCTTGTTTGTTGGTCCGAGGCCTGATAACTTGAAGTGCGCTCTGCATGGTGTGTTTTCTTGGCTTTGTCTGCTGGAAAGAGTAATTGTGCCATGTCTTCAGTGTCCCATTTTTTTACGAGCTGCATTAGTGTTTTCCATCAAGCTGCAATTACAGGCTATTCATACACATGGCTGGCCCTCCTCCGAGCGCACTGAATGGAACCAGCTCGCGTTCTCTGCTTGGTTCTTCCTGGGAACGTCCAGCAGACACAAATAATCTATTGATGTGCAAAGCATATACACGTTGGTATGCAAATATACATGAAGTCTAGATCTATTTCAACTGGCAAAACACTGCAGATATCATGCAAATATGGACATTGGCTGTTGCACATGGGCAAGGATTGGTTCCATGCAAATATAGTTCACTGATTTACTTGTTAGGGCTGCTTGAAATTGATCAATAGAGGTAGATTTTTAGTTGAGACTGTGAGGAAAGATGTAATCCTATGATGTACAGAAGTAGGACATATTTTATCTACTGGACATTTGTCTTTAATGCACATGGTCGATAATCTCCTGTGCTTACTCCTTCTTTCCAAAACCACAGCTAATAAGTTTACATCACCGACAAAACCCGACAAAATGATTGACCCACATATACTACAGACTTTGAGCAGCAGCCACGGTGGTGTACTTATGAACCACACCCTGCTGCGTGATGCTTACATCAACAGGGAAGCCATCCCAGCTGGTACATCCCGACGCTCTGAACTCTTTCTCTCCTCACAGCCACAGTGGGATCGGGAATTTCCGCCTTTCCTACAAGGCCCAGATGAGCATCTCAGAAAGGGGCTGATGACTGGGCAAGCGGGAGCTTAGGCACTGACACACATAATGACGTGGGCTGAAAGATTTAAAGGAATGACAAACTGGGGCCTATACAGTGAAGAACATTATTAAGATGATATGCCATCATATAATTAGTTGTCTGTCACAGGGTCGCTTTGCCATCAATCAGAAATGTGCATGTTATTGTGGCCGGGGCAGCTGCAGGCAGCGTTCACTGCCTTTGTCAGTGCAGATTCAGATAAGATGTACAGGGCCATCATTCAATACTTCAAAGTTGGACAATACGAATACTTACAGGGGCTATTAACCAATACTTAACACTTTAACATGAGACGATTAAGGGCATTTCACGCCTGAAAGTCTGAACATCATTTGATCCAGTTAGTTTTGGTTTCATTTTGAAACTTAGGGAGCGTACAAAAGACTTTTGTTTGACATACGTAAGTCCTGCTGTTGTCACCTACATGTGCGGCGTCTACCTATACTTTAAATTGATTGGTTTATAAACACACAGTCAAATTGTCAATTAATGTCTTTCTGTTTGAATGGAGAACATATATTCACCATTGTGGTATCACTACCAGTTTCACCAGCTTCAGGCGCAGTACTCACCCAGTTCAGGGACGTCCTCGTTATTAAAATACAACTGTATTACATCATCGCAGATGAAGACTGGAAGCAATCCCGTGAGCCTGAGCAACTCCGGAGAGACCAGAGACGCTTCTGCTTCTTTTTCTTCTCCTATTGTTTAATGCTGTCTCCACTTTCCAAAGAAGTATTTTCACACTACAAATGAACTGAAGCATAGATCAGTTTGATCCAGGGACCAGGACTGAGACACCGCACTGTTATTTTAGTTCAGACTAAATGGAAAAGATCAAGGGTCCGGATCAAACAAGGCAGGAGTGAAAACGCATATTCTATATTCACTAATTATACTATGTAATGTTGGATTTGATTTAATTGTTACCTCTATGAAGGAGGTTATGTTTGTTTATCTCATATCTGTTTTTTTACTGCTGCTTTTGAAATGATTAGCCTGTTCTCTCTGTTTTCTTTAGGTTGCTGGTGAGTGCTTGATGGACGGAGAAACACCTGGTTGGGACACTTAGCACCAGTCAATGAATAACACAATTAAAGCACCATCTCTGTCACTCACGCAGTCTGGAAGCCATCTAACCAGAGACCATAGATACCATTGGGAATGTATTTCTGCTCTAAATGAGACAAATTTTGTGTCACTGAGTTTTTCTTCGATTCACACTCAAAGACATGGCTTCATTTATACTGTAACTTGCAGCTCGACACAACTGTTTTAGTGTCCTTGCTGTTTAATTTGTTACTAGAGATGATATTACAAACTTTCCTCCACTGCCATCTCATGCTCAAGTGGGTTTATATGCTGCAGTAAGTGCAGATCACAAGTGACTAACTGTGTTGGTTGAATCCAGATCTTTGCTAGCCCTGGCACACCAGGCAAGATGCAAAGAAATGCAGAATCATCCTATAGTAAAAGAAAATAAACTTGAACTTGCAGTGATGTCTGGAGGTGATGACCAGCTGAACATAAACAGGAATATTTGTTCTACGACTGCTCATGAATGCCCCTGTGTCCAGGCTCCTGACCTTTCTCCTGACACTGTCACTTTCAGAGTTTCAGATCAGAGCTGCAAGGAAATATCACGTGATTTACAAGCTCACAAATGTGTGAACACATTTCTGAAAAGTGGGTGATGTAAACTCAACTTTGAAATAACAGACTGCAACAGGAGTGCAGGTGTATGTCCCCCGAAATTTGAAAATATGGATTTGCCCTTTCAAATTTTTAGGTTTCAAAGTTTCAGAGATTCTTTTCCAATATATGTGCACCAGTTTTCAGATCCCCATTTACCAGGTTACTGATACACCGGGAGAATAATGAAAAATTAAAAACTTTGAAAATGTGTTGGACAATAACAAAAGTGTCGCGTTTGGAAGAAGGAAAACTCAGATACAAAATAATGTTTGCAGAAATTCGTCAATTCCTCAAAACCATGCAAAGCTTTACATTTTTTGGGATTAATCATGCAAAATGTTTGTTCATTGGATTTTAAGCTTTCAAACCCAGTTTCAACCCTCCAAAGCCTTTTTGTAGTTTGGTAATATGTCATGATATTGACCCCATACTGGGGGGGGGGGCTCCCAGCATCTCGTCTGGTGGGTATTTAGACCTCAAACTGCCTCGCATTGATAAAATGGAAGCTGCTACTGCATTTGTGAGACAAAATATAATTCTTGAAACTTAAGACGTTAAAGAAGCAGATCTTTAATTTTGATGGCACATCGGATACTAAACCTCTTCATACCTTACTTCAAGGGACTATTTTATGTTACATTGTGTTTCACAAAGATTAAGCCCTGCTGCTTTAATATACCAAAAAAGTACTAAGAGGCCAATGGCAGTAAACACCAACAAAGACTGACTTGTGGCTATGGTACAAGACAAACTGCCAAAACTACGGCCAGTGGTCGCTGACCGACACTCGGTCAGCCCCAGCCCTTCGTAACCATAGATTTGAAGAGCAGGCTTTTCCTCCCACACCAGATTTGGAAGGTTTGGCTGATGAAGATGGTCTGAACTATGGGAAAGTCTTAGCGTACGACTGCTTAAAGCGTGGGAAAATGCGATCCTATGTTACAGCACCATTCACGCTCAATTTCATGGCAGTGCTTTTAAAGTGTCACAAAGTGTGATAGAGCTTCAGTGATAGCCTTAGTTTTATCATTAAAGACTTGATAATGAAGAATGCAGCCTGAAAGGAAGTAGACAAAGTATTGTCTTAACTCATGAGAGCAGTTGTAATGTCAGTGTGCTGATCATTGGAACAAACAGTCGTTTTTTTGTGGGGCATTTAAGAGGCCTGAAGATGTTAAAGCTCACTTCTCCAATCTTTAAAAAACATGACTTGTGAAATGCTTCTTATAAAATGTTTTGCTATTAGTCATTTTGTCTTATGGGAGTTTCTTCTAATAGAGATGCTTCTTCTTCACATGCCCCATTTATCAGAAGAGGGGTTTACTTCCTCAAACGCTTCTGTTCCCAGACCACTGTGACGTAAGTGTGTCTGTCTGTGTGCATCGGTGTGGGAGAGTGGATATTTGTGTTATGTGTTTGTCAGCTTTTCTCCTCGAGGCTTGTCACACTACATCTTGTGATGCAGCAACCACACATGCGTGACTTCACGCCCAGCACAGGCATGACTCAGCCACCTTTTGACAGAGATTTAGCCGATCTGCCAGAACTTATCTGCATGTGGTTTCACTTTAAGCCTCTAACATGGCGTGCATCAAACACAACACTGTGAGGTGGATGAGTGGATTTACGTTAAGGTGTGTGTGTGTGTGTGTGGTAAATCTGCATGTGCAAACCCAGTGGTGGTTGTTTTGTGTGCGTGTGTGTGTATGCATGTATGTGTGTATGCATGCATGCGTGTGTGTGCGCACCGGTGACCACTAATGCGCAGCTATAGCAGAGTGACCCTGTGGTTTGAAGGAGACAATGTGCTGTGGCAAAAAAAAACGCAATCAAATACACACACATGCATGTATGAACATTCACTTGTAGGTCACCCTGTGTGTGTGTATTGTGTGTTTGCGTGTATCACAATGACCACCACCCCCTCATTACCTCCACCATGGCTGGAAACAATCAGCCACTCTGCCCCAGTTGTAGGCCTGACTCAGGCGCTGCAGACCTGCAGACCTAGCATTAGCAAAGCCTCGATCACCACAGGCTGACTGGCCTCAGATTGGATCCAGCTTTCTAAACTATGGGTAGTATAATCTCACAAACCCAAATCAAAATAGCCTATCTCCCCCTTTTTAACCATATGTGCTGGATGCCAAGACATACAATTTATTGATTGGTCGGGTATTGTCAAATTCGGACTTTTGATACAGTTGGAAAAAATGAGTCCAACCACCACGAACAGATTACTATTGATAGGATTTGTGAACGCTGGTCAAGCATGGATAGAGAACGTGCATGGTAAATAGTTACAGATATAACTTAATCATGCATTTTGTTTCTGTGTATATTCTACAAAATATAAAAGAATAAAATAAATATACTGGAGAAGGTCATAAGTACATTTTTTGCCATGATCACTATTATTTATTAGATTCTAGAAGCTGCATTCCACAGTTGAGCTTTTAGGATTTATCTAAACAACTTGCTGACATTTTTATTTTATTTCTATTTTTATTATAAACAGTGTCTAAAAGTGAATGTGTTCTGTGTACTGTGACAACAAAAAACATTGCAATGAATATACTAAATTTAAAATTAACTATCCTTTCTTGATAAATAATGCTTTATTTATATGTTTAAGTTTTAATGTAATTACTCATATATTACTTTTGTTCTTCATTCGTTTAATGAAATGGTGCATGGTTCATTGTAATAATCCTTTGTAGCAAAAGTTCTCAGAAACTCTGCAGACATGACCTACTACACTACAGTTGTTATGCATGCAGTTTTGTTGTGTGGTATGTGGGTCACTGTTACATAATCTAGAAACTGTCGTCCAGTGAATAATTAGCCCTCACAGCAGATTTCCTGCAACTTATCCAAAATATATACATTTAGAATATCATTTTAACACAGGAAATAAAAAACCTAATCAGTCAAAGATGGAGGTGTCTCTGCAGAGCGATGCGCTTCTTGTTGGCAGGTGTGAAATGATCTGAAGTGTAGGTGTGACGGGCATCAAGACAATAGCTTTGAGCAGTTGTACTACAACACATTCCTGTCCAACAGCTGACAATGAGTGATTCTTTCCTGAAACTCGGAGGTTAACCAACGCCCACGTGACGAGGAAGCTCACATGCACACAAGTACAAACAGAAACCTGCGCAGAAAACCATCTTAGATTTACATGTGTGAGTATGCTCTAATGCATGTGTCCCTGCATGCACACTTGCACACCCACATGCATGTTGTGACATTGTCAAAGAAGATACCCACGAATTCCTGTGCACACAATCACAAACAGACACACACACACTGGGCAGGGGACAGTGAGAGCAGGCCAGGCTGTTATTCTAGTGCAGGCTGGCTGAGCTGACCGTGTAATCTCCAGGGTGGAGTCCATATTGGGTTTCGAGGCAATTCACCGTCTTTGGCCCCTGATTTAGCTAAAGAGAGAAAAGACAGAGGGAGAAAAAGGCAGCGAGAGGACAACAAGTGTGGGTTGTTTTTCTTTCTGCCCGGCATATTGTTGATGAGTTGTAATGCAGTGTAATACAAGTGGTGGTTAACCTCAACGGCCCAGAGAAGAGGGGGATGAAAGAAGAACGACAGAACAAAAGAAGGAAAGAAAAAAGAAAGGAAATAAAGCGGAAGGACAAAAAAACAAGATGAGACGACGCAGACGAGGAGACAGATATAGAGACAGCCTTAAAGGGGGCGGGTCCAGAGAAACTTGCATGCAAAACAAAGTTGTGTGGTTGTGTGACACACCTGCTGTGCATTGTGTTTACAGTGAAGAGGGGAAACGTGGTATGGGGAAGGGAGGACTTATTGTGCACGATGACATGATGGCTTGCGACTTGCAACAGATACCATCTGTCATTGTTGGGCCTGGAGAGATAAGGAGGACAGGGACCGTAAATGCTGTCATTATCAAATACCTCCACTGGAAAATAGGCCCTCATCCACAACACAGATTAAGCTTTTATTCAGTTTTAGTTAGAGCCCGAATCATTTGAATTAAATGGGTGATATTAGGGTTTAACTGTTCATTTCATTTAGTAACAGTAGAAATACACTTCAGAATTATTCCAGAGTAGTCCTTTCATAAAAGTTGTGTAGCGGATAAATAATATATTTATATTATTTTACAGGTAAGAGCATGGGTAAAAATGTAATAAATGTGGCTGGCAGCGTGTGAGAACTTACCTTTTTTTTTTCTGGAAAAAATTAGAAATTGAAATGATTGTGTGGTATTTTTAATATCTAAATCAACATTCCTAGTGGCTTTGCTACTTGTAAAAAGTACCAACTAGTATTAGCTCTTGATAAACCACACAATGTCGCTGAGGAAACACATTGACAGCTGCAGGAGCGCGCAGGTGCTGCAACAATTCACAATTCATACTTTTCCAACAACACAGCAAAAACAGGAGGACAAGGAGGACATAACCCATTTCATGTGTGTGACTGTGTATGTAGGAGGTGGGTTTAAAGGGCCCGTTTTTTACACCTTTTTGGGATTTAATTTGAGGTATTGGTACCCCTAAGATGATATATCAGTGGTTTAAAGTCGAAAAAAATTGTATTTCCATGTCCTCTCTCCTGCCTCTTTCTGGAGCTGCAGACAGAACAGGCTGTTTTCGCCTGCCTCTTGAGCCCCTCCTCTGATTGGTTGATTGCACTTTGAGTGACATGCAACCAGGCCTATCACCGCTCTCATTCTGGCGCATTCTCTCTGGTAAACACAGCTGAAAGTCACGTTGTTATGTTTGCAGCTATAGAAGAGCAGCCACAACAGGATGTTTCTGAACAGTAAGTCACACCGTCCTCATGTTTGTTCAAGTTTTCGCAGGAGAGTCGGCCAATGTAGGAGTAACGTCCTGAGTTTCACAACAGAGTTTCACAACGGAGTTTCAACACCAACACGGCACGTCAGAAGAAATAAAGCGTAACCGCTGGTCTCGAACAGTAACGTTCTTAGGAGGAATGTGCACGGACACATTCTCTTGCTTGCATCCCTCCACGCTGCAGGGTTTCTTCAGTGTTGTATGTTGTGGTTAGCCTGTGGTAGCTAACAAGCTGCTAGCTCAGCAACATGTCTGCTTGGTGTCGCGTAGTACGAAACAAGACTTAGAATTGACAGAGTGAAAAAGTCCACGGAGTGACTGTTTTCATACTTTGAGGGTCCCTACTGACCCCCTTCAAGTCATTACGGATAGTAAAAAATGTATTTTACACAATATGGGCCCTTTATTTACAGGTGAATCACATTGCGGGTCATATGTTGACGGGTCCAGACTTGGACATATTAGTGAGAACCTGTGCATGACTCTATTGCAGAGTCCGAAAAAGTATGAAAGAGTGTACAAATGACAATAATAGTGCTAAACATTTAGTTGATTAATCAGTGATTGTTATTGGCATGAAATCAACCAAACAACAATTTAATGAAGCAACCTGAATTACTCTCAGAGGGCTCAGACCTCCACCAAGGCCCAACAGCCCCCTTAAATTCAATCAAGCCACATTACATTGCCCACATTCATAGATATCAGTTCTCTACATGTGTCAATTTTTTTTTTAAATGAACATTCTAATTCTAAGAAATTCACAAAAATGTCAAAACAAAAAAACGGCCCCGTCTGACAATTTCTGCCAACTGATCCAGATCCGCACCATTTAATGAATTCTTCCCTGAACCATATCATGTCCTTCCACCAAGTTTTGTGGTAATCCTAAATAACAGACAAACAAACATTAAAAAACATTACCCAAATAACGGAGGTAATTAATCCTTTAAATCTTTTACGTTCACTATTCCGACCTCTCAAACCTCAGAATTGCTTTGGTAAACAAATTTGTTTATGAAAATAATCAGCCCACCACTAATGAATAAACACCAGAACCTAATTAGCCCCGACTAAACCCTTGGTTGCATGAGAGTTAAGAAGAGATTGTTTTGATATTTTGGCAGCCATCTGCCACAGCATGCTGTCACAGCAATGACAGCACAGCCTGATGACGGACACCGGGCCAGCTCGGCGAGCCCAGGGGAGGGGCTCTGGAAGCACGCACACACACATGGCACCTACATTCCCACAGTAGCCCAAGTGAACAGTCACAGCCCATTCCCCCCCCCCCCCCCCCCAAACTCCTTGACACTATCAGAGAGGGAGGGACTGAGTGACTGGGGGGGGGGTAAGGAAATCCTTCCACAGAGAAGGGAGTGATTTAAGCTCTTCTCCACCGGTGAAGGGCAGCTGGAAGGGCCTGGGGAGGAGGTGGGAGTCGAGCAGCAGTTGGGGAGTGAGTGATGGAGGGGGGGAGGGAGGGGGGGGGGGGGGGGGGGGGATGGTCAGGGGAAAAGGGAGGAGAGTGATCCAGCTGAGGCAGCAGATCTCCACTGAGGCCCAGTGCCAATGTCAAGGTGCTGAGTGAGCCAAGAAGGGGAGCTCCCAACACACACAGAGGAAGTCAAAAATAGCCACATGCACAAACACTCCTTGCTTGCCTTCCTGAAAAATTCAGTAGTGAACGCACGCAAACATCTACTACATTTCCCTCAGGATCAATACAGTATCTATCTATCCATCTATCTATCTGTCTGTCTGTCTGTCTGTCTTTCCGTCTGTCTATCTATCTATCTATTTGCACATTACACAGACACTCAGATGCTCGTGAACGAACATACACACACACACACACACACACACACACACACACACACACACACACACACACACACACACACACACACACACTCTGACACACACACTCTGACACACACGATCACTGAGGCCACAAGTGCTTTTCTCACCCTCTTCCCTCTCTTGTTGCTTCGCTCTTCACCTCTTTCTCCAACCACGGAAAAACCTCCTGTCAGCCGAGACAAACTGACAAGACAAGACACACAGTGGTACAGACGGCCAGAATGGGCTCCATTGTGCGCTAATGACCAGGCCTGCTGAGATGACCTTTGACCCGCAGACACAGGCTGTTTGGCCAGTGGTGGACTGGTGGGAATGACCCTTTGGCAGACAGTGACCTTTGGATGTTCATTTCTCACCTCAAGCTGTGTACACTTGATGCGTGTATGTGTGTGTGCAGTTTATATTTTCTACCTCTTCCAGCATAAACATTGAGATTGCCAGCACCAGTAGACCTAATGGGGACCAAAGCTTGGTCCTAATGAGGCAAAATGAGTTAAGGTAAAGGTTAAGGGTCCAGATGTGAAGTGGGGTTAGGTTAAGCTTAGGGTTAGGCACAATTGGTCATGGTTAAGGTTAGGGATAAGGTTTTGGTTAAGCTGTTCACGATGAACGGAAGTCAATGCAAAGTCCTAATAAGGATAGCTGAGAAAACCTGATTGTGCCCATTTAATGGTCAAGACTTGGTTTTTGGGTTAGGGTTAAAATTAGGTTTAGGGAATGCATTATGAGTGTCAATGAGTGTCCTCACAACTATAGAGAGACATGCATGTGTGTGTGTGAGCACTGTGAGAACATAAGATATGTCAGAATTGTGTCTATTCCTTATCCCTCTGACAGTGGTCCAGTCTTCTCTGGACTCCACTAAAAACTCCTCCTCGCGTATGTAGGGAGAGACGTATCTCAGTCAGCTCGTCCTTCTGTTTCGTCCTCGTCTCTGTCTGAGGTTCACTTCAACCCGTTATCTGCCCCGCTTATCAGGCCGACTTCAGCTCAGACACTCCTGGCCTCCCTCTTCCTGAGCAGTATGTCATGGAGGAGACATACAGTATCAAGATCTCCAGACTAATGTCTGCGTCTAGCTCTCTCCCTATCTGCCACTCTGTCACTATCTCTGTGTGCGTCTCGGTTCTTAAGTACCTGTGACATGCAAGTAGGCGGGTGTGTTACGCTTTTCTGTTGTGTGCACGTAGTATTTGCCACATTGTTTATATGTTGAAGTTTGTGCTCGTGTAGATTTCTTCCTTCACACATAAAAAAGGCAGCAGTTTGAATCTTTTAACTTCTAACATGATGATATAACACCGATATGACAATTACACAAGAATTGAGTGATAATAAAGTTCAACAAAGCAGAAGTGGAAATCCAGCACCAGCAATGTTATTTGTTCCCACATGACATGGTCACTCTGTTTATATTGAGCAATGCTTGCAGAGCACACCTCTCTTGTGACCACCATGATGCCTCTACTCAAAACCCGTCAATGCAACATCCTATCAGTCAGCAACACTGTCAGTGTCACTGTTTTTTGCCACTTGACCCGTGTCACAGATTCCTGGAAGTAAGGTCCTCGGCAGAGTGTTGCATACAGATAATCACCAACAGCGGAGCTTATGTGTCTCCCTCTGAACCAGTCAGGGCAGCAGTCCCCCTCCTCCACCACAGCAGACAATAGGTGTTACCTCATCCTCACTGATGGAGCTTCTGGTGCTTTCTACCAACTGGAACTACAGGAATTACATCTGCAGTTTATTATTTAACTAGAATGGCACTCAGTAGAGCACATACCTCCACCAAAGGCCATGCAACAGTCCCCTTATAAAACCACATTTAAATATGCGGGATAGGATAAAATGCATAAAATCCTGGATCTGCCCACATGTCCGGATGTGCCCCAAAATTCAATTGGTTCTTTCTTGGCCCTTGTGGAAATCTGATCAGTAGTTTCTGCTGACAAACAAACCAGCCAACCAACCAACCAACCAACAAACAGGGTTGTAAACATAATCTCTTTAGTGGTAGTAAATAGGATTACAAAAAATGCTTTCCTATTTTCTTTGATAGTGACGGACTGTATTTATATAGCGCTTTTCCACTCAAAGCACTTCACAGTTCAAGTCACATTCACCCATTCTCTCACACATTCATACAGCACTTCCGTACGGCAAAACCAATGTCGGCACAACCACAATCAGGATTTGGGGTTTATTGCCAAGTAGGTTTATACATGCAAGGGATTCGCTGTGCTGTGTTTTGTGCACTTATAAATATAAAAATAAATATAAAAATGCAGGATAAACTGCGCCACCTGAGGCCGTACTATCAGTTGACAGCTGCCCCATTCAAAGTGTCATATACTGTATATATATATATATGTAGTTCCCATTCACAGTCTCATTCCCTCATTCAGCCTCAAATAACAGCTTCCTGATTTTAGCCATTGTATCGAACAAGACTAGGCGAGGTCCGCATCCTGTGTGGACTACAAACCTAATTACACACAATTGAAAGGTGTGCCGCCTTAATTGTTCTACAGGGAAACACAGGGTCCAGAGTTATATAGACAAACACCACCCTCCATTACACTTCCATAAAATCATTAGTCATTTACCAAGAAAAGGGAACTCACTATGGAATACGGACAAGCTTGTTAAAACGTTTTTTTTGCAACAAAAAATAAAACAGACGCCATTAAAGCAAAGTGGTAGACGACAGGAGACTTGGCAAGGAGTCGATGGAGCAAGTTGGGCAAACACATAGGTGTGCACGTACACACACATACACATTGGTTTACAAAGGGCACTACCAACACCACGTTTGCCTGAGGGATGTGTCTGGGCACAGAGTACCACACGGCCAATGTCTGAACCACAAGTGGCCCAGTCAACTCCTTACATAGTCATAAACACGCCTGCATTAGCAACAGCTAGTTAAAGTCATTCCGTGAACCTGAGGTGCTGCCATGGCACAACGTCCAGCTTCAATAATAAAATGAAACATTTTTTCAATCTGCTCCCGTATAATTGGGTGGTAATGTCACTGTGTTGGTCGGTCCAACATCCCGGCTCATACGGAAATATCTCAACGACTATTGGATGGATCGACTTTCATGCCCCCTGAGGATGAAGCCTGCAGATTCTGGTGATGCCGTGACTTTTCTGTAAGTGCCACCATTAGGTTGACATTTTTTTTTTTTGGTAAAAGTTTGCAACATGTATTGGTCATGTTGGCTTTGATTTTGATATTGATATCCATTGTTTTTTTACGACTCCCTTTCATGCTTAAAAATGTCAAATCTGCAGCAGTGTTTAATGTTAAAACAAGCATCCAAACCAATAGCTGATCATAAACTAAGCATGAAAAAGAACTGAGAATCTGTCTTTGCATTTCTGTAGACACGTTTTTTATCAGAGCTCAGCAAAAATTGGGGTTTGACCCCCAACCGAAGGTTTATGAAGGTATTAAAAACACACATACAGTACAGACATACTTACAGTATTATACATAAGCACATACTGCCCATTATATGTTCCCCAGGTACTCGCTTGACTTAACAGCAGTGACATTTACACTCACTTTCTCTGGAGTAATTTACACAGTTTGTCATTATGTACATCTGGTTTACTGTTTCAGCAGTAGACTGATTTAATAGCTCTCAAAAGTAGGGTGGCACCAGGGCTACTTAGCACCATGTATTAGTGGAACTGCAGGTCCCAATAAAACACAGACCTCTGTTTCATGAACTGTACATTGACCCCTTCATAACCTTTTTAAAGACGCTCACACCTCCCTGCTGATAATGAACTGGTCCATGTAGGAGTATATTAGTGGTCAAGCCCAACTAGAAGTTGGTGGGGCATTTGGCCAAGATAATAAAATATGTGCAGAAAAATGTATCCCGGGGCCCTGCAAAACTTAGGCAATTAAAATGGAAATGTAGTATGGGTATGTACAGCCAAAAAGCAAGCCCACATGGGCGCTTGAGTGATGCAGGGGGGGAGACTAGGAGAAGGGAGGAGCTGACGAGAGACAGTGGCAGTGTAGAACATGATTTAGATGCTGCGAGTGAGACTGCAGACCTATAATCCTGAAGGCACAGAACCAGACAGAGACAGAGGATGGCGAAGGGGCAACCTCTGGGAATGAGAGGCCAGGAGGCCACAGAAAAAGACAGTTTGTGACAGCGGGCAAAAGAAAAAAACAACAGTGAGCTATAGAGCTAAAGAGTGATAGACAGACACAAAAGCAGAGAGATAGAAAAGGAGAGAGACAGTGAGATGGAGAGCGAGCAGCCAGACATGCAGGCAGACTGTCCGTCTCTGGTTTGTGGGAATGCGGTAAAGACACAGTAGTAAGGCAGGGTCCCGGCTCTGAAATTAGAGAGTGGCGCTAAGAGAAGGGAACCAGAGCCAGAGACCGTCTGGGAGCTGCCAGAGGCTGCATCCCCAGCGCACGGTCAAAACAGGATTTACTGCCGGGGCCGCACTACAAACAGCACGCTCCTCCCGGTGCGCTATCTAACTCATGGCAGCACACCACTCGTCGCGTGCTATCAAGTTCACAACGCTATAAAAGATACCACATCAGCGGTAGGAAGTGTCGAAGTGAGAAAGACCAGTTCAGCTCGGTGCAGCAGTGAGTCAAAGGAAGGATGATGGAGCAGGCCTGAGGGCAAATATAGCAAAAGAAACACACACACAAAAGCCCACACGCTAGTGTTGGTGTGGGCAAGTTGTGACAAGTGGGAGGATGACATGTAATATTGGAGTTTCAGAGGTTTATCAGACACTGCACAGCCATTCATAATCCTGTGTGAAAGACTTTTACAACTCTGGGAAGTTTTCGCTGTGACTGTAATTTTCCCATCGCCTTAAGGGCTACTATGCTTGCACATATTCAAGTGGCCAACACAACAGATAGTATTTAAGTTGCACTGCAGTAGCAAAGGTTCACCACGGTTTTTGGTTCAATGAGCTGGAGTCTTTTCAGTCTGGGGCTCTGCTGCAGCAGCACAGTCATCCCAGTGACCTGAATGAGGCTGAATGAGTACGAATGCTTTCTCTCGCCACGGAAATCTTTTCTGGCAAAATACTGGAAGCTTTGCAGCTTCAGACGAGTGCTGTTATCAGAGTTGGGTCAGATTACTTTGAAATGTAGTCAGTTACTGAAAAGAAATGACATGGCAATTTTTGTCGTTAGTAATATAAACCATTGGAATAGTATGTATAGTATATCATTGGATTGCATCGTGTTTAAAAAGTGGATGCAGCCACAACATTTTGAGATACAAAAACATATTTTTTCTTTTGCAATATCTGAAAATATTTCGAATGCATTTTTCACATTCAGCAATTGTACATGAGCTAAGCCATTGCTACCATTATCAACTATGCTACATATGGCAGATGCATATTTGCTGCTGAGCACTGCAGTGAAAATGGTTGAAACAAAATTCACTTGAAAGCAAACTCTTTCCCATGTTTTGTCAGAGAAAGAAAAGTGCTTCTTCAGATTTGAAGGTGAAATCTTTGCATTTGGCAGCAACTTTATTTCTGCCTTGCACAAATTGCACTGGGCATAAACTTTCTTTTCTATAAAGTGTAACACTGTATGTGAGATCCACTTTTTATTAGTTAGTAGCTTTGGTTATCATGAGAAATGTCTTGTAATCTATAATTTCTATATTTTAAATGTAACTACACTTTTCTAATGCATTCCAGGCCAATAATCTGATAAAGAAACCCTGATCACATGTAATCCATTACTGCCCAACCTGGCTGTGGATGACTTCTGACCACCCTGCAGCAGGGAGACGATTCCAGAGACCTAGATTTAATCAAAAAAAGGGAAAAGCTACTGCAGGTCATGTCCAGACATGCAGGGAGATTCTGTCTGGGCTTGTCGGCAGCGTGGGGCATTTAGGAGCACGGCTGCTGCTCTGACGCTCTGTGTTCCAGGATTCGTGTGCCTGTGTGTGAACGCGCTCACGCACTCGCACCAGCTTCCTTTGCCAAGTTTCCTCTCTTTGTTTAGACCGGCCCGGTCAGTCCGGCTCCCCGCTGAGCACACTGCAGCCAAATACACGCACATATATCAAAACACAGCACAACAACACACGGGGTGCTCGTAGGGCAGAGAGGTGCTGGGAATAGGAGCAAAGGGGAGTTCAGAGAGAGAGACAAACTGGTGTCTGTACTGGGGAACAGAACAAGAGGGGGAACACACACAACAAGAAAAACTGAACTGCTTTTTATTCATGCTATACTGCTGTTAAGAACGCCCCCTCAAAAACGCTGCTTTTACTTGTTTACACTGAGCCAATCAAGCAGGCGCACAGCACTGCCACCCCCCCACATGCGATTTTAGATAACACATCAGCTTTCCAGAATCAGAGGTGAGACGTGTAATATAATGGGTGTCTGCGTCCTATCTCCCTCTCACACACACACATGGATTTGTCCTGTCACTACCTCAGAGGCGGAACAACAATGCCCCGTTATTCGCTGTTTGCACCTTTAAAGCTGCCGCCGTGAACAGGCCGTGTGAAAAGAGCTAGAGACTGATGGGCAGGGGAGGTGGGATGGCAGCAGACTCACCCCTTTCCCGCAGAGGGGCAGGAAAAGGACAGACAGTGGGTCACCATAATTACAGAGGGAAATGGAAAGAGTGGAAGAACATGCAGAGAAGTGGAAGAATGAATAGAGCAACAGCAGCGACCCAGAGGAGAGGAAGGACAAGGGGTTGCGCAAAAATTACAGTGTGACCTCAACTTTACAGGAAACAAACGTGTGAGTTTATAATGGAATAATCTCAAAATTAGAACAAGAATAAATAACATTTGTCTTATTAATCCAAATAACAAAGTAGGGTGCATTTAAGAGGGGTGTTACATGCTTTAATCCTTTGTTCCTAAATAAAACATTTGCATTCATACACTTGAAAATATCCTGAAAACCAGCTGTTCTTCAGAAATGTAAGTGAGCATGACATAGTACAGTGGGAAAGTCACTGTGCATTAAATTAATCGTTCAAGTCTCCAAGAAACCCTTTTATATCTCTGCATGTAGTTGATAACAAAATGTTGGTTGAGCTTATTACAACATCACTTTATTTTAAAATTAAATATTTCCTCTATTCTTTGACTCTTCTGCATTCATTTTGTAGTGAATGTAAAACTAAAACTTTATGTAGTGAAATTAACATCACAACTGTAGCCATGGACAAAACCCTGGGCTTTAAAAAAGGATTATGCTTTGTACTGATATCTAAAACTGAGGAAAACATGACTGGATAGAAAATATTTACTCAGGGATTTTGCAGGTTTCAACAATTGAATATTACAACTTTTTAAGACCATTATTAGGGCAATTAATAATTTCACATTATATACAAAGTAAATGAGGGGAAATCCCACAGTCCCACAACTATTGGCAAAGTAAATTAGATCATTCAATTTCGACATGAACATTCAATTGAAAATGAACACACAGAAATGTTTACACAGTAAGGGCAAATTAAAGTATGCAAATGGGAACAGTTTCCACCATGTCCCTTCTTAAAGTTGTTTTTTTTTAATGAAAGGAGAAGTCATGATAACTACTGACCAGGCTGTTTGCATTTGTGGCTATTAATTGCTAGTTTTGTTTCTGTGTGATCATTACAAATTTTCCCCAACACATTAACAAGAAAGACTGAAGTAAATGCAACTTTATAAAAGAGACTTCAGATCAATTAAACATCAAATTGTCAAATTTGTGTTTTAGGGCCTAAAATACAGATTTCATTTGATTTTAAAAATGTTAAGACTTTTTAAAAGACCCACAGAAACCCTGTTATTGATTCTTTTTGTGCACACAACAAATCATTCATAGGTTTACAGCTTGAAAGGCATTTGACTCGTCTGCTCTCACCCCCCCAGCTGTTCAGTCTACGACTCATCCTGCAGAGATAATGAAGCTGTTCCTGTTTTCTGGAGCACTGCTGAGAGCTGAACTGTGGGGCTGCTGACTGGACAGTGTGTGTGTGTGTGTGTGTGTGTGTGTGTGTGTGTGTGCCTGCATGCGCGGATTTGTATATTTATTTGTGTCAGGATATCCACTTATATTTTTGTGTACAGTCTAATATACAAATATATGTGCATGTACTAGGCCCTTATCTCTAAAGCCCTCCACTGGGTCTGGATTGGACCAGTCTAAAAACACATACACACTCACACACACACACACACACACACACACACACACACACACACACACACACACACACACACACACACACTACTGCCCCCCTCAAAGCCATGCTTTTAGAGACGAGGGGCCCTTAATGCCTTACAGATGGACTCCTAACAAACACAACACTCTGTCTCGGCCCTCAAGTATTCCCAGTATTTGGCCTTGCTGTAATTTACAGCATACTTACCTAATTGAGATGCTATTAAGGTCAGAGCATGGCATTCTTCTGCGTGCGCCTGGTGCTAATGCACATGATATAAGCATGACATATACGCAGCGCAGTGTACTTGCCCTAATATAGCAGAGTGAAGTAAACCACACAGTGAGTGTGATGTACGGCCCATGTGGTGTACTGAAGTCAACACATATAGTGATGTGCTGAGCAGAGACGTGTCTGTGCAGGTCTGCAGGGCACTTTAGATGATGTTCTCCACACGAGACACAGCTGATGGTTTTATACCCAACAACCATCTGCAATTTACAAGGACAACTGAGTACTACAAAAATAACGACACCATGGTGAAAAAAAAAATATCGAATGTGAAACAAAAGCAGCCATGATGCTGAACTGACTTATTTTATAACGAAAAAAGTTTTACTTTTAATTTTATTCTTTTTTTTAAGCGATGTAATGCAACAAATGTATGTAGGGTGTGTTGGTAGTTTATTATGATAATGGAAACTAACCTTTGACTTGAAGTTAAATTTAAATCAGAATCTTGTACTTTTTAAAAATCTATAATAGTTGACTTTTTATGCTTTAGTTGTATTTAATAAATGTATTTAATCATAGTCTTCAATGCAATATCATCAAATGTATTTGAATCAGTAATGTATAACTTATTTTATAAATGATTAAATCATATATTAGTTTATATCAATTTTATTTTATTTTAATGTCATAAAATACCAAATTGGACATTTAAAGAATTCCATTTAGTTCAATATTTCAACCGTGTGAAAACCTTTTAACTTTGAAGAAAACAGATTGCTCTTTGTACGTTAATAAAAGCTGCCGTTTCCTCTGGACTGCACAAATCACCCCCAAAAAAATAGGATCGGACTTTAAAAAAAGCATCAGCTCGTTTTCAGACGGACATTTACAGGGCAGTGAAAGCATATTGCTGTAACTGCCTCTTCTGTCTATTGCTATGAGAGAAAAAATGTTCCTATAAAACTAGGAGAGATTTACCACAAGCAGGGGGCTGACTTCATCAGAAAACACGCAGCGAGCTCCTCTCTGAAAGGCCACGCTGAAGCCCTCAGACACTGGCCACTGTTTGAGCCTGTCGTTCGGGTATTTTTCACTGAGTGTGTCTGACAGAAAGATAACACACTGTCACGCGGTGCCATCCATCTTCGTTTCCAAGTCGCTCCTGGAGAATTCAATCTTGAGAGTGTGGGGTTAGACACATCGGTGATTAATCAACTCCGCGCTCATGTGTGTGTGAGAGTAGACCTATGTGTCTTTGTCTGTGTGATAAATCACTGTCTGACCCTGTACAGGACACACAATGCCTGAGCCTCCTTCAGCCCGCTGAGGATAAATTCATCTCCAAGTGACGTGCTGACAATAGTTGGACAAGAGGATGATTCTATCTCCCTCGCCCGGCTGCAGCGTGAGGAGCAGTGAGAGTGGTGGATGCCTGGGGCTGGGGTAGAAAGTGGGAATTTGTCTAGAGAAGAAAAAACGAAAAATGCTGGAGGCGAACCAAGAGTGAGTACTGGAAAAGGCATGGGAACACTCTCATGCGCACACAAACCCCAAAACACACAAACATCCCGGCACAAGAGTTGATGAATCATTCCTCAAGGCTATTGGGAAAGATTCCATTCAGAAGTGAATCAACTGTGACACCAGGGTTTGCGCGCTGCGTGATTAGGTTTACTATTATGAACGACATGCGAGAGGTGACGCAACCCCGGGGTAAATTACACAACGTTATGAAATAGATGCAGCCAATGCGAGGCAAACAAAAGTGACGGCGCCCGGAGATTCTGCTGCTAACAACCCGCTCGCAACTGAACTCTAAAGGGTTACAGCAACAAACTTCATTCTTTGTGTACGTTATCACATTATAGATCTGTAAACTACAAGTAATGTGGATTTCGCTTGAGTGTTATGAGTGTAATGTTTCGATGATGTATTATATCGTATCTGCACCACAGGTTTTAATGTTGAAAGTTGTTTCAGGAGGGGAAAACATTTTTGGGGTGTCGAAATCACAAACAAATCACACTCTTGTTTTTTTTACAAATTAAAAATTGATTAAAAAATAAAAGTATTATCCTAAGTGTAATATTAAATTCACCACCTTTCAGAAACGTTGAGCAGGCATATATAGCTCATCAGACAATAAGATGTGCTTGTGGAGCTTAAAGGGGGCATGTCCATCTGGAGGAGGACCAGGGAATGTACCGCGCAGCGGGGGTCGACAGGTTCATTCACCTGCTGCCCGAGGGAGAGAGGAAGCCCCTCTTTTTTTCCCCACATAACAGGTGTGCTGGCCCGTCACAACCATCAAAACACGAAATTCAACATGAGCAGAAAGGAGAGACGAGGAAAGGGGGTGGGCGCTGAGGCGAGGAAAACAGTAATTATGAGGGATGGGCGGCTGTAGCCGTCGCTATGGTTTCTGTTGCCGCTCCTCCGCTCCACTTTAAGAGGTCGCTCGGCGCATGTGAACGTTGCTCTGATTAGGGGAACAGTGATTGGTTCCACATTGTATAGGGAGGGAAAAGCAGCTAGCATCGGTAGGCTTCCACTGATTTGTTTGCCCATTATCCACCTCTCAGTTTAATTTTGCCTTGATGTCACTAGAAAGAAAGAAAATGAGAAGAGGAAAAAGAGAAGGGGAGAGTCATAGGTAGAGGGGAGAAACTTCTGAACGGACGTTTATGTTTCCAATCAGGAGATTATCATCACAACATGTACCCACAGCAAATGGGCCTGAACTCAATCACTGAGGGAGGTCTTCAGGCTCGGGTCGTACGGTTCATCGGTTCAAGATCATTACTCCTCTCCATGTAACAAAGGGCTCTAAGAACAGCCAACGCATGCAAACATTAGCGGACATCAGCGTTGATGAGCGCACAGAGATGGGAAGGTGAATGTCAAAGCAAAGTGGGGGAAATCCTGAGCCGGCGGAGTTGAATTGAAAAGCAGGGTCTGCAGAATGCATTGTTCTATTGTACAGGTTTTCTTTTTCATTTGCCATAAGATGTGAGAACAACTTGACTGTAGAGTGTAAAGGTGACTGCCCACTGGAACCAGGCCGAGCAGCTACGGGACGAAATGGGACCATGAAACATTTGATTCGTAGTAAAAAAAATTGATTGTGCACATACGTTTTTTAAGAGTGAAGGAACTACGCAACTGTCGCCTCACAGCAAGAAGGGTCCTGGTTCAAATCTGGTTGGGGTCTTTCTGTGTGTAATTTGCATGTTGTCCCCGTGTCTGCGTGGGTTTTCTTCGGGTGCTTCTTCTTCCCACAGTCCCAAAACATTCAGATTGGGGTTAGGTTGATTGAAGACTCTAAATTGATCGTATGTTTGAATGTGAGTGTGAATGATTGTTAATCTCTTTATGTCGGTCCTGAGATTTTTGCAATTGTGGAACCATCTCAATGGTAACAGTGAGCTCCACCAGTCAGAGACATGGTCAATGCACCTGAGGATTGTAGGTGGTGTAGTAATACACGTTCTTCTTAAGACGCAGTTGATATCATACGGACATGTGGCTTCTATTGAGCACATCAATGTGTCCCAATCTCGTATCTTGAGGTGAATCTACCTGGAATGGTTACAGTGTCATGGCTGATAATCAAGATCTCTATTCAGAAAATGAATGAGATTTTTACTTCTGGAACCAGGCTGTTGAGCTCTACAAAGGTCCGGTTTCCTTTTTTAATTGTTTCATGTAAAAAACTAAAACAAATGCTTGAATGCACAAACACATAAAACCAAACGTTTTCCAAATCCACAAACATAATTTCGCTTTCTAACGACGCGACCAGTCGCACAAACAGACAACAGATGTAGCCACACACCAAAACTAACAAACACATTTCATACCCTATGATTTGCATACAGAGAGACATTGAGACAGACAGGGAGGCAGACACATTCACAGACCAGTCCGACCAGTACAACCGTGCCCACTGAGGGAATGTCTATCTTGGCATCACACTGGCACCAGAGTCCGCACCATGCTGGCATCACGTTGGGCCCGCTCCTCAACGAGGGAGGACACACCTAGTTATACTCGTGGGCTTCGTAACACAGCTATTGGCTTTTGGCTATGCCTCACTGCATTAGGATTTTTTGCTGTAGCCACCCCAATGCCACCACTACTCTTATATTCCCTTATGGAAACATAAATGTCCAAGACCTGTCACCAGCTAACCAAGCGAGGATGACAGGAAATAATGAGGGCTGGCGTGGAAAATGAACAAAATGACCACGCCCCAAATAAAAATCAAGGAAAACAAAATAACGAGTAAAATTGAAGTTCAACATGGATGATGAGTAGATAGTGATGATAAGGTGGAGAACAGACAGGAGCCTGTACTTGTATCTGATGGTGGCACGGACCGAGCTGAACGCAGCCACAACAAGGTCATATCAAAAGATTCCACCACACGCACTGATCTGATAACAAGAGACACGAGCCAGCACACTCACACACACACAGTCCTGTCGTCACACACATACCTCTGCTCATAAACAGCAAGGGTGGTATTATAATTTTATGGCTGTTACAACACACACGCACAGACACACACACACATGCTCACACACACACACAGCAGGAGTGTGCCTCTACCTTATCTTCTAGCCTGATCAGTCGTGCTCCAACGGTCGGGTATTCTTTATCGTCCCCTTTTCCTGGATAAGGAAAAAGTGGAAACAAATCATATAGGCTATTGTATATAAACACATACAAACGATAAACAATTATAAAAATATTTATGTGTAAAACCATGGTTACAAGAATTCAAAAAAGAAAAAGGACATACAAATAGATGCAGAAAAGTGTATAGCGTCATACTCAGATCAATTATTGTGTGTGTGTGTGTGCGTGTGTGTAACAAATTACATAACTGAATCCTCACGATTCATAAAACATTCATTTATTTAGTTAATTTATTCTCTGGGCACTGGTCACAGTGGTAGTTTACAGTTCTCTACTGAAATGAACACAATAAATGAATGTCAGAAAGAGTTGCTGTGTGTGACCTTGATTTTCAGAAAACGTTCTCCTCCACTCTTCAGTGATCAAACGTTGAGTAAACTGACTTTAAGTAAGATGGCCTTCCACTTGTGAGTATCCCTGAACCCTGAATGCAACAACTCCTAAACTTCACTGATAACTGTTAGAGTATACAAAATACAGCCCAGGAATACAGGTCTCCAGAGCTGTTATCTTAATTTATTCACTTGTCCCCCTGGACAACTAGTTAAACATTTGAGTGACCAGAGTCAGCAAAGCCCCATTAGCATTTACTAAGAATCTGGAAACTGGACCAAAGGTAAAAAGGGCAGGAAGGAAGATGAATAGACCTGAATAACAAATCAAAGATCTCATACATGTTTCCTTGCTATTTTTCATGAATGTAGCTATACGTAGTTTTCTATGTAGCCACATAACATTTCCATTCTTAATCCTATAAAATACTGCAAAGGTTTAACTGGTTAGTTGTGTCTTTAACCAGAGGATGACAGCCATCATTCTGATATTTAGACTTTTTATCAAAACAAAAACTGTGTCAAAATGATAGCTATTACAAAGTGGCAACATGGACACAACCCTGTTCAAACTGCTGAACAAATATATGTGCTAATTCACAGGGCTGGAACCAGGCTATTAATAATGTCAATGTCATAACAAGACACATACATTTATTCATATGTATTCATTTATTTACTAAACACAACACAATCAAATATTACTGATGCAAAGTTATCAATCTGTAAAATGCTGATTAATTTTTTTCTTTCATATTTTTCAAAAATATTACCAAGTAGACAAATAATATCCCATTGAAAATAACTTTGGTATACTTGTTTAGCAGATACTAATGATTCATTCCTAATCTATGACTGATTTCCACGCAATTATGTGCACCGCGAAACAAGCAGCACACGTAGGTCAACATACCCACAACCAAACAGAGACATATTCACACACATCAGGGACGTCTCTCTGTCTCTCTCTCTCTCTTATTTAGTCTGGTTCAGTTTGTGTATGTGTGAGCTATAAACACAGAGATGGAGTGAGGAGTGACGGCTGTCTATCAGATACAGACTGTTTTGTTTGCTGCGTATTTACCTGGAAGAAACATTCCTGGTTTTCCCAGAGTGCCGTCCAGTCTGGGGGAAGAGACCAAAAAATATATTAGACAGGGAAAGGTAAAAAAAAAAAAAGAAAACATACACAGGCCAGCACTTTATTCTTCTTTGGGATTTAAGGTCCATGTTGGGAAAGAAGAGATTTTGAGAATAGAGTCATAGTTTTATGATAATAAAGTTATTAAGAGAATAAAGTTGTAATTGAGAACCCTAATATTAAGTCGTAATTTGTGTAAATGTTAAACTTTTTTTTATCATTAACTGGCCAGAATACTTGAACAGTAAAAAAATATAAACCAATTTATTAAAGTGCCAATAAAATAAAAATAAAATGGCATTAGCATGAAGAGAATTTACATTGCTTTAAGAAAAAAAAACAAGTTTTAAATGGGTAAATATATGAATGCAACGCTCCCATTGAGATGTGAAGCTCTGAAAATAAACAGTGAGAGAAGGAAAGGTTTCAGTTGCCCATGTGGCCCGTTAGTCAACCATAAATTCAGTGAAGCAGGAGGCACTTCACTTTGCACTGTGCAGCCATTCTCTTCTTTTCATCACCATAAATTAAGGGTGGATTTTTATCACAGCCACCACATGTCTTTATTTAACTTTTATTCATGCCAGTGACACATTTGATTCAAAGCGGTCGCTGCATTATTGCAGTGTTTTCAGACGAGTCGGATGAGGCCGTCTTTTTTTCTTTGCTTTCAAATTTTAGATTTCAGTAAAAATCTTTTTTAGGGTTACAAAACAATCTGTCAACAAGTTGGATTTCATGAAACGAGTTTACCAGTATTATTACTGCAGACGATTACTTAGAATTTACAGTCAAATGATTTCAGTGTTGTGTTGATACACTGATACATGGTTTAAAGACTGCACAGTGCATCACCGTGGTTCAGTTGAGGTACTGGTGTTATGAGGTCCAGGTGACACACTTACGTAAGTTTGACCCAATTTATTATCTAACTGACCTCCTGCGTGGGAGAGTGTGGTTTGGTTTGGAAAAGAAAATCACTTTAGAAAAAAAGCAGAAAGGTTTAGAGAAGAGGACGAAAGGTTTTTACTTTAGCGGGGACTGGAGTTGATTACAGCTCCACAAAGTGCAACAAGGTGTAACAAATCAGAGAGCAGCGAGGCTCCGATCTGTCAGAGCAACAGTACGGACAGGAGGATGATGAAGGTGCAGCTGACAGAAACCATTAGGAGCTGCAGAATTACTGCAAGCTGAAAAGAGACATTTGTAATGGAGTCATCTCTCTCTTCCTGCTGTTTTCATGACGCAGATCGGTTCAGTTAAGGACCACGGTCCAGTCATGTCTGTGCTCCATTGTTTACATCTGAGCTGGTTAGTTTTGCTTTCACGTTAAGATTTAGGGAGCACACATCATCTGTTGTCATGTGGGCCGGGGTCTACCTATACTTGACAAACTCAGCTCTAAAGATAAAATTGAGGAGGAATTTAATAGCAATGAATTCAAAACACATACTGGTATAACAGGAATATTAAACTGGATGGTTTTATATCAGACAAGGAGCTAACTGATCATTTTAATAGTTTTTATCTTTGGTTCGATTCAAACAATTTTAAAGAACAAGTTGATCAGATGAGATTAAAAACCTCTTACACTCCACAACTTGAATTTGATGTTCAAAATGTCAGGGACATACTCAGTAAAACTAAAACCAACAAGAGCCCCGGGCCCTGACAATATCTCTGGTCATCTACTTAAACACTGTGCAGATCAATGATCTATTATTTTCCATTACATATTCAAGAGTTCCTTAGAGCAGCAAATTTGCCTTCACTGTGGAAAAAGGTCAACAAATGTGCCTGTGGCTAAGAACAGGTCCCCTAAGGGCCTTAGTGATTTTAGATCTGTGGCCCTGACCTCACTGGTTATGAAGGCATTTGAAAACCTCATAGAGAGCGAGTTGGTCAGGGCTGTGGAGGATTCATCGGATCCTTTACAGTTTGCTTATAGGAGCAGAAAAGGGGTTGATGATGCTGTGATGTTTTCATATTTCTCCTCTGCTTTTACCACAACTCAGCCCCAACATTTTAGCCAATAAACTGCTCTCTTATTTGAGCCTGTGTCCTGGCATTGTTGGATGGAGTTTAAGGCTTCCTTGTGGACAGATCCCAGTGTGTGAGAGTAAATGGCTCTGTGTCTGACATGCTGTTCTCCTCCACTGCTTCGCCACAGGGCTGTGTCCTTTCACCCATCTTGTACATCTTGTACACTGACGACTGCAGAGGTCCCCGACCAGGCCAGACTTATCCTGAAGTTATCAGATGACATGGTCATAGTGAGCCTGTTACAGGGGGAGGACACAGCACCTGGCCCAGAGGTGGAGGATTTTATTCAGTGGTGTAACAACTTCAGAAACACCAAAGTCACGCTCATAGATTTTTGAAGGAAGTCCTATCCAGCAATTCAGATTACTATCAATGGAAAGGTTTTTTGAACGAGGCAGAGTTATAAGTACATGGGTATTGTTATCGATAAAAAACTAACATTCAATAAAAAATACAGAATTACTTTGTGGCAAAACACAGCAACGTCTTCACTTCCTCCGGAGGCTCAATTGTTTTGGTGTGTGCACTGAATTGAAGACACCTTTTTTTACAACTCAATGGTAGAGTCTGTTCCTACCTTTGGCTTTATCGACTAGTTTGGTAATCTCTGTATCGGGGACAAGAGTAAGTTGCAACACGTCATTCAGGTCAGATCACTGGCGTTAAGTTCCCTGACCTTTCTCTCACCTTTGGAAAGAGAGCTTCAGCTGAGGCTCGATACATCTAACAGTGTCCTCGAGATCCTCTTGTGCCACAGACTGTGTTTCCTGTTCCTGTTCCTGTTTTTGTTCTTTTGCCTCGCTGCAAAACAAAATTCCCCCTCGGTGGCTATAAAGTTGAAGCGTAAGTTTAAGTTGACATTAATTGGTTTCTAGATGTGCGTGCACCTGTCACGCTGCAGTTTTCTGTCGGACACAGGGGCCGATCTACGTTTGTCCAAATCAGGGGCCATACATGACCACAATTTACTCAGAGGGGACAATTATGTGTCCAACACTCATGCACAATGCCTGATTCAGTAAGGTGCACATTTAAGTCATTCATTGTTTGTTTGCTCTATAGCTTTGAGCAAAGCCACACATCATTGAACATGTTTTGAAAATTGTTCCTTGTTCAAGAACATTGTTAACTTCAAAAAAACTCAGAATAATACAAATTCTTACCAAATTGGTATCGTTACTAAGTGATGAGTTCATTAAAAATAGACTACTGAGCAGACAGGGACAATCAGATTTCAGCTGGGGCCACTGCCCCCCTGGCACCACCCCTGATATAAAGGGTAGTAGTTTTGCTGTTTGAAAGTACGTCTTGGCATTTTTATGCGTTTTTTGCAATGTGACTGCTAACTTTTGCTTCTCTTCAGCTTCTTCTTCTATTGTTTAATGCCTTCTTAACTCCGTGCAATTGGACCGAAAGTCTGCACTATCGAAAAAAAAAGTGTTTTTTCCCTGCAAATGAAGAGGACCATGGTTTGATTTGACCAAGACCACTTATTTGGGTCAGCATCATTTTGGTCCGAGGCACCTTTCACAACTCCAGACCTGTTCTCACACTCCGGACCAGACAACATCGGTGTGAAACTGCCAGTAAAGGGCAAGATAAATAGAGGCACAATTTCACACCAAAAATGAAAATGGACACAATATTGCCAAATAGCGCCTGAAAGTTCAACTAAATTATTTAGTTTTAGAAAATGGAAATATATATTTTGCATTCTCACTTCTTCCTTCTTCTTATAACTATATGTAGTGGTTTGCAAAGTAATGGTGCAAAATAAAATGGAACAATAAAGGTTTGAAACAAATGACACAAGTTAGGGCCAAAAAGAGAAGAAAGAAACATCAAACATCAAACATCAAACACGGCACCTTCTCTGTAGCTCCTTGATGCGGACCATCATGTTGAGGTGACCCTGGGAATACTGCTCCATCACGTCCCGCACATCGTAGGGTTTCCGTGCTTGCTGCGGATCCATGAGCGTGGACACACACACACACACATACACACACACACACACACACAAACACACAGGGACACAAAAGCCATTGTCAACCACAGCCTCTGCTGCTTGGTCCCTAAAAACATCCCCAACCCCCTTCGGGTTCAAAGGGTTCATTGTTAACTCATTGTATGTGTGTGTGTGTTTGTGTGCATGCGTGCGTGGCATCGCTAACTCATTGGGTTGTGTTTGTGCATGCGTCTACGTGCGTGTGTGTGTACGCCAACAAGTGCATGGCCAATGCAGAAAGCAATCGTATTAAGCTCCTTTCACAGCTTTGTTTAGTGCGACACAGATACAAGCAACATCAGAAAGAACCCAGTGAACTCTTTAGGGTATCCCTGGTACACACAAAGTATAGCCCCTGCAGCTGACATCACTTAGGCCGTAATTGAAAACATACAGAACACTTGGAGACGGTAAGAATATACAGGGACCACTCTGCAATAACATGCAGTATGAAAACGATGTCTCAAACACGATCATTGTTTTTCTTTAACTCGTTTTTTATTTCACTGCACAAAACAGTACTGCACAACACATTTCTGCTGACTCCAGTGCTACATGAGGCCACGTCCTGCTGTGTGTGCACGGGCAGCTTCTGCTGTGTTTGTGTGCGCGCAGTACAGTAAATGAATTCCTACTGTAGCCCCAGAGACAGGTTAGAAGATTTCCCATGATACTACGCCCGAACTGAAGCGAGCACAAAGAAGACATGCAGGTGCAAGTTCCAGGCATTTACACACAAACACGCACGTACACATGCACAGCAGCGCCGCCGCAGCTGATAAATGCCTCGGGGGCCTCCCCCTCCTCTTCCTGTAACCACACACACACACACACACACACACACACACACACACACACACACACACACACACACACACACACACACACACACACACACAAACAACCCACTTCTCTCACTCTCAGTTTGTCTCTCTGTATCTCTGTGTTTACTCCTCCCTTGCTCTCTTCTACTCTGTTGTGTTTCTTTCTCCTCCTCTGGTTTTTCTTTCTCTTACCTGAAATTTCCTCCTGGCCACAAAGTACTGCATCCTGCGGAGGACTTTGACAGCCGACCTCTGGGCATGGGACAGCCTGCGATAGAAAAGGGAGAACGGTTAAAGCTACACATGTTTTTTTAATGTATTTATTTATGGTTTGTTAGGGACAGATTCCCTTTACATAGATAAACTAAGAACAGCTGTCCAGTGCGAGTATCTGATGCTTTCAGACATGGACTGAACTGCAGGGGGGGGGGGCTGTATGTGTGAACCCAAATGTCCGACTGAGAGGCTTCAAACTGTCTCCGGAGTTTCTCCGACCAGCCCCCTTTTAAAAAGACAGAATAAGTTTCGATGTGCTGTAAACAACAACAACAACACGTGATCTCAGCAGCAGAATTTGTGACATTGGGCTTCGGCCTGCTGTGTCACCCCTCACCAGAATGTTCAGCAGTTTTCTGTTATTGTGAATGCATCTGAGTGGAGACTCTCCTGCTGCGTTGCCCATGTGGGAAAGGCAAACTCTGCAGAAAGTCCAGACACAATTCTGCGGACATTTTGAGGAGTTCATGTCTGAAAAAACAGCAATAGACAAACTGAGAACAGCTGTCTAATGCAAGTATCATTGTGTTTCTAGCGGACGCTAATTTGCAAGGTCGTCTCCCGGAGAGCTTTTCATGAAAAATAAATGAAGAGCAAATTAAAACATTACAGACTTTATATGTGTGCAAGTTTGTTGCTCAGTTAACCAGGATTTGGGGCACAGGATGCACAGGATGTTTTACAGAATAAGACTTTACAGTTGCCACTTTAAGCTGCTCTGGTTGATCGACTACAGTTCTATAGTCTCTGGGTTGACAGTTTTGCATTCATGTTCATAAAACTACGCATTTAACCTTTAACAATATGCATCAACGCAGATCAACGCCTGAGCTCGATTGTTCCAGCCTCAACGCTCACAACTCTGAATATGAAAACTGGTGCAAACTAAAAAACAAGATGACAACCAGACTCAGTTTGCATCAAGAAGAGCCCAACAACACATGTCCCCCCCGCCCCCCCCCCCCCCCCCCCCCCTCCCCCCGGCTGAAAGCAGCACATCTGTGTCAACACAAAGGAAAACCCACTGGTATTGAGCTAAACAGTGAAACAGAAACCGCTGGATGCAAACAACACACACACACACACACAGACTCGTACTTGCAAATCGTGGTGATTGTGTGGCGTGCACTCGTGTTTGTTTTTTCAGAGAGGCACTCATTCGGTTTATTTGTCAGAAATTGCCGTAACATGTCCTTGGGTGTGCAGTGTGTGACAGCAGCATGTTGGGGTGATGTACACGCTACGAGTGGTAATCGATTGTGAGAGAACGTTTCATGTTGAGTGGCTGGATTCCACTGGTTGAAAAATACACAAATACTGAGTGCAGACTTAGACACACACATGCACACACTAAAGACTGTACAACAAAGTCTGATAACCTGCCGTAGGGTTTTTCAACTTCATCAGTCAGTGATCCTGGTTTTATGTTTAATGTCCCAGGACAGTATATTTCATTGTACTGTATTTTCAAGTACATATAGGAAGCTCCAAACATCATATATTAATGATGCGATATAAAGTCCAACACATCAGCATTCACCCCTCCCTTTCTTTCCACCAAATACTAGTCCACATTTGTAGTTCCAATGTGTTAAAATGCTGAAGAGAGATTTCTTATTAACAATCTTTATTCCAACACGGTGAGGCTGCAATAATCTGCACAATTTAAGGGCAATAAAAGTACATAGTGAATAAAGCTCCGAAAGTAAAAACAGTTCCTCCTCTTTTTTCTTTGCTCCCTGTTCTTGTGCCTGTTTCTGTCTGTCCTCTATTTCAATAATTGTTGTCAGACAACTGAGAACAGGGTTTTGGCCATGGCTCACACTGTGAATGGTCCTCATTAATGTTGATCAAATCACTGTTTCATAAGTGCAAATTCAGCATTCTCGCCTGTTGTCCTGCAACACTCTGCTCGCTTTTCTTTGCTCCCGGTTTTTGTGCCCATTTCTCTGTCTATCCTTTATTTCACGTACGGTATGTCTCAGAGACAGGTGACAACAATCAAAGACATCAAAGTTAGCTGGTGTGTCACGAGATGGTGTGTGTGTGTGTGTGTGTGTGTGTGTGTGTGTGTGTGTGTGTGTGTGTGTGTGTGTGTGTGTGTGTGTGTGTGTGTGTGTGCGCGCGCGCGTGCGTGTGTGTGTGTGTGTGCGTGTGTGTGTGTGCGTGTGTCACTCCACACACAAGTCTGACGAGTAGCAGACTTCAATAACTTCCCAAAGCATTGAACTACAGCCAGGTTCATCACTTTTTTGGGTCCCGTGGAAACATGTCCGTTGTAGTTTTTGCTATTTGCAGCGTGTTTCTGTATTTGCATGTGTCGTCAAATTGATGAAGTTGTTTACTTAATTTGCACATGTTTTTTTCTATTTGCACGTGTTCTCTTATCAGCCACTGTAGAAAGCAGCTTAGGATGACAGAAACAAAAAGGGAATGGAAACAAATATGGGGAAGGAAAATGCTCAGGCGTTCCCTATAAGTACAAAAAGGATTGTTGGGACTCCAGGCGCCCACTTTTACACACACTTGTCTGGAGCACATAATACTACACTGTGCATAATAACATGCTCAAATGCAGTTTCTGAATGCTCTGTGTGTTTGCATGTGCGTGCGCAGTAAGAAGCTCTTTCGCTGCTCCCCTGAGCGTGACTGCAGCCACAGATAAGTTCTTCTCCACTTAAACGGCTAGCAAACAAAAAAAAATGAATGCCTCCATTCGTACGTCAGCGCCTACACGTTTGTATGTAAGGGGGAAACGCATGTGTTGTTTTTGAGCACGTCTCTCGAGCCATGTCCCAGTCAAAGCAGACACACCCACATGCACACACACACACACACACACACACACACACACACACACCCTTGACACACCGAAAACACATACGCCGCCCTCCCCCTCCCCAAACAAGGGTCTTTGTGGAGTCAACAAGTCGCTCTGAGGTCTTAATTAGGGCCGAGGAACAACAAAAGGACTTAGCAGACAATGCAATGACATGGGACCATAAAACCTGAACATCAAAGGGCTGCTGTCTTTTTTCCTGCCCTCCATGCTTGGCCTACCCGAGCTACAGGAGGAAATGCACACAAACAATACCAGACATAAAGAGTGTGAGGCCCTGTTTTGGGTGGAAAAAAAGTCAAACCACCCCACCACCACCGCCTCCTTGCTCTCTATCGTAGATGAGGGATTTTTTTTTTTTTCCTATCAACCCCTCCACATACACACCCCCTAAACATTTGGCACGCAGAAAGTGAAGGAATGTGATTCCCACATCTCTCGCGCTGATGCTGCCCCTCAAACACTTGCCGGCTCTGACTCTTCTTACTCATTACCGTCTGCCTTCATCCTCTTCTGTCTTTTCTGCTCTTTGTGTTTACGTTTCATCCGTGCAGTCCTTGTGTGAGTCAGCATAGCTCAGATCTCACGCATGACAATATTCTTTCCACTGTCCCGCGCCATATGATTCATTCTCTACTGTGTGTATTTATTTTCTTTCCTCTGCGGATTAAACCCCAACTTCCAGCTCAACAGTAGAAATCATATGAAAGCTATTGTTGATGGAGTCATGAACTGACCTTGGCCCCCTCTTGAAAGGCTGTGACAGATTGAGCCCCATGGTCTCCCCCTGGACACTTCTCTCTTAATAACGTTTCCGTTTTTTTTTTCATTTTCAGACGGTCACGTTGGAGATCTCAGAGTTGTCAATGGCAACTCTCCCTCATTCACCGCCCCCCCTCTACTCTTTCTTTGGCAGGGGACTGTCAAATATCCTGTGCTTCCATGGTGCCCAGCAATAACCTCGGAGTCGGGAGAAAGCTGCTGCAGACATCAATGTGCTGTGTTCGGGACCCAGCAAGACAGCTGGCCTGTGTGTGTGTGTGTGTGAGATAAGCTTTAAGACTAGTGACTGGTCCATCAAAGAGATGTGCTCGTCTTCTGTTCTCCGCAAAAACAGGCATTCCTTTATCATATCTTGGAAGGATAAGATGACTACATTCTTTCAGGCATGTTTGATCTGAAAGTGATGGCATGCCAGAGGGTGTCGTGGTAAGAATTATAAGGGTGCTCTGCTGAGACGCTGTATCGCAACGGACAAGTTTCCCCATTCAGTGAGGAATTCAAATGAATGGGCTTCATTGAAGTTTCTAATGGAAGAAATTCCCCCAATGTGGACCTGTCACTTTGGAGGGGTTTGTCTAATGAGATATTAAACCAGCTGTTGCAGTGGTTTGCACGAAAGAAGAACAAACTTGGCCTCAGATTGTGGTAGAAGTCTGAAAATGTCTTTCCGAAGAAGGACATAAATTGAAGAGGACCTGAAATACTTTTGTTAGGATTTTGAAACAAAGAAAGAATCTTAAAAATTGTAAAATGTTCTCTCTCTATTCTCTCTATATGTTCTCTCTCAGTTAAACAACCAGCGTTGAACTCCAGATATGCTTCTGAAATTACCCAGAGGGGCAGCATGTGAGCGAGTGGGTGTGCTGATGACTTGGGAACACGTGACAGACGCAAAACTGAAAAAATGAAAACAATACAAATATCTCAGGATGAAAAAATTGAGCCACAAACATAGGACATGCAGACGAAGATGTCAACTTGAAAGGTCAACGGAATTTAAGAGCTCTTTGTGATAAGGGCCAACGCCGATGTCGATGTGCAGAAACAAAAACTAAATCATTGACACAGTTTTCTGTTCTTAAACAAGTAAATGAGCATAAATCCGGGTTTAGGTCAAAACTGTGTGAATGGTACTTGTTAACATTAATCAAAAATAAACAGCTCTTACTGTCTTTCCCTCTTGCATGTTTGCACTCCCCTGCATTACAGTATCGTTATGTCTAGTATTGTAAAATATTTTTTTCAAAATGTTGATGCAATGCTTTTACATTTACTGTCATCTTAAGATTGAACATATTCAGAATTATGAATCTAAACAAGGTTTAAACTTCACGACATGGAGCGTCATGCAGCTGGTTAAATATAGTTTCTGATACAACAGTTTCCCATCTCCTTGTGTCTCTGCTCCAGTTGTTTCCATGTTTCCCCCCCATGACCAGATCAATAGGCGCTGATCGAGACATGCTGGAGACAAAAGCAGCAACCAAACCACATCAAAGCCCAGCGTCCATTAAGGGCTGATGACAAAGAGAGAACAGAGGGAGCACGCCATGTTTGATGTGTGTGGCCATAGAGGGAGGGAAAACAAGAGAGAAACGCCCAAGATACTGTGAATTCACTGTGTGACCGTCACCTCCTGGAAACAGAGTTAAACGACCGTATACTGTGAAAGGTGGCCATAATGTGTATATACAGGCAGGGGTAAAGCTCATGCAGACAAACACTTTCCACACATCTGTTTTATCTGGTTTCTCTCGATTTGAAAAAACTGTATTGAGAGAGAAAAAGAAGACGAACCCATGGTCAATAAGTAAATGATTTGAACTCTGTGGTAACTTATTGTAGTGTTCATCATAGCTCCTGTTTTCAACTGTGTTTGTTGGTTTATTTGACTATGCAGAACCTACTGAACTGATTTTCACCAAACTAGGTGGAGGTATAGGGCCTGGGCTATAGAAGAACCCATTAAAGATTGGTGCAGATGCAGATTAAGTGGCACATACAGTTTTTTTAACCAACTTTGTATGACTTTACAACACAAGACATTTTTCAACATTTGTGTCAATTTTGTAGGGAATAATTCACTTATCTTAAGTTTCAAAATCAGGCTCATTAGTCGGACGATATTTATAAGTGTCAACAATTTTTGTGCATATACAGATTGTTCAGGGTTGGGAGAAGAATGAGCTCCACTCCGCCATTTTAATTCAAAACTATGAGTCTTGTGCAAAGTGTCCCCCTTGATCTCATGGACACGCACACATTCACCACATAAATCTAAAAGGTATCTGTGAATACACTCGTGTGAGTATCCCACCGATGTAAAATATCTCCTCTCTAGACATGGTTGACATCCCGGTGACCTCAGAAAAGTCCCGCCCATGTTTAATGTTAATGACGCCAACTCTCACAACATGTCATTATTCGAGGAGAACAGACAGCCACAGCTTTTTTTTTTCCCAGCGCGCATGGAGAAGATTGGAGAGGAGAGCCCTTTTCACAAGTGCACTAATGACTGGTGAACTCCTCCTGACACAACTCTAACTGCCAAATTAACTAAGAGATTTGGGGCGAAGAGGTTTCCAGTTAGATAGGCGAGAAAATGAAAAAGTGCAGCCGTGGGAAAAAACGCCTTTTACTGGGGTGTGAATACCACAAGGAGCTAAGATTGCCATCTGTAAAATGCAGACAAAAACTTTAGTTAGTTTAAGGATACTAGTTCCCATGGGTTCTAACATAAAATACAGTTTTGTTCTCACAGTAAAAATTACTGATATAAAAGAGGGAAAAAAAGAGGTGTGGACAATAGCTGCCTTGTAGATGTGGCCAGTCTAATTCAGGGTTATAGGTTAGTGTTTGAGGCCCCAGGTGTAGCTTAGCGAGAGACTGCGGCTTCTTCAAAGTGAGCTTAATTAGAGAGTCACACAGATTCAGGGTTAATGACCCCCTCTTTGGTGCCAGACCCACCTCTAGTCTCCATGTTAAACCTATGGTGAGTCACTAAAGTCACAGCATTACCCCAGGGATGGACAGTCAGTCAGGCAACCACTTTACTCCACTAAAAAGTTTCAGCAGCTTTTTGTTGAAGACCCAAATCAGGTCGCCTGTCCAATTTCCTTAATGCGTGGGGTGTGTGTGTAACTTTCCGAAGCTTTCACACCCACTTCTTGCTGTAATTTGCAGAGATGAGTAAGAGAAACAAGCTCCATTTAGACCTTTTCTCTCTAGCAACACTTTGTGTATCTGGAAAATACTGAAAATGTGCATCATTACTGTGGGGATTTAAGGGCAGCATACAGTATGACACACCAAACCATCTGCAGCCATTTTTTTCTGTGCACGTTGTAATAGGCCACCTCCCTCCCATAAAATCAGTGGGTATGCTTTGTTTTTTAAATCGCGGGTAACCCCACCTAAAAAAATGCAATTGACTCCTTTCCCATTGCGAGAGGAGCTTATACCTCTCGGTTATTTGACATTGAAAACCAACATGTCATATCAACACATTACACATCACACACAAACGGCAAATGTGTAAAGGCAGACTGATACTTATTGGGAGAATTCCTTATGCCTCATTTTCACTCATTTCACTCTGCTTGCACATGTATTTTTACATCTTTTTGAAGTTTGGCTGACTCTACTCAGAATCAGAATCAGAATCAGAAGTATTTATTGCCAAGGTATTTCATCGGTCCAGGATGAAGAGTGGGGAGTGGGGAGCAGTGAGCCTTGCCAAAGGCTGCACACACAGATCCTAATGCACCAGCATCCATTTTTAAACAAAGCAAAAAGGCTCATATATATATAGACGTACATATTGGCGCATGAAAATCCAACAAAATCACAATCTCCCTTCGTGTGAGGAGCAAACATTCTTGAGATCCAGTGTGTGTGGGTGTGCGCGTGCACGTTGTGAAGACAGGAGGGCGATTGGGTTTCTCTGGTGGGGGGAGGAGAGGGTGAGGTGGCAAAGAAGGATTTATAATTCATGGCCTAATAGGATTTGTTGCTGTTTAGCAGGATTAGGCATGTTAGAGAAAGAATCTATTTATTGCTGCCAGTCGGGGGGGTCCCCGCTCCTGGGTGGGGTGGGGAGGTTTTGAGGGTAGAGGGTGGCGAGGTGAGGTCAGGGGGGGGGGACTCTAGACCCTTGAAACTTTTTTTTTTCCCCTAGTCATTTTCTGGGATAACCCCTGTCACTGAGGGTCCCGAGCAACTGAGACCACCCCCCTCCTCTCTGCTCTTAGTCCCACTAGAGCCACCATTTTTGGATTAAATTGGCTGTTTTTCTCTTTCATAGCTCTCTGATAATCCAAGCACATGAGCCCAGTGGTTGATCATGCCAACACAGCTGGCTGTTCATGGGTGTTTTTGTGTGTCTGTGTATGTTCGGGGTCTATCAGCACCACCTCGCCCTTGGGGGAGCAAGAGCCGGATGGAGGTGGCGGTCACAGACCTGCTCAGGTTCAGCCTGGCTTAACCCTGGCTCTGGACGCAGCGGGAGGACAAAGAAGAAGTGGAGGAGAAGAGGGACCAGGGGGAAAAAAGAACATGCGAGAGAGAGAGAGAGAGAGAGAGAGAGAGAGAGAGAGAGAGAGAGAGAGAGAGAGAGAGAGAAGGAAGAGGTGGAGGGTGACCTGTGGGCCTTCTTAGCTAAGGGGCTTCCCTTTCATAAGCCAATGGGTTCAGATTATAAAACTTTGCTACTTTTCAAAAGAGCATTATTCTTTCATTCATGTGTGGTTGAGGCTACAGTGGGGGGGCTGGCTGACCTTAAAGACTGCTGTTTAATTAGGTCTTTCTACAGTGGTCAGCCTTTTTGTTCCTGCTTTCAGTTATGGGAGGCCTGGCTGGCCTCCCTAATGACAGAATAGCATTTGATGTGAGTCAGTTTGTGTATGAATGAAAGTAAGAAAGAAGCAGTAGAGCAGAAGAAAAATGTGTACAGGCAGCATTGTTCACCCTAACTAACTTAAGCAAAGTAGCACCTTAATCAATAGCCTTAGGCCGTAGATATAACTTTAGTGACATGTTTGCGTAATTGTTCGCATAGTCGCTAATATACTACACATGTAGTACACATGTTACAGGAGTGTTCCACTAGAGGGCACACCTCAGAACTCAGACAATGTAAAACTTCCTGATTTGTGATCTGTAAATAAGAAACACGGCGACACTGAAGAAAGTTGGCCTGTGATTGTTTCTGAGATCATGGCAGAAAAGTGTGTGGCTCTTAAACGATGTCTTTGACTGTGACAAGTATCTGCCTCTACACTGCCCCTATTGTTCATGTGCATATTGCATCTTGCAGACACGTAGCGTTCCCGAGGACAGGGAGAAGTGACGCACCAAACAAACGCAGAATATGCGATGCAGCCATGTTGCACACATAGTTTAAAGCAAGTAGATCTCCAGCCTAAGGAAGTTCATTCTCTTCTTTTTCCATTGCAATGTGTTTCGTGTTTTTTGTAAGTAAAGCCATTACTGGAAGGTACGAATTAGGCATTTTTAGTTTGAGGGAGGAAGGCGAGGATGATCAGATTGCAAAGTTGATAATGTGCTGAAACTGAGAATGGAAAGAGAAGAGAAGGTCGAAGTTTCCTAGAGAGGATAGAAGGCAGTCATGGAGGGAGTGGTGGTGGTGACAGTAGTAAGTGTAGTAAGTAAGTTGTAGTGAGGAGGAGGAGGAGGTATTTATGGCAGCAGATGAGGCTGAGAATGTCTTGGCAGACCTGTTTTAATAGATTCTGCTCCTGGTCTACTGTACAATTAACACACTGCCTCTGTCTCCATGTCTGTCCCTGCCTGGACCATAATTACACCACTACACACACACAGGTAGACACAGGAACACTCACACTCTCTCTGCACCCAACATTCAGTCATTTCATGCCATGTCTTTTACACTCAGGGTGTGAAATGTTCATTTTAGACCTGGATGTGTCTTATAGATGATAGTACATCTAGCAGTGTAGCTGCTAGAAGTACTATCCCAATGTGATTGAAGGATGTGCACACGCACATACACATGGGCACGTGCGTGTGTAAACAGGAAGCAGATATTTTTTGCTCTGTAGCCAAATACTGCAAGTCAGACACAATAATGGTGAAAAGTAAGATAAGGGATTTCTTTTTCTTGGAACGACGGTGAGGTGAAACTGTTATTGACAGTAAGTGTTTGCAACATGTTGTATTCACCACTGGATGTCAAGATGTGACTGATAAGAACCGATCGGCAAATGCAAGTGATTGCGTCTACATTTCCAAACGTCTCACATTTTGCTCGTCCAGAAAACAATGCAGCCCGAGAGTGTTCAAACTCAAACAGGCTATTTTGCGTGAGTGAGCTATTTCCCTGAATCTATACGATAGAGATGGAGAACGCAAAGTTAGCACAATCCATATACCCACATTTATGGCAACTACACCCCACTGCACCAGAATTATCCTTTAACCTTAAGCGGTCAAACAGTTAAGGGTCAATTCTGAGTTTTCAGCAGGAAAAGCTGAGCTCAGTGTGGTGTCGTGTGACTGGAACAAATGACAGCCCCGTATCGATTCCTCTGTATGTTTATGTGCATTGAGAGCAAAGGAACAGAGCGGGCGACACTGTTCCATTTAAAAGGCTGACTACGAGCTATGATCCCACCGCTCCGTGTGTGTACGCAGTCCAAGTTCACAAACTGCCTCTTGCCTGCTCCTATAGTGGGATCGGATGACTGTACACTGAGAGTTCACAGGCCCAGGAGGAGTTGAAAGATGATAAGAGGGCTCGGTGGGTGCAGCGGGGTCTATGATTGGTCAAATTGACCCTCCTAACGTTCTCCGGTAAGATGAGATGCAAGAGGGGCGTGCGTCAGGGTGAATTATGGGCCTGCATCGTTGCCCTTAAGCTCCTCTGAAAATGATCAACTTTTGGTGGAGCACTGTGTTGTGAGTGCTACTGCTCAACTGTCTCAACAACATCTGAATATGGTTTGAGTCCCCATGGCCGTACTGATGTATAAAATGTTATTGAGCGGTAAATCCTGGCCACGTCATTTCAACATTTTGAGTCAGTATGCTTGATTTAAGCTGATTTCAGTGTCGTGTGAATATGATCTAAACGGGAAATGAAGTGTATCACCGCCTTTGACATGAACTTAAAAACATGTCGCATTTGTTGTCGAACCTTTTCACCGATACACTGAACTTTGAACATGTTTGAATACAGTTCCAGGGTGGTTTCAAATCATGTTGTGTTATTATTTCCAAGTTATACAACAGTGAGCGGCCAGATCAGCCGATCTTGAAATCTAATTTGAGTGGGACAACAAACAATAGCCAGAACATTTGGGACAATGTTGAAAACAGGAGCGGCTGCCAACCTTCATAACAGAACACAGTGAACTGAGCATCTGATTTATTGCTCCAGGAGATAAAAATAATCACCAAACTCAAACAAAACGCCAAATAATATATATGTTGCATTGCAATAATTAGAGCAATAATATGTCAAACATCCTTATAGATTTAAGATATTAGTCAAACTGTTGAGAGAGGACATCAGCTCACAAACATGACACAGAGATAGAGAATCACGCACAATTTACTGTAATTGATGTAATACTACCAGGATTTAACAACACTGACCTAATGACATGATACAGTCTGCGAGCCAGGGTAATGAAAATGATGAAAAATGACTTCCAACACTGCTCCACGCTGACAGACAGGAAAAACAGACACGCTGGCTCGCGGCCCAGAGCAGTAAATGACAGGCTGAAGTTCAGAGGCATTTATTTGTCATAATACTAAACTAAACTGGAGATACAGCCGATATCTGTCAACATGCTTCATCTAACCTTGGAGTGATACAACTCTGAGTGGCTGTGTCAGCAATGTTTACATCAAACAGAGAAAAAAAAACACTTAGAGGCTACGAGGGGATGGGGAAGAAAAAACTGCCCGAATAAAGAAAACATAAGAAAGAGAAGAAAATGAAGAGCGGGATTCATCCTGTTTTCAAAGAGAACGGTTATGAGAGCGGTTATCTGAAACAAGGCGCTGGGAACGGGGGGGTGGGGGGTGGCAAAGCCATAATTGGATGCTTGTCCTCGGCCAATTTTTCAAGGCAAATTATCAACGCATGGGCTGGATTGCTGGAACCACATTGTGGAGGTGGGAACAGTGGGAGCTTTGAGGGGCCAGCGTGACGCGCTAATAGAATCATTTAGCACACTGGGATAACGACAGCATGTGATGGATGAAGCAAAGGCCCTGCATCTGTTTGCTGCTGCTGCTGCTGCTGCTGATGAGAATGTTTTAACATTAGCCTGCTGACTCCAGGTAGGTACTGGCGCTGAAGGTGCAGGCATCAGGATCTGTGTGTGTTTAAATGTGTGCACTGACACTGAAGTGTGTGTGAGCACGGGAAAGGCCCTCTTGACAATATGCAGAAAGCATTAGTCTGTCTCTGAGCGTGTTGCTTTTGGAAAACCCACTTAAGCTGTGCCATCCTTGGGTGCCCTCCTCTACTACCAGATACAAACTAGCACCCACAGGTTGTTTCTGACCTTGAAATTTACAAACATAAAAATGCAAAAAAATCAATCAATCAAAAAGCTAAAATGGCAGAAAAAAAAAACACTGCCAGGGTATGGACCTGGCAGTCCCCTTAAATTCAATCAAGCTGCATCCAGTTGCAAACACTCATAGATTCCCTAAATATGCCTGAATCTTTACAACATCAGTCGTCACCATCTGCATCCCGAAGTGACCTAGGCCAAGATTCTGAATCGCGAATTGCCCCTCATATAGAAAGTGCTGCCCATCGATGCAATGTATGGATGTGTGGTCATCAAGACTAGAAAAGCTCTATATAAATCCAGAACTTTTACCATCAAGATCCATGAAATATTCCCTTGGAAATCTAATAATGTCCCATATCTTACAATGTTAAAGAAAGAGGGAAAAATAGTTCTTGGTCTATTTCTCATCCTTCCTTCAAGTTTTGTGGAAATCCAATCAGTAGTTTTTTGCTAAATCCTTTGTTTTTTTTGTTTGTTATAGCTCTGATTTGACTCTGCTGGGGTCTTCACTACAGTAATGAGACCTGTGTCTCCACAGCATTTACAGACATTTCTCGTGGCCCAGTGATAAGATGATTTCTGATGGAAAAAGGTTGTAATATTTACAATGTATGAACGTAACATGACTTGTTATCCTGGGGCCTTCAATGCTGATATTAATACTTCCCACTTCACTTCTCTATGTTTGAACAGCAGAGATACATAATTGTTGTGTTCAGTATTTTCATAAAGATGGCAGATCTATGAATATTTGAATCATTAACTTGTCTCAACCTGAACCACAAGCTCACAGGCAAAGGTAAAAGCTCAGTATGACCAACATGTGACTGGATGTTAAAGTAAAGGGTTGTATGCTACAGTTGGCCTGAAGCCAGTCCAGGAGGGAGGATATCTCATAGAAGAAATCCTCTCTGTGCAGGAGGTGTCGAGAGTGGCACTTGTCCACCGCTGCATGGTGCCCACTATACCGCACTATGGGAAACACAACCTCACATACAACACGAACAAAAGCTCATGTGTATTCAACGCTCCTCTCGCAGATAAGGATACACATGCTCACACAAAGACGGCCTCGAACACACAGCACATAGAAACAACAAGAGAGAAAGAAAAGGAGTTGGGGGGAGAGTGGTGCAAGAAAAGGGAAAAGAGCGAGAGAAAGGGCAGTGGGAGAAAGAGTACGAGATAAAGAGAGTGAAAGAAGGGCCTGCGCAAACAAAAGAAAAGTCAGTTACACACAGGGAGCGCGGAGGGCAGGGGAGAAAAAAAAGCAATGAAAAACGAAAATCAGCAAAAAAAAAAAAGAGGGCGGGGGGCAGAGAGGGAAAAAAAATCCTGCCTTCTGCCTTGGGAGGAGTGAGAGGGAGAGGACAGAGGAAAAGGAATAAAAAAAGAGATATGGAGAAAAAAAGTGAGTGAGAGAGAAAGAGGAGGAGGAGGAGGAGGAGGAGAGTGTCAGGGCTAGGGGTGATTAAGCCCGGGGTCTCCTCTCTGCAGAGACACGTGCACAGACTTAATCAAGTCGACGCCAGCCAGCCACATTTCCACATTACTCCCTGGCCGGCTGCCTGACAGGTCCGAAAGAGGGAAGCGATGAGGAGCTAGAGGAGTCCGCCTGCTCCACACACCCACCCTCTCCTCCTCCTCTTCCTCCTCCCCGTCCTCCACCACCCCCAGACCCGGAGCGATGCCAGAACACATGTGAGCGGAGTTGAAGGGAGTGGACGGGTGTAAGTTAGGGAGCAAAGAGCATAAATACTACTGACTCCACTAAATGGAATGTTATTAGCTGGGAGCACCCACTACTCCCCCTGAAACCTCTACTTTCCTCCTGCTGCCAGTGCCGAGGAAGTCAGCGTGATACAATCAATTTACTGTGTTTACCCCAATCAGGCAATGCTACGTTTTTTTAGATTGTAATAATGCCATCTCATAATGACATCGTCACGACACCACATGATGAAGAATGACTGGTTAATCTAAATAAGATGTAGAATCCTCTGTTACTGTAAGTTACTGCATTACTACACTGTATGATGTCATTTTCATAATGACATCATGATGACATGGTTTCTACCATATGATCATTGATCATTTTTTCTAAACAAACTTTTGTTCATGTCTATAAGTTTGTAAGATACAGAGATACCTTGAAAAAATACATGATCATTTATTGCTCTTGACATTTGACCAATTAATCATCTGAATATCCATCCATGAGTTCTTGGGTTACTTTGTACACACACACAAACTCACACACACACATAATTCAAAACACCCAGCTTGTGTGGCTTTTCTTTAAAGTTATGTTTAAATAAAGTTATGTTTATTTAAGTTTTGTTGGTCTTTACTAGCTTATTTTTGTATCAAAATTATAAAATTTGTTATGAATTCAGCAAATCTCATCTGGACTAGTTTGTGTGAAATTCTGTTGCTGCAGTTTTGGGGACACGGCCACTGTTTGAATGGTGATCTGAATTTGAACACATCCTGAGCCACACTCAGTTTCCTACAAACTCAGTTATTTCTTAATCTTCACATTTTGTCCTGACAAAATAATACTGTACACCCTCTATTTTCTCCTCCACTGCTCCTATTTCGCTTCCGCGCTCTTTCATCCCTACTCACTGGAGGCCAAGTGGGTCCGTGCCCGAGGTGGAGTATAGCGATGTCATTTAATAAGCAGCTTAACTCCAGCACACATGCCACAGAGAGCGACCTGCAGTGGCATCTACACTGTAAAAAATGAACCAAACAAGTGCTTTCTCTGTTTTTTGTCCGAATCACAATGTGTATATATATATATATATAAGAATAAAAACAATCTCATCTTTTGAGTAAAGGGAAAGTTAGAAGTATTAGCAGTTTTTAGGGATTAAAAGCACTTTGCTCTTAATGTATCCAGTCTCTGGGTCCCAACAACTCGTGCATATTTTATCTAAGTGTTTTCAGTCTAGAATGTATCAAATGTTTAGACTGGACAATCCTTTGCCAATTGTTTTTTTTGCAGTGGAGCTCAGTTGACGCTTGCTTACAGCATTTCCAGTAATGACTCAAATGCTAATCTCCTGGAGAGAAAATCCCCGATAGAGATGGAAACAGGGAGACATTTGATGCCACGCTGCTGTTTCTGAACAACTAGTGAGGTGTAATTTCAACATATCAATGAAACAAGGACCAGACGGTGCCAGTCTAATCCGTCTTAAAATGATACACAGGTGCTTTGGTGATAAGGAGGTGTAGATACAGTGTGTTTCTGAGCGTGTGTGTGTGTGTGTGTGTGTGTGTGCATACATGTGTATCCCCTGGCCCCATATGAAGTGCAAGGCTAAATCTTAAAAACATGCATGTGTGTGTGTGTGCGGGGTGTTCAGCGGTCTCCTCTGACCTGAGAGTGAGGGCTAATTAAGTGAAGGCAGATGACAATGAACAACGGCCTCCCATAGGCCAAGCCATCACTCAGGTCTGCTGTAATGAACACCCACCTACAGGTGTGCTGATCCCTAGACAACTCTGCATGCACACACACACACACACACACACACACACACACTCCGCACACAATCGTACTTCCATATGTTCGGAATTATTAATCCATGCACACACATGTTAGCAATTTATCAGGGGAAAAAAAACACATTGCATGCAGAGTACTATATACTCAAGGATTCACAACAACACACTGACCAACTATTGGCACAGACACACTGACATGTCAGACTTGGTGAGGCAGCTCTGTGGACTCTCCCCTTTGGCTGAGGGCTGTGAGGAGTTCAATATCACAGAGAAGCCAACAACTAAGTAACATCTGTGACCTGGTCCACTAGACATCAAGCTTCATCAAACTATGTACAGGGGCAGATCCGAAATGCCCCTGAAGTGCCCCTGTCCTGTCAGTAGTCTTAAAAAGCAAACAAACAAATAAGAAACAAGAAAAAGAAAGTCGCTTACAAACAATACTCACATGACAGTTTATGAGTTTTTATTTTCTAAGCATTTTTGAAGTATACAATGTGCTTGAATTAAAGCTATAGAGCTAACAGTAAACAAGAAATTACTTAAATGTGCACCTTACTGAATCAGGTATTGTGCATGGATGTTGAACATATTATTGACTCTGTGTGAATTATGGCCCCTTTATGGCCCCTGATTTAGAAAAGTCCTCAATCTGCTGCTGGACATATCACATTTTTGACTTGACGAAGGCCCAAAGGAAACAGAAACCAAATCTACCCTTCAGGCCTTGATGTTTTCTTTTCACCTTTTAATTTAGTGTTACCAAAGTGGCTTTCCTTTATGGCGAGGCACAACTTAAATGTACTTCCCTCAGATTGAGACCAGGTCTCCCCCAGTGACTCGTCTTTTCCATTTCCAATGAATGATTAAACCTTATTTCACTTCCTCGAAACCTGCCAGGTCGAGAGCCATGGCTGCGCCCGGAGCACACAATTCGGCTAGAATTTTTATGGGGCTTAATTAACGGACCCTAATTGCTTCTGAAAGGAAATAAATAAGGCGACCAGCGAAGCGCATCCTACTGTTAACGGATTATTTCCTCTCTGAAAACAATAACAGAGCATTCCCGTTAACTCCCGAGGGGCCAGTTAGAGATTCTCAGCCTCAGTATTTACACTGACGGTTTTTAAATGTAGAAGTTGCTCATCCTTGAGGAGCTGTGTGTCTAACAAATAGTGTGACAGTGTGAAGAGATAGACCGGAGTGAACACTTGTGTTCGGAAGCACAAGGTTTTTCCTCATCAGAGTAGTCATTCATAAAATTATCATCGGATAAACATTACTGGAATATGGAAGTGTCTACAACTTCGATTATTTCGATGCTCACACAGTCCCAACTGGCACAATCACCATTATTCATGTAATGAGAAAAGGCCTCTAGCCAAGACAAAGGCAGCTCGTTTCTTTCCTCCTCTTCCCTGGTCTTTCTAAGATCTGTGACGACAGGAAATGAGTCTCGACATCAAAGTCCGAAGAGGAAGTGACCTTCTTCCTGTCCTCTGTGCGGAGTTGACCACTACACCTGACACATTAGAACACAGACACGTATATCTACAAATACATCACCCCAGCCATTTTGTTTCCACTTTCTCACATAAACCCCTTGACGTAAACCCCAATGATGTAATGGCAGGTTTTTTTTGGGGGGGGGGGGGGGGGGGCACAAACACCACAATATTTCTCAGGGGGCCTGGACAAGAGTCGCTGGACGTTTTATACGGTGGGAGAGTTCGCAGTTTGTGGGGGAGGCTCGTCCGGCAGTGGAATGCAAATATTTAGCTTGCCCTTGGTATAAAATGAAAATTACACAGTACGACAGGAATACCTGCGTAGCTACCCAGGTGACAGCCAGGCTGGCTCCATCCACCGGGACGTAAATATAGTAATTACCCACAAGCTCCCATGGGCACTCATGGGGAGTCAATAAAGGCGTCTCACTGGACAATGATTCATGGCTAAAAATGAACTCGTGCTGGCAAAGCCTGGCTGTGGATGACATAACCAATCAGGAAGGCCATGAGAATGTTTCTCTGAGATTTAGGGTAGACGTAAATATTTGTTGCTCTGTGATAACGAGCTGGGGATTTATTTGAGTGGAGAACTCGGGAGAAGAAAAGTATCAGTGTGTGTATGTGTGTGTGTGTGTGTGTGTATCTATGCTGGTGTGTGTGCGTAAAATAAGAAGGGAGGTGTCTCATAGGCTCACTGTTTCAAGCAACCGCCCATGACCCTTATGTCTCTGAGACATGCTCATACATCCCACTGTCGACGAATACAACCCACCTATAGTTAGTTAAAGAAAAGGCCTTTGTCATCTCTCTGTTTGCACCGGTGAGGTGTGAGTGTGTGTGACTGACAAAAAAAGAGAAAAATAAGAAAAGAGCAGAAAACATGACTCCTAGAAAAGCTAGAAAAACGGTTGAGATGATGGAAAAGTGTTTGAGTTTGGACTTATGGATTGACAGGAACATGACAGAGGAAGGGAGGGAGGGAAGAAGAGGGAGAGTGCCCCCTACAGAGAGCACAGGAAACTCTTAACTGCAGTGACCTTCGCACTGAGTGAAAGAGACAAAGGAAAAAAAGTAGAGAGAGAAAAGCAAAAAGAGCTCTGAGATCCTGTCTGATGCAACGACTGATGGATATTACTATATCAACAAGTGTTCCCTAAGTATATATGTAGACATCTGAAGTTATAACCTACCACTTAAAAACTGGAAAAAATGTCTATTCTTAATAAATGATGGCCAGTTTTGATTATTCTATATTTAAAAAGTTGATGAAGGTTCTTTTAATATATATTATTACGACATTAAGATGTTTTTCATCACAGTCTTCATGCACAAAATAATTCGCACCATATATATTTCTTTGAGAAAATACCCTTTCAGCTTCATTCATGTATAAACAAGCCAGTATTTGAGATCTAGTCTTTGTGTGTGTGTGTGTGTGTGTGTGTGTGTGTGTGTGTGTGTGTGTGTGTGTGTGTGTGTGTGTGTGTGTGTGTGTGTGTGTGTTTCTGTGAATGTGAAGCGAAAACTGTCTCCTCGTATCCACATGTGTCTTCTCCTCATGCATGCGTTTGTGTATTTATGTGACTTATGTGCGTGTCTCAGTACTCGCTGTCAGCGTGTGTCAGGCTGTGTGTGTGTGTGTGTGTGTTTAAATGGCTGGGTGTGTGAGTTTAAATGGATTTTCCAGAGGCCCACGTATACCAGCGCCATGTGTGAGTGGTTCTTTCCCTCGTATATTGGCCATGACACCCTCCCTCCGTCGCTGCACAGCATGGCAGTCAGCAGCACCTGCTGCACCATAAACACACCTGCAACTCAGTAAAACCATGGAAACACCCAGCATGGAAAAACTGCACAATACAGTACAATAGAGACAACCACACAGCTGCACAAAAGCTGCACACGCCAGGTTCTTGTCCTGATTTAGCAACATTTAAGCTTTTGATTGCATTTTTTTCCATCAAACAGTATAAAATTAGAAACAGAATTCTAAATTCAAATCAACAGCGAGGGGCTCTTTCTGGAGACATGGAAAAGATGAAAATGATTAACTTGAGACATGATAAAGCCCATAAATAACTTTGTTTTGTTTTTCAATGACTTAAAAACAAATCAGCCCAAAATGATATACATAGCCTGCCTTTGGTCGAGGCACAGAAGTGCAGTGCAGCCTCCCCGCTCCTCTTGCCAGCACAAATAAAAGAGTTTTCTTTATTCTGAATTCCTCGTAGTATTCGGGCTGGCACTCATCTTCACAGAGGACTGTTCTGCTGCAGCTCACTGAAGGTGGAAAGGCTATTGAAGCTGCTCATTTCCTTTTCTCTTGTGTAAGAATTTCTTGCTATCAGTCAAGGATGAGACAGATCCAATCTTGTCAGAGTCGGCAGAGTCCAAAAACAACTCAAGTCATCCAGAATATGGTTGGAGGCGTAGGAAATATCCTCGGCGTGCTCAAAGACGTTGCCGGGGCCAGAAATTGAGAAACTACAGAAGATGTTTAACCTCACCATCCCACCACCTCCCTCTTCTCAGTGGAACTGGTTTAGAGAAGCTTGCACTGAAAGACCCTTCAGTTGGGATTGTAGTGTCTTTCAAAATCCTTCAAGTCTTCAAGGCTGTTATTTGTGGTAGTCAGGCAAGAAGTGTTCAGTTTTGAAGAGGACTGACTTTGATTGTTTTAAGACCACTAAAATCGATAAAGGGAATTGCAGGTTATGGCTACCACAGGCTAAGGTGACAGACCAAGACACCATATATCTACACAGGGGGCATGGTGTGAGCAGCAGCAGCTTCTGTGCTGCAGCTGTGTGTCTGCACAGTGGTGGGTTCAGGCACAGTTTGGAGTGTAGGTCTCCTGCATTATTAGTGGCATTCAGAGCCAAACTCACTATTTGATACTATACTACACTATAGTATGCAGCTTGTGTACCCGACTGAAATACTGAAATGCTATGAAGACACACGTACCAGTCTAGAGCCATGCTAACAGCTCCGTAGAGCTGTATTTCAGCTAAATCCTGAAAATGCTAACATGCCAATGTTCAGCTCAGCAGGATAACTTTCATCCGGTTAGCCTGTTAGCACATTAGATCGGACCATAGATTGTATATAAAGATTGACAACATGACAGCTCCCCAAAAGTGAAGCCAAAGCACCGTATTCGCCACCTGGTGGCTGGCTGCAGTATAGGTCATATCACCCGCCTCTTCCATGTTAGTGGAAGGGACATGAATCAAACTATTAAGTCAAATAGGTTTTCTTTAAGGATTGTTACTGTCATTTCGGGTAGTTCTTATGACACTATGTCCAAGTGTATTTTTCATGAAGTTTTATTTTGTATTTTTTAGTTCAGGCTATAAAAATGGAGTGAAACGTCATTATTGCCAGATGAGACTGACTCACAATTTGGTCAAGCTCAGAAATCGGCGGCCCTTGATACTGCGGCTCCATTAACTCGATCGCTACTGCATGAATCTCTCGCTCCATATGACGTCATTGGCGTAAGAGGCAGCATTTCCATCAGTGTGTTGAGGAGCAGTGTTTTAGCTCACACTCCCTCCTTATAACACGTGGAAGCTCAAGTGGCCGTTTAATGGTTAATCCTCAACAAATGTGTGCATCCAAAGAGAGTCATAGTCTAAAGTAAGAAGTGAGTAGGCTGAGCATCACAGTGTAGAAGGGCCTTTGGAGAAACCCAGCAGTGAAACGACCAACCGCACTGCCCTCCCTCACTGTACCGTGACTAAAAGGCTTGTAAACCGCACCTGAACCTTTGGCGGCTTTGCAGAGGAACACACATGTGCCTCGTAACAATTACGCATAAATGAAGAAATGGAAGCGGGGGAAAAAATGTACGAAAGGAGGAAAAACCCCCCTTTTTGGGATGATATTTCTTTAATTGTCATTAAAGGAAAAGTGAGAGGAAGATGTGTTCAACTTTTATGGTGTGATTAGTTTTGGACGTTTATTTGAGCCTGTCATGCTGATGGGACGGGTGACAGGTGCTGAAAGCCGGTCCAAGTGTGGACATGGGATGATGGTTTGCAGATGATGGCTTCTTTTTCCAGAGCCCCTAAGAAACTGGAGCGAGCCCAGTTGGCTGACTGAAGGCTGTAACTGGACTGTTTCTCTCGCTCTCTCTCTCTCAAAAGTTTGTTTGTTTCTCCCGTCTCCTTGCTTCCTTTCTGCCTCTCCTTTTCCTTCTCTCTCTATCCCTCTCTGTCCTTCTCTCCCTCTTCCAGCTCCACCCCGGCCTCCCTCTCCAACTGCTTTGGAAGGGCCTCATAGGACTTAGAGCTGGAAAGGAAAATATAAAACAAAAAAAAAAGACTTGTTGCCATTCACTTGGACTGATCTGATCTAGGATGAAATTCAAAGCCTCCCAAACATCAGAGCTTTGGCCACAGTAATACGATACAATCAGAACTTGTGTCCGTGATATTCAGGAACAACTTCTGTCATGCGTTTCTTTCACCAGGGAGGGGGAAAGGAAATACATACCCTCCCTCACAGTATGAGTAATGTGTACCGTAATCGTGTGCGTTTCTGGATGTGTCCTCCTGTGTTTAATGCAGGGATGCATGTCACAATAAACAGCATGTTGCGTGTGTTTGTACGTGTGTGTGCATTCCAAGAGCTCTGCAGTTCCTCCACTGAGGCCAGTCAGTCAGCCATTTAGTCATTAGGAGCCGAGTTGTCACTACTGGGCCCAAAGGTTATTCATCACCTAAAAAACCCACAGGACAGGGAGAGAAAAGCCCCCACTCTGCGGAACACACACACAAACACACTGTAGCCACAGATTGACAGAAAAAGACACCGGGAGGTTTGGTACGGGGAAGGCAACATGAGGTATATTCATGAATAAATCATGAGACACATGAAAAAATACACAACCAAATACTAATGTGCACACACACACAAACATACACCCACACACTGAAACTACATAAGCACAGATGCTCATCCAGACGCCTCCTCTCTTTCTTAAGAGCACTAACATGTTACAGGTTTCCTTGTGATTTTTTTTTATTGTGCATGTAACAATATTCACCACATGATAAAAAGGGTACTTTTACAAGGCCCAGGCCTCATCAGTGGAAACAACATTAATATCCAATATCACCAGGCTGCTCTGGGCCCCATGTTTTATGATAATTCATTACACATGACAACATATTTCTGCTTTAAAATGATTAAACTCCTTATTTTGCTATGAGGAAGAAAAAAAAAGATAAAGATAGTGAGATACAGCTGGTGCTCAAAGGAAGATTTGCATTTACTTCACTTTTCTGAAAAGGAAAATGTGCTGTATGAGATCATGTCAGTGGAAAGGCTCAATCTTCAGCCTCACCACCCCGTTTAACCTGCAGTTTAAAAAAGTCTCAGAGTATCAGCTGGATCTTCCCTTCATGGCCCAAATCAATCTGCGCTACAATTCGAGACAAAACACCTTCGTTCACTTCCTGTTCATTGTGGTTGATTGTGAAGCTTTGGCAGAAACGGAACACAATATCAGTTTGAAAAGTTCCCTCTGCGTGACTGAGGCTGGTGGGAGCTGAGATCTGAACCGAATATCACAAGTCCCTGATTTAATCTCATAATAGTCGGCTTTAATGTCCAAATGAAAGACATATGTGGCTTCGCTTTGGTTCGCTCACTCTGGCCACGTAGTACAATCTCCCAGGGCAAGGCCCAGGAAAGGGAATTTGCATTGGAACTGAAGCGTTCATGCTAGTTTAGTTTGACGCTAATTAGCCGAGACATTATAAGCACCATTTGGTTAGGAGATTTAGAGGCAAAGTTTTGGAAGATGGGCATTTACAGAAACATCTGTTTGATAAATGCCTGAAAATGAGTTGACAAACATTAAAAAGGGTCACGACAAACACAAGATGAAATCATTTTGCAAGCTTTCACATCCACATAGTGCCGGATCAAAACAAATGCAGTGGATACAAACACTACTGTAAGTTGTTTTGGGTCGCGTCCAACTGAACTCTGAACTGCTCTAAAACAAACACAGACTCCCAGGCATAAGTGCGTCTCCCCCACTTTGTCTCTCTCTGTCACTAGAAATTGATTTCTCTCTCTTACACACACATGTACATACACACACACACACACAAACACGCACACACACTCACACACACACAGTCTGCTTTTGGTGGCAGCTCACAGTTTCTGCCCCACACACATAGAGAGCTGCATAGTCAGAGCAGTGGGAGTGTTGTGACTGAGGAAGAGCAGGGATTTGTTTAAAGCAACAAGCCCAGGGGAGCCTCAGCTCATACGGACAATGATATGGATCCTTCTCGCTGCGGCCCATGGTGCACGCATTTCACAATGTGCATGTGCAACAAAATGTAAAGTCTATGTGTTTGTCTTAATATTTGAAGCTGATCATGCACATGTGCAATTTCATATAAACTGTGCACAAACATTCTGTATTCTGTACACAAATAAATCAAAATATTTGTTGCTACTTTCACACATTAATGAAGATTATATCTTGTAATGTTTGTAATGTCTTAAGTCACAGATGTAACCAAATTGTAACCTGTGAGAACAGACACTTAGCCTGTAATGCCATCTTTTTCTGGTTTAACCAAACAAAAACAAATATTGCAGATTACCCTCAATGAAACAGCACATGTGTGATCCAGGTCTGGAAGCAAGTCAGAGGCTCGATCCCCCATTCCATGTGCGGAAGTGTCCTTCGGGAAGATACTGAACTCCAAATTTACCCTGACGGCTTTACCAGCAATGTATGAATGCTGTATGATAGAGAAAGTGCTGCACATAGATGCACTGTATGCATGTGTGTTTGGGTGGATGGCAAAACTCTACTGTAAAGAGCTTTGAGTGTTCATCAAGACTAGAAAAGTGCCATATAAGCACAGACCATTTACCATTTACAAGACAACAAAACATAGGTCTAGTCATTGTTTAATATTTTATCGAGGAGCCGTTTTATATTATATCTTCAAAACATTCCTCATTGATACACGAGCACCTGGATATATTTCTGACAGTCATGACTCTTTCAGCTCCCTCTGTTCTGATATGGGCCTTTCAAACAGGTTATGTGGGGCAATACAGTAAAGAGATCACGTGCAGTGTCACAGAACAACAGAGTTGGTGTGTCATTGTCTCTTCTCAGAAGGGATTATCCTGTGATAACAATCTGGCATGGCCGCGGCCAGCAATGATCCCCTTGACCTGACTGCGTGATTTTGCACAGCGTGTGACCGGATGGATCCCTTTTTGTCCCCACACTGGAATGGCACAGCGAGCAGTATGGGAATGAGCAGGGGGAAGTGGGGATTTCAGGTCTGCATCCACTGGTTCTAGCTCACTGGCTGTGGGAGAGTTATTGTAGCTACTGAGTGCAGCGGCTATCAGCGCTGGCTCGGACTGGTTTAGGGGTTGTCTAGAACAACAATGGAAACACTGGTGGCAGTATTAACAACATAGATACTATTGACTATAATAATAGTGATCATAAGGAGTATAAGAGAAATGGATATGAAGAAGAAGCTAAATAATCCAAGTTTAAGTATCCAAAGATACACAGAGAGATACTTTATTGTCGTTGTAGGCATATATTAAAATTTGTTTGGTGACTCTCATAAAATCATCAGCAGCAAATAACAACAACATAAATATACAGGATAAAAATGATGATGAGGTAACGTTTCTCTCTAATAATAAATTATAAATAAATAAAGGCACTTGGATGAGCAGTAAAACAGTGACAGTGTAAACAGTGTATTATAGTGCTTATAAAAGTGCCGATTGTGCGATGTGAAAAAAAAAGTATCAGTTTAACAATAAGCTAGTTTAAAGCAATAGTTAGAAAACAGTTAATTCTGCAATTCTCAGTCTGCAACAGCTATGGGAGGGTGGGGAGTGATGGAGGCTACAGCTCTGAGGTGGGAGCTGTTCTTCAGTCTGCTTGTCCAGGCTTTGATGGCTCTGAATCTCTTCCCCAATGGCAAGGGGACAACCAGACTGTGACCTGGGTGGGCTGGGTCCTTACCGATGTTGCTAGCCGTCCTGCGTAGCCAGCTAGCTCACACCGTGTCCAAGTGTGGGAGGTGTTCAGGGACCATTAGAGATCTTAAGTAATATGAATTCCAAGGAATTTGATGATGTTGACAATCTCCACTTCCTCATTATTTATGTAGAGAGGGGGATGTGTGGTCTTTCTGGATGTCTGGATAAAGTCCACAATGACCTCCTTGTTTTTTTGTGGTGTTCAGGACCAGGTTGTTGTCCGAACACCACTTAAGCAGATGTTGGATCTCCTCTCGGTAGTGTGTCTCCTCATTGTCAGATGTAAGTGGTGTCATCAGCCAACTTCACTATAGTGTTTGTGTTAGAAGGGTTAATGGGGGTGCAGCCATGGGTGAAGAGAGTGAAGAGGGCTGGACTAAGCACACAGCCCTGCAGTGCGCCTGTGTTCAGAATGAGGGTCGAGGATGTGTGGTTGCCCATTCTGACCCTTTGTGGTCTGTTTGTGAGGAAGTCCATAATCCACGAGCAGAGTGAAGTGGCTAATCCCAGGTTTTCTGGGTTTGACTACCAGTTTATGGGGAATAATAGTGTTGAAAGCAGAGCTGAAATCAAGAGAAGCTAACAAAAACACATTCACAATACGTGGATTTAGGCTGACGAGCAGATAGCCTTAAGAGTGAGTACAATGCGTAACTCCTGCCACTAAAGATCTCTCTATCAAAACAATACGATTTGACGATGTCGCGAAGCAGCGTGGGATCATGGGAGTTGTTGTCTTCACCGCATTTGCCGATGAAAATCTACCTGACGCGACTCAGGCATAAATCATGTTCATGGATGAGTAACGATTAAAGATTTACTCATGTTACATTTAGTCATGTTTGCTCATGTTTACTCACAATGAGTTATACAATGCAAACAGTGGAAAGAAAGAACAACCAACTGGCTAACTGGCTAGCACATGTGTTTTTCCATTGTCATACGTTGTTTGCCCCGAAGTTACAGCAGAGACAGTAAATGTGATGCAATTAAATAGAGACCAACGTGAAATGTCTTCTATCCTTCAACAACATTGTTGATTTCTCTGGGTCTGAATAACATAGGTCTAGTTGTAACAATTGTTACATATTTTATTATTGTAAATATTCAAAGTTAGCTGTAGGGGCAAGAAAGTGACAGGCCAAACAGAAAAAACAAAAACAAGTCATGCACAATTTCCCCAGGAAATGACAGGCCAACGCACTTTCTGGAAACCTGAATCCAAACTAAATATTACTGTTTTTAATAGTAAAATAACAGTACTGCAGAATCTGAAGAAAAGAGCAGAGGAGCAGAGGAGAAGGTTGTAGGTGCACCTGTGAAAACTATTAGCAGTGCTCATTCCTGCTTGAGCACCACTCCTTGGAGAGGAGGCACATCCTGGATTAAGCCTTAAACAGTCTGACACACACACTACAGATGCCCCCTCCTCTAGAGTGGTCAGCTTGTCCGTGACTTTATCTCCACTGAATTGGAGCGAGGACATTCATAAAGGATCTGGTCTCATGACGAACAGGAGAGGTTTGAACTGGCAGCCAAGTGCCACTGGCTGCACTTCCTGCCTCTGTGCATGTGTGTTTTGTTAGGTGCTTTTTCTAATTATACATTGTGTAAACCTCTGTAGTACACTGTGTCCTGCATGTGTTTCTTGTGTGCGTGAACGCAAGTCTGTGTGTGCAATCTGGTTTTGGAGGAGGGTTCACACGAGGCTGGCGGGGCTCTCCAATGCCAATGTGTCTGAGTGGAAAACCCCAGCACAATGGGAGCGGGCCCTGACTTCAGACTGGCCATCCGCCACCACTAACACAGCGATGAGTGTGCGTACGAGTGTGTTTGCGTGTGTGCGGAAAGAAAAGTTATTCCACTGTCGGGAGAAGACACATTTTTGTGTGTGTATAAACATATATACAGCCTGATATACAATGTGTATCACTTCAGGGGTCAGTGCACTTCTGTTTCTGTGAGTGCATGCGTGCATCTCTCCTGCCAACTATAAACAAGGCTTGTAAGAGAACCTCTACTTACTGTGGACTGGTAATGGAAAGATAAAATTGACCATGATAGTGTAAATATGGATGGTACAGAATTGTTGAATGAGATTTACATATTTTATTAGCCCTGCCAAGGAGGTTATGTTTTCACCCCTGTCTGTTTGATTGTTTGATGCACGATTACTCAAAAATCACAGAACAGATCACCATGAAACTTGGTGAGAGGATGCGGTAAAGATCAGGGGAGAAACCATAACATTTTTGTGTGGGCGGATCCAGAAGTTTTTCATCACTTTCTTTAAAATTGTGATGTTTGAATAGGGTACACAAAAATACAAATATCAACCGACACAACCTGTGCAGTGGAGTACAATGAAGTTACTGACAAATGCAGATGTGAATATATATTGCTCGAGTGGCGGTGATCTCCATGTCAAACAGATGGTGCCAATATGGGCTGGTCACAGTACCAGAGTACCAATTGTGTGTGAGATGCGCTACATGTTTTTTGAGCTTTAACATCAGCGGCGTATATACTGTGTGTGTGTGTGTGTGTGTGTGTGTGCATCCACACATATGAGTCAACATATGCTAAGCCTAGCAGATGTTCCCTGTCTATCTGTCCATCTCTTCAGGTTGTGGGGCAGCAGATATGTGCTTGTTTCAACTCAACCCTACTCGGCTTGTTCTGCTGCAGCCTGTTACTGTTACTGTAAGTCAGCTTTAGCTAAAGTAAACAGCAGTGCCCTGTCCTGCCTTGAGGATTCATAACTCAGGCCCTGGGGGAGCGAAAGAGTCTGTTGCACAACTGCACACTACAGCTGCACATGTGTTGCAGTAAATTGTATGTAGGCCTAGCGATGCTGTAAAGAAATGTAATGAAATTTTAGTACACGGGCTCATAAATATAAACATATGCTGAACAAATGGAATACATTCTATATTGACAAAATGCAGACTGACGTTCCGTCCACACTAATGAGGATATTGTGCAAAACTAAGGTCACGCTTGGACCTCTCGACAATAGGCCAACAGCATTTTAAGTAACAAAAACTGGGATTTTTACAAACGCATGCCAAAGTTTTAAAACTCTGGTTTCTGTGTAACTTTGTGTACATGTTTTGGGAAACAATTACTTACTTTGCGCACACCCCCTGTTGCTTTGTGTAATGAGCATGCGCCAGAAACAGCAACAACAATGACTGGGTCCATGGAGCTCTGGTATTTTCAAGATGCTGCACTGTCGTGTCCCTAGCTGTAATTGTGGATCTCAGATGGTGGTATACATTAAATATGCTAACGTTATCCAGGTATGCTTAGCTAGGCAGCACAGAGGCAATAACTGTGTAAAGACTAGTTAGCACTAGGTGTAATCACAAGTTTGCAACAAAATTTGGCATTAGTGCAACACGTTAGTGGCATACATTCTGCCTTGCCCAATATTACTTGGACCACAGCGTTCTTCTTTGGTATTTGACGGATAGTTGATGTAGACTTTATCGCCACCTATTGGCCAGGCATGCTTGTTTGAGCGTTAAAACAAAGGTCATGTGGATGGGGATTTTGTTTTTTAAACAGAGTGGAAAAAGTAAAAAAAAAAAAATCAATATCCGCTGTAGTGTTTACTTTTAGTTTTGTAGTGAAGTTTGCAAATTTAGCTCATACAGTGCAGTTAAAAATAATCGCTAGCATGGACTGAACCAAATGAACAGACAATTAACTCAGTGAAGTGAAACCAGCATCATCATACTGTCAAAGGCATGGCAGAAGAGATTTTCCACAGTCACACCATCCCACCGACAGTCTATTGTGACCTTGTGTGCTGTGTTGTTAGCACTATGGTAGCCTGGAGGTTACAGAGGGTGGTTTGTCATCAGTCGGTCTGTGGTTTCAATCCCAAGAAAGGCATAATTTGAGTGGGGGAGGGGGGGGTGAATGAGTAACACTTTCCCTCCTTTAGGCAAGGTGCTTTGCCCACAGCTGCTCTTGTGGAGTTAAGCGTGTTTGGCGAAAAAGTGTAACTACTGCGGTCGTGCTGGGCAGCTTCTCAAATGAGAACGTGTGTTACTGACTAAATGAGAAGAGCATGTGTCCCATGTAAAAACAAGCAGTGGGCAGAGGTTTAAAAACAAAAACAACCCTTTTTGGAAAGTGAAAGAGTAATGTGAAACTTGAGAGGATAGTGGACACGTATTCGTAAAATAACAGACACTTCCCAAAGTGGTTGTAGTGAAGTTTCATTTTAATTTCTTCCAACAAAATAATGCAACCAGAGACTCAATCAAAAAACGCTTTGATATATTATTAATCAGGATTGTGACTCACATGGATCACTGTCTCTGGCTCCCGGCTGTTTGTGCGTGCATGTGTGTGTGCTCGTGCAGGTTTGAGTGTGTGTGCTCATGTGTGCCTATTTGGGCTGGTACTATTTGCCTCCCTGTTTTCCTCCCTCCCAAAAGATTAATCACCCAGATGTTTCCTTGTTTTGCTGTTGGCTCTTTCTCACATTATATATCAAACAGAAACATCTCTCTCTCTCTCTCTCTGCCCCCCCCCCAACCCATAACGCAATGTGTTTTTTGTTAATGGGCATGTAGTGAGTGAAGGCGGACCAGCAAGAGTAGGATTTCTTTTCCACTTGCAGTTTGATTTCAAACAGACATGTCTAATTGAATTACAATGGATTTGGGATGATTTGTTCCTTCTCAAAAAGTTGGAGCAGATGGAGCCTGACTGTCAATTCTAAACTGAAGGTGTTTGTATTTCACAAAAATAAGCTCCAGTTTTCTGTAGTTTTGCAGGTGTCTTATGCTTTGGTAGCTGAGACATAGATCAAAGTTTTACGAATGCATACACATATGTACAAACACAGTGTGTTCAATCTGTTCTTCTGGACTCGCATTGGCATGTGTTCCTCAGCCCCCTCACCCTATCTCTATTAAAGGTTGGGTTGTGTAATTTTCTTTTTTTATTCATCTCAAATCAACTTTCACATGTCCACATGTGGGTTGGAAGTGTTACTTGTCCCTATAATGATTATTCCTGTTCATACTGGCCCTGAAGCGATACCTTGACTAGGCAGAAGACACAGATGACAGGTTTTTATCGTCTCTGATCTGCAGTGATGGAAACATGACACCCACGCAATGTGAAAGAATGCCTCAGTTTTCGCTGCGCTTGTGACATCTATCAGGACCAGGAAATAAAAACAGAGTCATCTCCTCTACTAGCAAAGGGAAAAGAAGTTGATCGCCTTTCTAGTGGGTTTAGACACATTTAAAAATGTATATCCACTACATTTGGTGTGAAAAAAGTGCGAGTGCGATCCAAATCCTTGCAGCTGAGTTTCTGCCAGTTAGTGTCCCAGCAGCAAACCTACGAGTAACTACCCATCTGGATCTGCAAAGAAGGGCTGTACCCAAGAAACACATAGAGAATCAACCCCACCATACACACCACTTCACAACATGAAGAGTGTGTGCTTGCAGGCTGAAAGTGTGACTCACAAAAGCTGTCACATTGTTTTCACAACCAAAGAGACTATTGCAAACAGCATGTCGTAGAGAAAGCAATGAGCCGTATTAGTCCTGTTAGCTTCCTCTGAACTTTGCATTATTGAATGAAAGGATGTTGTCAACAGATATCTGACAGTGTCGGTGTATCCTAAACTGAAATTACCTCGACCTAATTCACCAGTCAGAACCCTAAAACAGTCCTGAAGCAAAGCATTGAGAGGGAAATAATGTTAATTCAATAGAAACATGTTCAAGGCTTTAACTGAAATCAGTACAAAGAAAGATAGATGTAAAAGAGCATGCATATGCACGCACGCACATACGCACATACGCACACACACACACACACACACACACACACACACACACACACACAAATACACACAGGTATAACTCAATCCTGTAATGCAATCCTGACCCCTTGACACTTAGGCAGCCATGTAACACGAGCCAAAACTATGTGGATGCAGAACACACACGCACACACATGCACAAACTCACACACACCATTTGCTCAGCATCTCTGCTTGCTGGCTTGCAGCATATGCAGGGCTGAGCCTGCAGTAAACAGGCACCTTTGCTATACAGCCACCGGCCATATGGTGGCCATGGGCCGGCCTTGGTAATTGATGGTATCTATTGGTCTGTCATGGAGAGGGGCCCTGGGGCCCCGAGATGGGCGACCTAAAACATACAGAGATCCAGTATGGGGGGGTGGGTTAGTGAGGAGGGGGACATGCTAGTGTTTCAGCCCTCCTCTTCTATTCATCCATTCATCTATACAAAGAGTTAACTCCCCCAACTCCCACACCGCACACCACAATTGTGCTCTGGGTTTCTGATAAAGGCCCTTCTCTTTCCCTCTCTCTTGCTTTGGCTGGTTGGCCCAGACCCCTGTCTGTGGGCTAGGGTGAAGGGATTCAAAGCCCCCTGGCCTGGGACTGGTCTGGCTGCCTGGTTCTGGCCCTTCGCACCCTCCCCCATCGTGCTGCTGCTACTGAGTTAACCCCCAGAATGAGCTCTTTGATCGGGGCACAGGCGGCCAGATGGCACCCACTGGATGAGGATCACTGGGTACTGCCAGATTGAGACTAGGAGAAAAATTCGTCACTGGCAAAGCTTCATGGGAGCCATGGGTACCAGCCACTCTTGATGAGACGCTTATATGATTGGATCATTCGTCTTAAAGCTTTCGCTTTGAGGCTGAAGAGTTCAATGCTGGCCTATCAATCAGAACATGTAAAAGCAAGCATCAACATTATATATTTGGTTCCTCTGATAATTTAAGTGATGTTCACACCAGAGACATGGACATAAACCATTAAGTGTACATGTAATTAATCAGTAACAAAAGAAATGTACTCAAATATGCAGACAACACTTCACTATATTTCAGTAAAGGCCTACAAGGGTCTACAATTTAGTGAATACAGGTACAAGATGGGAAAGGCATGGATTTTTTTGTTTATTTTGAACAATACATTTCAATACTTCATGTCTGTTTTAAGCAATGTCCGGCAGAGGTGTTAATAGACACCAGCAGCACAGATATACAGTATATGATCACGTGCACATCTTTTTTTCTCATTTGTGAGTTTTTCCACGGCAATGTTCACGACACATCACCAGGGGTGAGGCAGAGGTACACAGGATGGGATGAGTGTGAAAGCGTGGGAGAGAGGAGGAGAGAAGCTGGGCTCTTTCCCACAGGCCTGACTCATGGCTCTGCGCTCACAACAAAGACCTCTGAACCGGGGCATGGCACCCCAGCGGGTGGAGCAGACAAATACACAAACACACATGAATACATACACATGTTTGCACACACAATCTAACATACTTGCACAAAAATATACAATGCATCAAGATGTAGATATGTTTGTAGGTCTGTGAATGAATTTGTGACTTTAAAAAACTAAAAATACCATGCCCAGACAAACTTTTTTACAGATAACATTTAAAAACACAATGTTGAGGCATTTCCAAAGTCCACCAGGGACAAAAACAAGAAAAACATGTTTTTCTTTTTGTACTAAAAGTGTTCTACAAGAGCCAATACTGTAAAACAGAAACCATCACTGTTAAAAAAAGAAAGATTTCCAATTACTGCAAAGGAGATTTTAAATGTAGATTTAAAGGAAAAGATTCATTTTCATACTTTTTAAGTGTAGCTGTTGCTACAACCACACAAACCCACACCCAAATGTGTCTCACCAAGTGTTTTACGACCGCGAGAACTTCATGATGTTTTGTGCCCTTGGATGTGAACCTTTGTGATCCTGGTAATGACCTTGACTTTAAAAAAGCACTGAGGGTGGATCAGACACCCGTGGAAAAGACAGGCACATTCTGCATGACGCCATGTCTCAGGCCAACTAGGAAAACAACCATCAACGAATGATGCATTATGAGGATGAACTGAAATCTGGAGCATGGTAAGCTGAAAGCCAGATGAAACACGCCTTCATGTCGAAGCAATTTGTTCCTGCTTCAGCACCATCGAACCAGATAAATTACTTAATAGTTTCCACTAAGTTCTTCTCTGCTCAGACTATGAACTGGGCCAATCAATAAAGGGGCCTTGGTGAGTAAGGGATAATGTTACCATCATTTTTGTGGATGTGAGGTGAAACTTCCATATTAACCGTACGTAGAGAAGCAATAATTTTTTTTACGAATAAAACATTTTGCTAAAGAAAATAACATTGTCCTGTTGAGAGTCAAGTATCATCAGTCATGTATGTGTTTGCCAAAAAACACAGGAAAATGACAAAAACTAGTAAGAGGATATGCACTGTTTTGACTGGCCCTATGTGATGGCACAAAAATGAACCATCTGTGTGTTGTAGACTGGCCACTAGCACACTAAACATTTGTTTTTTGTCTTTATTGTCCTTTAAGTACATTTTTTTAAACTCCTTGTAAGCGAAAAAGATCATTTCAAAGTGTTCTCTAATGACACCTTTTTCAGTGGCTGCTGAGTTTTAACAAAGCCTGAAGGATTAAGATCATAAAAAAGAAACATCAAAGCGAACATTTAGACCAAAACATGACCAGAAAAAAAATCCAGAGAGAGCTAACCAGCCGCAGCATGGTCTTATGAAAATGTGAACCGACTTCAATTCTAATTCTAATTATGCGTTAATCTGATATGGTTTGTGCGGCAGCCGCCACACGCAGCACAGACAAACAGTCTCCTGTTTGCTTCGATTCCATATGGCACGTCTCCGACTCTTTCATTTGGTGTTTCCTTCACTCTGTCATTCTTCCTTGTATTTTGTTCTCTCTGTAAGAGCTCCTGTCCCCTCCCATGTCTGTCTCTGTACATTACAGGTCTGTCCCTGGAATGGGCAAACAAAGATGACTATAGTGAATGGCAAAGCTGTGCGGCTGAATGGCTGCTCTTATCTGCAGTGTACAGGCCGCAGCACATGTGCTGATGACAGCCTCACATTGGAAAGACTCTGGCACCATACAATACCGTCCACTGTACATCTGTCCCCTGCTCAAAGGTCTACAAGGTCTGGACTAATCCACAATAAAAGCCATGATGCGCTTTCCGCGTGCATTTGGCTTTTTGGGTCACTATTTGGACGAGCAGAAGTTGTGGACATCATGAGATAAGCTCATCATCATCTGCCAGTGTGAGATTTAGCGCCACTGACCTTGAAGGTGTCAGGGAAACATCAGCCACCTGCGAACACCCCCAAACTAAGCCACCGCCTTTGTTGAGCCAGTGTTTGCCCTGAGTTGCCCTGGGCCAGACCTGTTTGCTCTCGCTGGATGGAGAGAGCGATAAAGGGATGGAGAGAGATGGAGAGGCGAGGAGGCTCTTCATTTGTATAAGGTCTCTAGCACCATTCAGGCCTGCAGGCTTTGACAAATGGAGGCAATAAAGGGGCAAGGCTTGGCAGGGGCTCAATTAACCACTAGTGGGGCAGGAGAAGAGGGGGACACGGACCAGGACCCTCGCCTCTATAGAGCAGGAACAAGTGAACTGCAGGGAGGGGGAGGTCTGGCAATTTGTTCAGCTGTCTGTCTGTCTGTCGGAACAGACTTGCCGAGTTTTTTCCATCTTTCTTTCCACATGTTCTGAGTTGGCTTTTGCTCTCGAGGGGCAACTTAAACTTGTCTCACATGGGCCTAACAGGCACAGATGAAGAGAATGGCAAACAGGTTTAAGAAGGGGAAAGTAAGAAGATCTAGAAGTACTATGTCAAGTAGAGGTACTGTGTGATGACGTAACGTGATGCTGCGAAAGGGCACAGACCGACCAAGTACCTCCGCATCAAAGCAAAAGTGAAATCGTCTGGACAAAATGCCCAACATTAAAACATCTCCCGCCCAATCCCGATACTACTTCAGCCAAGTGTACATCAATATGGCGCTCATGCTAGAGCAAACACACCGTAACTTATGCAGAGCCAAAAAGCCAACAGTGCTTATTTAGGGGACAAGTTCACAATCCCTGTAGCGCTGCTATCCATTCCCAGTGACAGTCATTTGTGTACCTTACACTCTCAGCACCAGCTAGCTACCTCCATTCAAATTCAAATTGAAACCCAGTGGGGGACAATGGTTGGGGATTCGCTGAGAGCAATTAGTAGTGGACTCCTCCAGTGTCTGGCCCAAAGACTTTTAGCCCTGTGGTTCCATCATGCAAAGGCATTGACCCCTTTCAGATGCACGAAAGGAAGAAGAGAAAGAGGGCGCGGGGAAAAAAAAGAGGCTGCCTAGCGACGCCGAAACGAGAGGAGGGGAGTGGATTGGCAGAGTTGGGACCGTGTGTTGGTTTTCCTCTCCCGACTTTACACTAAGAGACAAGAGCTGGAGTGTGATGGAGGGGTGCATGACTGTTGTGTCAACAGAGAATGCAATGAAGACAATATTATTGTCAGGCCAAAACATATCAAGCCACACTTACAGAGCACTAGAGGACAAACAAATGAGAAGCGCAAATCTTTAAAACTAATGAACTCAGCTTCTATATCATGTTTTGCAACTGCTAGTAGGGGCACGCAAATTAGTGCTTTTCACATTCATGCATGTACATAAAATCATGCACTTTAACTGCTTCATGAACCTGAGGTTCCAGAAAATAGTTTATGCAACATGTTAAAAAAGCAGATTACACTAAGCTGTCTTTCTCGCAGTTGGAAGTGAGATGAAAAGGAGAGAAAGGCGAAATAAAGGGCCAATTAAAGAGAAGACAGAGCAGGATAATGAGCTAAAGCTAGAGAGTAAGAATTAAACGGACAATGACAGACTGAGTTAACTGCTCAGCATATACACACAGGAAAAAGTAAAATATACACAAACAACACAATGACAGACATTTAGAAGGACACTTACACATTTCATTTTTTGAAAAGCATTACTTTCGTTACATGGGTGTCTATGTCATCATTTCCAAAGGTCTAGGTTTCTGCCCGTCCAAACGACAACGTAACCCCAGAGTTTTCACAACTAAAAAGAGACCAGCAGCGTTTCCACAGGTCTCAGTTTTAGGTACGAATGTGGCAACAGTGATGCGTTTTAAAACTACGATGTATCAGTGTGGATGTAGCCGCCTCAGCCTGGACACTATACACCAAGCACTAACCTACCTCTTCACGGAGATCATAGTTTACATGTGGGGTGATGAAGACGAAGACACTAAAATGATCCACGCGCCAAATGTATTTGTGTGCCGGTGGAACTGACGTGTTAGTGTATCCATAAGTCCCTGCTGTGTGTCCAAACGCTGTGACTGTAAATGTTTTCCACCCTCTCCGACCGACAGCAGGTCCGCCCTGCCTTCTGACGGATGTGGAATGTTTGTACAGTATGAGCGTCGGTGCTGACCCCGGACCCGAGTGCGGGTGTTTAATCTGTTCCGAGACCAGTGGAAATCAAACAAGAGTATTTCCCTTGTGGAGGATTTGTATGTGTGTGTGTGTGTGTGTTGGGTGGGGCGGGCCTCTTGCCTATGGAAGAATAACACCTCATAATATGGGGGTTAGGTTGAGATCCTTGTAATTCATACTGACAAAAAAATTAGTGGTTTGACTGGTGACAGCTTAAATGACGACAGCGCTGATGATAGTAATGACTGTGTTGGTTTTATTGATGGTGATGCTGTGTGCACATACAGTACACTAATGGATGAGAAATGACATTTTAAGCTGCAGGCACTGCTTTTGAGCAGAAGTCTGAAGACATTAATAATTAGTACAGCTTTTATAGCAAACATTTATCTAATGTTTCAAATCCAATATACACTGAGCAACAGTAGTAGTTTCTGGCCACCTGAGTTCATTTTAAGTTTTGTGTTTGATTGTATCAACTCCTGCGGGACATATCTCTTTAGCTGCTAAACAATCTACAACTGTTTCATGCTGGTCACTAAGTTTGTCCGCCTGTAGTTTGAGCAGGTAGTGTAGAGCTGAGAATTAGCCCAATAAGACTGGAGTTTGTGAGGACAAAAACAACATGCTAAAAGAGGCAAAAATACAACTCCACAAAGAGCCAAGGGAAACTGTCGATTCAGGCGACACCTTTGACATCTCAAATAGTCATTTTATCCATGGTTCATATGAATATATCACAGATATTATCGACAAAATTAAAATTAAAGGTTTTTTATAGTGTTGTTTTGTGAGGTGGTACAGGTTCATTATTATTGTGGTTAATGCATAGCAGAGATAAAAATTTAAAAAAAAGTCAGTCTTCATCAGGGCCAGTGAGCAACAACTCATAAGTGCATTTAATTTTTTTTTGCGATGCATCAGCCACAGTAATGAAGGCTTTTTCATTTTTCCACAGCAAGCGTGTCTAGTTTTATTTCCATGGATAACAAAACTCAGGTAATTGCATCAGCACTAAAATAGAACATTTTCATATGATACAGCTTCCTGCCAATGGATGTAACTAATAAAACTGCAAAAGCATTAACTCACAAACAAAACTGTTGTTTCTTTATTCTATTTCTCTATTTGTGTGAAATGTGGAAAAAATATATTTTACAGAGAGATAATGTTTTGTTCATATCAACACAATATTCCACTAAAAGCCCTAAACTATTGGATTGTACTGAGAGCATGTGTTTATGTAGCGTGTGTGCATGTGAGCAGATGTTTGTCTACTCAGATGACTATGATTTGACCTTGAACTTCAGTCCAACCCCCTCTCCAGCTGCAGATTTGGTGGAAACCCTGCCATTCCTAACTTTGTCTCCCATCTTGATCCCCTCCCTCACCTCTTCTCTCGTCAGAATACAATAAACATTGTTGTCAAGGGGCCCAGGACGCAGCACATCACTATGAAGCTGTTGATGTTTACTTAAACTCTCTATCTGCCTATCAGCCAAGGGAGGGTTGACATGTTTCAGATAATTTTTTCACTGTGTTCTCAGTCGCTCATGTGTGAGTATGTGCATGTATATTCAGGTATATGTGCGTTGTATGCGTGAATGTGTGTGTGTGTGTGTCAGGGGTTGTTTTTCTAGCTCCTCCTGGGTGATGAGCCTAATAGAAGCACCCGGGGGTGTGTTTCTCTCTCTAAAGCTTAGACGAGGCCTCTTCAGCTGCATCCTTACCCTCCCGTGAGGTCAACCGTAGGTCGTGGCGATAAAGGCTGAACTCCTGACACCCGTCCCAAAGAATGAGACGGCTCATTGTGTAGCAACAGATAGCAGACACAATGACCCCTAGTCTGAGTCCTGTTTTCGCTCGACGCCGTGTTTCTTTTCTTGGCCTCGGTGGCGGCGGCTCGCTGGGATTCTCCTTTATGGTTGGCTAGTGACCCCGTAATCACCCACGGGTGTCCGCCCTTTATCAGATTTTTGTCCAAATTTCATATCAATGCAAATGAGGTTGGAAGGGAGTTCATCCTAGAACGCTTTGGGAGATGGGGTATTTTGAGGATGAGATTTGTGTATCGCTGCTGAATGCATCGCTACAATGTGGAGCTACGCTACTTTGCTCTCTCTTTGCACTATATTTCCAAAACAGCACGGAGCTCACTTGAGAATACTTGAGGTTTGGAAGAGGCAAATTTAGGCAGTGGCCATGAGAAAAGTTGGACGTCACCCAAAGACAATGTTTTGATTAAAAAAAGACAGGACAAAAGACGAACCACCTACACTTATTACATTTCTGTTTCACTGGCTGTGCTTTCGCTCCCATGTGAGGATCACTTTTATGGGTATAAGTTATAGCTATTGTTTTGCCTTTGTGATAAATCAACAGGAAAGTCTGAAAAGAAAGGTTTTAGAGTTTTCAGGGCGAGTTACGACCTGCTATATTTATGCATTTTCAACACAGTGGTTTTATATTGTGATTCTCTAAATGCTCAAGCTTTATGTTGATGGTCAATAACAAGTATTTCCTTAACAACATTAAAAGCTCAATTATCTTGCATCTCAGAACACAAAATAAAACCATTGGTGCTAACTTTTAAATTTACTTACAAAGAATGATTTGATTTGTGTTTTCACAAAACTCCATTCTGAAGAAATTTCTGAACATGTAGACTTTGCCCTCTTAATTCACTGGGTGGTCAAAGTGAGGGCCTCAAATTTAAGCTAATATCATCTGTACCCACGGGAGTCCAATTATTGTGATGCTAATACGACAAAGGCGAAGGGTCATAGGGTGAAATATGATCTGACATCAACTATGCTGTGGCCCTATTCCTGGCAAGCGTAGATAAAATGCCTTCTTTGTATTCACAATACAGATTATACTCCTTTATTCTCATAAGGTAATCATGGGATTTTTCATTTAGCGTAAAATCAATTTCTATGCAGGGGCAGCATAGCCAGGAGGGAACAATGATGAAAGTTAAATCAAATGATTTATGACGGTTGTGGTTACATTTGGTAAATTCAAATGGGGTTCTTGTTTACAGATGCACCATCATTTCCCACTTTGAAGAACATTGATCTTAACTGAGCTTTGCCTCATTCACCAATATTACTGCAGCTTATAGATCTTCAGGGCTGGTTTTACTTATCTGAGCAGCTATGGGTTAACAAAAAGCTGCCATCTCATCAAAAAGGGATTGAAGTGTGTGTGTTTCTGTGTGTCACAGCTGAGCTTTGCAACCTTGGCCACAGAAGCTCAAACAGAGCTGGAGAAGCAGCAGGTGTGAACGCCCCTGGGGCTGTCAGACTAACTCTCTCTCTCTCTCTCTCTCTCTCTCTCTCTCTCTCTCTCTCTCTCTCTCTCTCTCTCTCTCACACACACCCACCCACACACAAACGCACATAGACAGTATTTGAACTTGTTGGCTTGCTTTCTTCTCACTCACACCTCGTACTTTATCAAAAGCCCCCGGGGCCTTTCCCTCACCAAACCAGGTGGCCGTAAGAAAAGAAAAAAATAACTGTTTCAAATAAGAGCCCACCGCCCCCTGCCCCAACGCACACAACATCACTTTTGCCAGAGAGGAGGCCTGCCCAACCCAGCTGTGGCTCTCGCCTTTACCATCTAATAACCATGACCTTCACGCTCTGCCTGTCAGACCTTTATTACTGCCTGCCACAGTGAGAGAGAGCAACACTCGAGAGAGAGAGAAAGAATGAGAGAGAGGGAGCGAAAGAGAGAGAGAGAGAGAGAGAGAGAGAGAGAGAGATAAAAGCAATAAAAGGCCTCAGATGGGTGTGGGACAACACAGCTGACTAACAGAGAAACAGAGAGCTTTTCACATACTGTCACTGCTGATGATGACTTCAATGACCTGGGATTGGCTGGCAAATGTCTATGCCTTCAGAAATGCAAAATGCCAATAGACGGTCTAGCAGTAGTATATTACAAAGTGAAAGATGTCTGAATTTGTGTACTCGAGGGGGGGGGGGGTGCATGTGTGCAATAAAAGGCAGTCCACTCCCATCCTAAATCAACATACACTGCAGGGCCTTTGCTGACGGACTAAAAATAATATCTAGGTTACAATGCCCTGCCAAGCCTCAAACACAACAAAGTCTCAGGATGCTGTCTTTTCAGCACGTTGCCATAGTGACTGACCACATGTGCAAGTCAGATAGGGGTGAGTGGTCAAACTGAGCAGTCAGGCAGTGTTGTCTCCTTGACTATAATAGGCCTAAAATACAACCTTCATTTAACTAGGCGCAGATGTGTTGAAGAGAGCGGGTTTGCTCTCGCAGGTCACGCTGAGGGCATCTGATGAGCCCGGCAACAACGTTCTCCCCAACAATTGTGAAAAGCTGTGTCCAGATTGAATATCCTGCTTTTAACCTAAAATGAGTCGGCGTAGTGCCAGAACCCTTTGTAAAAATTTGAGGCAATCGCAGGCTGTTTTCATCACAGGAACTTTACGCAGGAACTAGGAAAACTTTGAAGCAACTCAGCATCTAAATTGTGTTCCAGGGAAGTGTAATTACCTGTAAAAAGTCTTTGCACGTTGCACTTTATGAAAGTACATGAACCTTTGGGTAGGGGCCAGTGGAGTCAGTTGGTCAATCTCCACAATTGCTTGTTAAATCTGTTTCCTTGCTTAAAGTCGAGCATTTCCAGTGTTGTCAACAGGCTTTGTTCCTGTGACTCGTGTCTTTTCCGATCAACAGCGGCACGATTTGAATTTCCTCCATATTTACTGTTGTTATTTTGCTCAATTCAATTAGCATTCCGGTTGAAGTCTTCTACGTTACCAGCACTCGGTGGACTGGAGAGGAATAACTTGTTGTACCTGCAAGTTGTTCATATGTCAGCAGCATAATTTGCCTCATCTCCTCAGGGCTTTAGGCTGCAGTTATGCTTGATGGATTGGTCAGTGTGTGCCAACTGTGACATCGACAAGACGGCTCTCCTGTCCATACTTGCATTGAGGTGGAGTGACTTGGTGCAGTCTTCTCCAAACTGATATGTGTCACCACTGAGAAAACCAATATCGCCTGATGAGGTCAAAGAAGAAGAAGAAGAAAAAGAACAGTTTTGGCACTGGCTTGTTTCCTCCTCCGCTTTGGGCTTGTGCTCACTTTTTGTGCAGCCTTCTTTGCCCTGACAAACCCATCACAGAGGTTTTTCCAGAGTTTCCAGCAGAATGGCTCAACTTCATCAACAATTTCTGCAATCCCCCTCCAGGAGCCATCTTGGAAGGCTCTCTTATCAAGGTGTCATAGAGATGTATGTAGAGACAGACCTGTTTGCAGTCCAACCTCCAGTTAAAGTTGTGCAAAATGTGCAACATGCGCCAAAAAAAGCTGGGAAATGCAAAATGCGTGTGCAACAACGGCAAGCAACTAGACATGGTGGAATCTTAAAACTTTTAGTTCCTGCAGGACTAAAAGTTCCAGGTATTTTTTTTGCGAAGCACAGCTTTAGAGCAAAATTGGTTTGCTTTGACACGTGTATGTTACTATATTGAACGTGAATAGGATGATTTCAGCAATTCCGTTCCCCTCTTACCTCTCCCTCTTTTAGTTGATCCCAAAAACAGATATATTGGGGCTCAATTTGGGGACTGCGATCAGTCATGCCTGATAAGTATCTGCCTGTTGTCCCGTTGTAGTGATTTGCTACCACAGGTGAAAAGCAGGAGAGTCATAAATCGAACTGATGTTTACTGAAGCTGAGGTTAACTGAGGATGATCCATCCTCCAGAGGAGGGAAGGATCCAGAGGCAATGTCAACAAACCAACTGCTGCTCAACAGCTATTAAGATCATCCTTCGGGAATAAATTACTCCTGCAGGGCTACGACTCATATTACTCTGTCATTTATCTACCCTTCTGTCCATACAGCATTACTATCATAGTAGTTACAAAAACATGTTTTTTATTAAACAAATCACGCTATTTTGTGAGCACTTGCCTGCAGGTCTAAATTCTTGACTGGCTGTGAAAACATTAAAAAGAAAAAGTGAGCCACGACTAAGATGTGACAGTAGACAATCCTCAGCTAAACCTGAGGGGCTAATTTCCAACAGCACAAAACACCCTGTACATTTATAATGGACAACCCTCAGGTGTGAAGATTTGTAACATGCGTAAGTGTGAACCAGGAAGCTGCTGCATATGCTCAGTCAACTTTTCTGGGCTAAACAAATATGTGAGTACTTCAAAGGTGCTTGAGAAGTGGAGTGGGGTAAAGGGTACGAACGAATGCAGTGAGTGAAACTACAGTGAAACTACTCTGAAAAACATCTATTACAAACTCTGACTTTGCCAATGCAGTTCGAAAATCTGATGTTTTCTGGTAAGCAAATGTGCAGCTTTGTAAACAATCACGGAGGCAGTGGTCAGACCTGATATTAACACCGGTCTTGGGGAATCCAATCAGAATGGACAGTTCTAAGTACAGATGTGAATGCACCCAAGATCTGATCACTCAGACTTCCAGCGGGTGGTCTGGGCCGTGTGGCCATATTCTTCTAGCCGTTTGAATATCTACTCAACTGACATTATATATGTGTGGCAGCACAAACAACCCACATTATCAACACTGACCGTCATATGCTGAATTTTTTACTTGTTCAGTGAGCGAGTCACGGAAAAGTTGGCTTATAGCAGTTGCCAGGCAGTGAGTGTTCATGTGTTTTGGGGGCGTGGCTTTTGCCGTTGGGCCAATAGGAGGGGGTGGGATGTATCAGTTACATTTTAATAATAATAATATTAATGTCCCCATGTTTAGGGTATTTGCAGGTTCAAATTAAAAATTTTGGGATCTACTAGATTAAGTTTACACTATATAATGTTTAAAAATGTCTCATACAGTACATTGCTTCTTCTTCGTTTGTGCTCTTGGCCCGCCAACCAAGAAGGCCATGGCTTTGATTGGTCAGCTAGCTCACTCTTTTGAGATTGGTCACTCGCTGAAATCTGTTCTGCTGTACCTACTCAAGGCTGAGTCAGAGATTTGAAATCAGGATTAAGGATATTTCACTTTTTGTTTCACACGTATATTTCACGTCATCTCTCTACGTCACAGTATGTTGCATGTGTCCCGTAAAGGATAATATGGACACTTTAAAGAGCCGAGTGCTCTCAATGAGCAACACAGATATAAGTGGCAATTTCTCCAAAGGCAAGAGTCATCCTTTATTTAAGTATAGGCTTCAGAACCTGCATGACTGTTATACCCTTCCTACCATTCATCATCGTATAACATGTGTATGCAATACCATGGAAGATTGAAATAAATCACACTAAAAAGCAATGTAGAGTAGAAATGCATATAAAAGAAATGTCTGTGCAATTGAATAATGTTGTCAGTTTCAGTCATGCAATTAATGCTTCTTCCTTCTCGACGAGAGAAAATCTGTGCAATGAGCTAAGTGTCAATAGCTTCAGCCTTGGAAACTGCACTCGTCTCCATGTGGAGAGTTGAGCCAAGGTTGAGCTCGACTGAAACTTAACAGGTTAGAACACATGGTCTCTTTTTAATGGTTTCGTGCAGCTGCAGAGAAAACAGATTCCATTTGGCAATAGTCGAACTCCAAAAAATTCCCAATGGCACATTTACATAGACTTTGAGCAGAAAACAGTCATCCACTAAGTGTTTTTTCTCTCTGAGCTGCCTGAAGAATATAAAGGAAATAGCAGGAGAGGCAAAAAAGGAATGAAACTCAACGCTCTGCAGCAGGACTTGGATTTGTATGATCTCGAGGGATATAGTCACTAAAAACAACATATTAATAAATGCTTATACTGTGCGGTTATACTGTATATATGAAGTTGACCCAAAGTGTCAAAAGACAAAGACCAAGCTTTATTAATGTTAACCTTTCCCTAACTGCAGCCACCTATTTGTTCAGGTACATAGTGTGTACAGTCAACTAGGTGAGCGAGTCAGTCAGCCAGCCAAGCAGTCAGTCAGGGTTGGAGGCAGGGGCTCCCCAGCGAGCGGTGCAGCTGTGCTACTGACAGATCGGTGCAGGGCAGCATGCAGCCGGCCTCTCCAGACCCTGGCACATCAAAGCTCCAGGCCCCGTAGCTAGCCCCCCTGTAGCTCCCCAGCCGGCCACTTCAAAAGACTTTTGGGCGCATCGCAGATTCCCATCAAAGAGCCTGGACGCAGCGCTCACCCACGCAAGCGAGGCAGCCAAGGAGATATGATTAAAAGCACATTATTGGAGAAAGGAGGGAGGACAGAGGAGAGGTTTTGCAGGGAACAGAGCAGGGGGGGGAAAGAGGACAGGATATCAGGCCGAAGGGATCATTCTTTACCTTTCTCTCATATTCTCGCTCTCCGTCTCATTCTTGTGCTAATGCAGCTCTTGCCAGATTTTGTAACACCATCAAAGCAAAAAGATGACAGAACCTGACAAGACTGCAGGCAACCCTTATTTCACATAATCTCTCTTTGTTTTGGAAATGCTCGCTCTGCCCCCCCCACCCCTATCCCCCGCCACCCTCTCCTACCCTTGGGGGTCATGTCTCAGGTCATTTAATATAAGCCACTGGCTACACAGCCAATTCACACCTGAAATTGCCCGTCAGTAGCAGCGAGTGGCCTTGAATGGTGGCATTGTTGTCCCCATGGGGGACTCAGACAGCAGCACACCAGCTACTGGCCACAATGGGAGCCTTAAGGCCTGGAATAATTTGACTAAACGCATGGGATTTGTGCGTGCGGATTATCATCGTTGAGCCACGCAACCAACCAACCAGCCAGCCAACCAATCAACCCCCCACCAGTCTGACCAGTTAAAGCAGCATTTCTGCATGCTGTTGCAACCACGTCACATTCATTGTTTTACTTTGGTACAGTTGCAACACTTACACATGAGCCGGAACACACACACTTCCATGGACACACGCAACATCCACAATTGGTTTACGGTACATATATTTTTGCAGTTTGGGCTCTATACATTGTTATGTTGTCAATAACCTTGTCTTTAGCCATCCAAGAAGTGCATCTCAATTTCCATTCATTTCATGCCTTGCCCGATGGCTTCATGCATTTAGCATATTGCCGTTGTTTAAAAGTGTCTGCTGGCGAAGCTGGTGTTGCTGGACCCTTTTAGCTGCTCATGATAGCCCTGCTCCCATTATCCTGCCTCATTAGAGTGGATGTCCAAAATGTCAGAACAATGTTTTATGGACTGTTGAGAAATCACTCTCCAGCACAAGTCACCCAGTGTTCTGCCATGCAAGAGCAGGGGAGGGAGAGAAGAAGATAAGGGGTTTATATTCTTAAAGGGTGGTGTGGGGGGGCCGGTGGGGCAGCCTGCCTTTAGAAGAGCTTAGGGCCCAGTGTGGCGAATTAAATAGAATACCCAGACAGAATTAGTTCCAAGGCAGACTGGGTCCCATTCTATGAAACTCAACAATTAGACGGATTAAACGTAATAACTCAGCCTGCACTACCACAGCAGCATTACGGTTACCACGGCACCAAGGGGATCGCTCTGTGTGTGTGTCTGTCTGACTGTTTGTGTGTGCCATGAGGGGGTATTTATGCTCGCATATGAAAAGTGACGAGTTGGAGAGAGAATGTAATACACTTTGGAAAACAGACGTTAACGCAGTCCCAAACATTTCTAAATTGCACGTTTCATTCCACAAATGCAGCCGGTTGACATGCTTTTGTGATTCTGGTCGTGCATCGTGATTTGAGGGGTGCACTGCGTTTGTCGAGGAGGTTAAGGCTTGACGATATTGTGTTCAAAAAACGGCAACCCACACGGCTCAGTTTCACAGAAGTATGTTAGTGTCAGGGGTCACGATGTTCCAAAAATGATGATGACGGTGGTGGTGGTGAGAGATTTTAAGAAAATCCAGACATCCACAGTTGCTCTGGAACGGCTCTGCGAGTGGGAAGGAAAAGCTGTCAAGTCACACTCCACCGGTCCAAACATCACACATGGTGCAACTGAAGACTCTGCAGTGACTGGCAGATTGATTAACTTACTGACTGGCTGGTTTGCTGACTGACTGGATTTTGGGCTGATTGACTGACTGTAGCCCCTGCCCCCCCCCATCATCCACCTGTGTGTAAAAGGCCCTTTGTCAACGAGGCCTAATTTGATCTGACGCACCCTACACATGTGGAACAGCTCAGCAGCTCCACACATGTCCAGTCATTACACTGTGTGTGTGTGTGTGCGCGCGCGTATATGCATGTGTGTGTCAGGAGGAGAAGAGGCGATGCAGAGAAGGAGCTTGAGGGAAAGACATTTGCTGAGAAAGAAGTGAAGCAAAGCAAAGTGCAAAAGCTTTGGTTCACCTCACACAAACTATAGCCTTCACCACTTCTTCATTCTCTCACACTCTCTAACACTCATCAACTGTGCTCTCATGGTGCTGTCCACACAGTATCACACCACTCACACTCACACACAGAAAGAAACCTCAGTCAAGTTTATTGGAAATACTGATTTATAACACAACAGTTGTTATTTCTGTTATTTGGCAATAACTTTTATTGGACATGTTACACAGCACTGTCACTGCAGGAAAGACCAGAGGCATGAAGCATTAGATACTATCGGTTGCAAACAAGCTAATGGTTGAAGTACAATATTTGAAGGGTATAAGCTGGAAAAACATGGTAAATCAAAGTTGAATAAATAAGTTGGTCTGAAGACCGTAATGAATGTTTACAACTGACAGTTTGAGTGTTTCATGTTATATTAAAATAACAGACCTGGCCAATTTGTCCTTTTAAAAAACGTCTGATCTCACATGTTTCTTGCCCTGCCTGATTTATTTTAGCAATGTAACAGGGAACCGATGAATTTGAAGAGCACAACTTTATTTTACTGATAAAAATAGAGGCAAAATTAAGTGACATTAACAAAGTGGAATTTCCATTTATAATCATTAATTATTCCACTTCAGTCGTGGTGCCCAAGTTATTCTCCATTTACCCCTAATTCTTTTTTTATCATTATTTTGTATTTAAAAAAAACTTACAACCACATTTTGGACGAAGTGATTGACGTTTTATCATAATTATATCATAATGAAACTATTTTTGCACTTGCCATGATTACATTAGAGATCTCTAACTTTTTATTTTACTCCATTAGTGCACTGCACAGCTGTATGCAGCACTATTTGCAGCGTATTCATTTAGCCATTGTCCATAGTGTTTTTACCGTCCATAAAGACAGACCTGATGGTTTCAGTTGCAGTTGTGGCCACGCGAGAACTTGTCTTTCACTCATTAGTGTGTGAACCTGTCACTCAAATCTGTTGCGCATCAGAATGACTTTCGTGCACGTGCACCTCCGCTACCACACTAGATTTAATGAATTCTGTGGAAAACACTGCAGAGAAAGTGATAATTCTTGGATCTGCTCATTTATTCAGATCAATACTAAAACTTTAAGATTCCTTTCCTAACACATACCACATCCTTCCACCAAGTTTCATGTTAATCCGTACTTTTGTTTTTGCATAATCCTGCTAACTAACAGATGAAAACAGAGTCCATAAAAACACTTTCAGGGGTAAACATTGTTTAGCCAAGGCGACCTCTTCTTCAGACGTAATAAAACAACAGAAGAAAAACACAACATACCTCCATACTGCTCGTGTGATGTCATCCAAGTGTCCGCAAGCCACGACATTCATATTCAACTTGAAACAAGGTCATTTTAACTGTGTTTTAAGCCTAAATGTCCGTTACCAGAAGTATAGAAGCTAGCGGACGTAGCCACACGATGGTGTGCCTGAGGGTCATTGAACGCACCTTTTCGGGAAAATATCAGCTGACAATAAGGCTAAAAAACATGGTGTAAATGACCTTGTTTCAAGTCTAATTTGAATGTCGGGGCTTGTGGACACTTGGGTGATACCACAGGATCAGTATGTTGTAGAGGCATGTTGCGTTTTCTCTGGTATTTTATTACGTCTGAAGTGTAGGTCAACATTGACCTCAATTGTATTGGATTCTGCTCTAACACTGTTTACCCCTGAGACTCCAGAAGTGTGTTGTGGACTCAACACTTCACCCACCCCTCCACCGGCATAGTGGTAATGAGTGAATTTTCATTTTTGGTGAACTATCCCTTTAACAATCCCAAAGCAGCTCCTCACACAGCCTCGTAAGAAACAAGTTACAAACTGTAGCTAACAAGCCTACACACTCTTTTCACTCCTCAGGCCCAGTCAGTGTCTGAGGAGCCTCCTGGATTTCAGGTGAAACAGAGCAGAGCCAGCAGAAACACAGCAGCCGCAGGGGCAAGTCCTGTAGTGTAACAGAGCCAGTCCAGATCCGCATGAAACGTGATCGACAAACAGACGGGGCTTGAGGAGACTGGGAGGGATCGGGGCCGCCGTCAGACGCGCAGACACGTAAATCTATCTGAGCTGTAGCAATGAGCAGAGACGTGGATGGATTTAGGTAATGCCAATGCAACAGGTTGTAAGAACCACGGGGGTAGAGGGAGCAGATTTGGTTGCACGATAACGACGTGCAATGCTGTGTGATTATAAATGACAGGTAAAGATTTTACAGATATTTCCCAGAACGGCATGAAATTTCAAGAGGGAAGAAAAAACATACATTCTTTCTTCTTGCACTTAACTCGCGACAACTAATTCCCTTCACTCTGGACACTCAAAGTGGTTCTAAGTGTTTCTCGGGGGAAAAACAGTATTTCACGTAATCTAGACTTAGCTGTGGGGTGTTTCTCTTTCCTCCCACTTCACCTCTCCCCCCCCCCCCTCTCTCTCTCAATGCCTCTCTCTTTGTGTCTCTCTACCTCTCACCCTCCCACAGGTCAGCCCGGCTCTGCCCCTCTCCTGTGTATTTAAAGTAATTGCTCGTGGCAGTCAAGGTGTCTGCATAAGGGCCTGTCATAAGCAATCCACTGGCATGAGTAGGGGCCTTGTGCATGAACCTAATCCAGTCAGTAAAGCCAAACGGACGGACAGAGGGGGTTAAGAAGTTGTTCAACGGGGACCAGAAAAGGAGAAGGTTCCGTGGGCTTCTAATCCTCTCAACATGAAAATGAGGCCAAGTATTTTTTTCTAATGCAGAATTTTTTTCTTCCGCCATAGCTAGGTCCTCCATGATTCTAAATACGTGTAAAATCATCGAAGATATGTAACTTTGTTTCTGTTTTTTCAAGCCTCACCACATGCCACAGAGTTCGAGGAAAAAATAGCTAATAAAACCTTTCAGCCATTTTCATTTCTGCTTTGGTGTTTTGTCATGAGACTCCTCTGAGGTACATTTACTCTACGCTCAAAAGCAGATGTATTTTTAAAATAGTACATTTTCTGGTTGTTATCACTCATCTTCATCTTGTTCTCTTTTTCACTTGTGTCTAATCAGCAGAAAGGAACAGGACCTTCTACGCACAAAACGATCCTTCTCCGTATTTGCTCTGACACTGTGAGGGCTGTTTGCTGTAGGCCTTAACACACACAGAAATTCCTCACACACTTACCCCACCATTACCGCTACCACCACCCCCCTACGTTCTGTAGCATGTTCGGAAGGCTGACAGACAGACAGACAGCCAGACGAAGCCCAAACGTCAACCCTCTCTGGGGCATGGCGACTCTTGGTCAGACACAGCAATAAGGAGTGGAGCCCCGGCCCCTGCAGCCAGACTTGAGAGGAGACGACTTAAGGTCGTCTAAGTGTTTGGGAAACAGGCCCATCAATGTCAAAGCCTTTTATTGCTTCGGCTTCCTATTGCTTTTCCCTGCTTGGGGGTTAACATGAATCTACTTCTACAGAGAAGGCAGCAGGATGGGTTCATCTTTTATCAGTCATAGCCTTGTCAAATTAAGTAAGCGCATATGAGGAATGACAAACGATTCAAAGGAAAAAGGGTTGTGGACTGTTTTTAGCGGGTTGTAAGTGAGGTTATTCATAAGCTGTGTGTCCATCTGAAATGTGTTCAGATCATATTCCTATCAATTTGGAACAGTCTTCTCATGAAACCACATTTAAATTCACTAGATCCAGATTTTTATTTGGATCTGCAACAAATTGCACACACTCATAAATATTAGTGACATTTCATTAAAATTCATGAATTATTAAGAAATCAAGAAAAATGTTGAAAAATGCACAATGTTAAATAAAGTGAAAAAAAACCTTGCTGCATCCGCCCCCTGATCCTGATCCGCACAGACATTTTACGGGTTCTTCCCAGAACTGTACTGCATCCTTTCACCACGTTTCCTGGTAATCTGTCCGGTAGTTTTTGTGTAACCCTGATAAATAACACACCAGCCTGATTTGCAGACAGTCTTGCCGGCCTGTCGAGGGCTATCAAAATTCTTTTTAAATGCAAAACTCTGTGGTTGACTTCCTGAGAGACTGGCTTCTCGGCTGAGTGTTGCCACTTCCTGTAACCATCATTTCCAATTAAAAGCCCTGTTGCATTTCTTATATACTTATGGTTGTAATTTTTACTCACACATTGTGCACCTAAATCTTTTCTCACCCCCTGCTACTGATCTGCACTAAAATGTAATTGGTTCTCTCGTGACACATACTTTTTGTAATGCTGCTAACTATCAGACAAACAAAACCATAAAATCCTTGGCAGAGGTAATAACATTTCACCATGTGTATGCTGAATAATCATATAATGAGCTGTAATGATGTACAACCACAAACATTACTAGAATATCTATAAAAATTGAAAAAACCTCAGTCTACACAATGCCCAGGCCGAATGCAAAACTAATTGGCCAAGTATATGTACATTATTAGACAGACAAAATAAATAGCAAATTTACAAAACTGTGAATAAAAACTCTTTCCAGATTTCCATGGATGAATTTTACAGATTTTTATTGGAAACTAAATTGATAACATCATCGTGGCTGTTTTGTTTCAATCCCAAAATACATTCATAGCACACAAATGACCACATGTAAATGCCTTAGAAAAAGATGGAAACTCAGAGCTCATTAAGTCACATTTACCAATAAACTTTAAGCAAATAACAATGTCTGCTTCCTTTTCCAAACAACATTTTATAGCGCTACTGAGGAACAGGGTGACACACAGGGGGGGGGGTGGTGGAGGAAAATGGGAATGGCTGGGCTTAACCAAAAACTAAACGTTTTTTTTTACCCCGACTCACACACACTGTTCTTTGTATACTGTGTATATGTGAAAATGTCTCTCTCCTTCTATTTCTATCTATCCAACTATAGAGCTTCCTATAGATCCGCCTGACTTTCTATTTATCCAGTCTAGGACACACAAAAAACCCCATGTAGTTACACACACCCACACACATTAGTGAGTCTTACGTCTGAATCACCCAGGATGGAACCGGGTGGATTGGGTGCCGCTGGCTTTAGCCTTACAAACAGCTTGTTTTAATGCTCCTGACAGGCCTGGGAGATGAACCCCTGCTTACGCCAACACACGCTGCCCTCCACTCACCCCTGTCTTTCCTCTGCGAGCCTCAAACACGAGGTGAATCCATTCTTCTCTCCCTTCTGCCTCGCTCACACGCGTTCCTTTCCACACCAATTCCAAACCAGCATTTTAGGATTGCGCAGAAAGGACAATGTATCTTAATCGAGAAAAATCTGGAGATGCCTAAGTCTTTAGTTCATTAGAACGAGTGTGTAAAATGCAATACAGAGTCGAGTTAATCAAACAGCACTAAGAGCTGTTGAGTTATTGTTGTTTACTGCCTAGAAATGATCCTTTGAGTAACATCTCTCCAGTTGGTTGTACCTTGAATTAAAGATATGGTTGGTAACCCTGGATTAGATAGCACAGGCTATACTTAAAATCATCAACCCTCTCGTCAAAGCTATGCCCCCAAAACACGTGAACGCACACTGCCTCACTAACTTTTCCGTAACTTCAGCGGGATCTCGTGAAGACTCTGGTCAAGCGCAGGGAGAGCATTCATTCAGTTCAAATTGTAATATACAATCATTGTGTTTATCACAGTGCTGCCAACGCCACAGGCACTTTAATGATGGATACTGGGATTTCAACAAATAAAATAAAAACTTACCAACCCTATACCTTTAAGAGTCATCGCTAAAAAAATGGAACTGACAGACTGATCAGACTGAAACCAGTCTACCGTAGTGTGATTTGCATGCAGGACATTATCTTGCATGAAAAGCAGCATGTGTGGTTTGTAATTTGTGAAAATGATTTGCATTTCTACATCATTTTCCTCATGGTTGCCCAACACATAAAACAGACAGATTCTTTTACTCTGTTATGGAACTTCTCCTGCACCTCTTCTGCAGGAAACTGTCCCTGATTCCAACAATATTGTTTTCCTTTCAGAAAGGGAGGTTGGCTGGTGAGTCAGTTATCTGATATGAGGCTTCTGCAAGTGTGTGTGTGTGTGTGTGTGTGTGTGTGTGTGTGGCACAACGTAGGGGATGCTGCCTGCTTGTCATCGAAGCTGTCTTGAACCCACAAAGCCAAAATGCCGCAGGAGGAATCTGTGCTCCCGTGTACTACAATATCCTGTTTGGACTCATGCCGCTCTCCCCACTCCTACACACACACGCACAAGCACACATACACACACACGCAAACACACCACACATGCAACACACACACACACTAAACCAAACCTGCACACCTTTCATCATGTCAGGTTTGTTTTAGAGGTTTTTAAATCTGAAACAATGTTTGAGGAAGTGGCAAGTGTGTGTGTGTGTGTGTGTGTGTGTGTGTGTGTGTGTGTGTGTGTGTGTGTGTTTGTGTGTGTGTGTGTGTGTGTGTGTATGTGTGTGCGTATGTGTGCATATGTGTACATAGTGAGTTAGACAGTAGGCAGAAGTAGTGTCTCAACAGTAACAATATGGGACCTCTAGTAATCACAAGTCAAACAAATCTCAAACTGTTTTGTTAAGGTGTGTGAAACTGTGTGTGCCTATATACTGTAAGTGTGCACATGCACAAAAGTGCTTAAATACCTTAAATGCATACAAACACACCATCCCCATTCATTTAAATACCTATCTGCTCATCCAGCTAGTAAACTGGCTGTATCAGTCTGCGTGCAATCACAAAAACAGAAGAGAGGGCTGAGTGAGCGGTACTGTGTGTGCACGGCTGAGCTGTGCTTCCCGTAAGCACAGGATAAAAATTACCAAAGAAAAAAACTGCAAGAAAGAGAGAGAGAGAGAGAGAGAGAGAGAGAGAGAGAGAGAGAGAGAGAGAGAGAGAGAGAGAGAGAGAGAGACGGCCCAGAGGCAAGATACCTCACTTCCCAACAGAGTGCAGTGCATTTCCTGAAACTGACAACTGCGAGGAGTTATACTGAGGCCAGGCCAGACATGAACGAGAGAGGGGGGGAAGGAGAAATAGAGAGAGAGAGAGAGAGAGAGAGAGAGAGAGAGAGAGAGAGAGAGAGAGAGAGATGGGGGGGCAAAAGAAGGAGCAAGAGAGTGACTTGACCTACAGTCAGTAAGAATGCTGTAAATACTGCAGTGACACACAAGAAGGAGCTTGCAAATTCACAGTAAACACACACACACACACACACACACACACACACACACACACACACACACACACACACACACACACACACACACACACACACACACACACTTTCTCCCTCTACTAAGAGATAAAAGCAGCTGCTCAGAATCTTTACCTCCAATCAAACTTGTTATCGACCATTGTGTTGGTACCGGCTCAACACAGCCATTGTTCACAGCCGAATGTTTGACATGAAAAGCCCGAACACTGTTGGACCACAGAAAGAAAAACAGAGGAGGGAAAGTGCGGTTTTGTCAATTATTTTCATGCATATCTCCTTTTATTTTCCTCCCTTTCTTTTCCCCTTCAGAACGGAAAAGTGGAATAGGAACGTAATGAGTTGCAGGCAGAGAGGTTGAGCGGGGTAGCAGCAGAGATGCTGGTGGTGGTGGTGTTGATGATGGTTTTGGTAATGGGGCACAAACCGACCAGAGACACCAAACTCATGAAAACACACCGACAAGGACATTTCCACTTGAGCTCAACCCGATACTTAGCATTTCCTACTTTTTCTCTGTGGAAAACCAGCACAGGCTCAATTATTAAATCTCCATTAAAACATTTAGAGTTCGGTTATTGGAGGCGGCCTGTCAGTGAAGTGAGCAAAGCGGAGGAGTGATGTTGCTGCAGCACAGCCTGCTGGTCAGAGAGGGGAGTGTATTTACTGCAATTCCCCTCCTCCACTCTTTGCAGTACTGCTGACGTTTGGCTTTTTTTTTACGCTGCTGTTTTTTAAGCCCTTCAGTCTGAAGAGGCAATATGTCCCAAACACAAGCACAAACAAAAACATTTGAATTGGACAGTTGTCACAGATTAGACTTAAAAGTGTGTTGAACTCCCCGTAGCTCTGTTTACAGACTCACTCGATTTCCATTGTTACATTATCTGTTTCATCTCTGGGTACACGGTCTCATTGTTAGAGTTTTCCTTTTTACAGTGGGTAAAAATGAAACCTTCAAATTGTTTTAAAACAGAAAACTGATTAGGAAATGTTATGTTTTCTGGGAATATTTATCTTGGAGGTGAATTTTACATTCTGCAGTCAAAGGTGACAAAAGCTTTTCTTTAACACAGACAGTTGTACATATTTTTTTAGGTTAAGTACCTTTGAATTAACACATTTTTAATTGATTCATTATTTTGGTGTTTATCGTGCAGGACAGTGTGGTTCAGCTGCAGTTAGTGTTGTAAACTGAGTCAGAGTGTGAGAATGGAAAAGACTGTGAAACATCAGAGAGCCCGATTCACACGGAATAGATTTAAAGGATAGAGACTAAAAATAAAAACACCCACATTTAATTAAAATTGGCTGTAGACAGTGTTTTACAAATACACTGTACTACTAGAACTATTCTTTACTGCTGTAATATATGCTGTACAGTGTATATTATTTCCTCACCTTATATTTTATATTCAGTCCTGCTATGCAATATTAATGTCATGCTTATGATTTCCTGACAAACTATATAATATTTCGGGGGTTTAAAAACTTTCCAAAGTGATCCTAAACATTTGTACCCTTCTATATTCTATACTTCAGATGGTACTTCACAATTAGTGCAACATTGGTGGTGAGTTTTTTTTTCAGTTCTTGACAGTACGTACATATTTCCTCGAAAACCCCAGAATCTCCCTCGAGGGATCAATTGTAGCTTGTATTACAGTTAAACTTAGTACCAAGTATTAAAACCGTCTCATTTTAAAAATACTTTAACTAGTTTTTTTCTGGTCATTTCCTTGTGAATCAGATTCATTATTATTAAAGCATTGTTTTTGTGCAGTAACAAAGCCTATATAGTAGTAGTCTGACAGGTGTACCATTTGTATGTCTCTTATTAAGTTGGTATATTTTATCATCTTCATTATTTCTCTGAAAATCTAAAACACAAGAACAGTTTGGTCTTGGATCATTTAAAATTGCAGTGCACCCTCTTAATCATTGGCTTAAAATAATTATGAAAATGAAAAACCCTGCCAGATATGAACTGCAACACAAAGATATACAGTTTATACACTCACACTATGAAGGTCTGTGATCCACTGACACCCTCTCTGACTTCCCTCCCTATTTCCTTTGACAGAAGAGGATAAAACAAAGCCATAAAATTACAGTAGCAGGCTGGAAAAGACTTTACAGCACATATACACGTTCAGTATAAAGAGAGCAGCCTTTCAGCACCAGAAGAGACTTATTTAGAGGGTTATTAGTCCCATTTACTACCAGGGCCGCTGGGGGGTCTTTCATTATGAACTGGGCTCTATATGGCTCCTATTAACAGCAGTGGAAACAAATACACTTGGGGAGTAGGAAGAAGTGTGTGTATAGTGTATAGAGTGAGCTTGGGGAGTGGAGGTGACAAACACATTGCCAAGGCATACCTGTTTCCACTCAGTGATTTACAGCTGTTCACATCCCTGCTTTAAAACATCTGGCTTCAGAGGCACTTGATTGATAAGCTGTGGACTGCTTCCTTATTGCAGCGAATTCAATATAGAGCAACAAGCAAACACCTTTTTTCTCATCATTTTAATTCTCTGCATCGCTTATCTACTGCCAAGGCGTCGCACGCAAGATAAACTTCCCCTCCTGCGACCACAGAAACACAGCGGCTGGGTTTCTCGGAGAAGAGCGAACCAAATTCCAGCATACTCTCTGTGGTGAGGCTGCAAATGTGTCAAGGTTGTGAGGGGAGCGGCCTATACAGCGAGTGCAAAGCCGAGTGATGGCACTGTGATAGAGGCACCAGACTCTGGCTCCCTGCTGTTTCACGGTGATAAGAAAAGGTTCTGAGGTTGAGACGTAATTTAAAATTTTCTTTCAGAGAATCGACATTTGAATAAACTCTGCTACCAAGTGTTACCAAGAAGTTCAAGCCACCGCTCCTCCGAAAACACAATGCTGATAAATGTAAGACCTTTAATTTGACACGGAGTGAACTATATGAGTATTGCGAGCATTTTGCTTTGACACTTTTTCATGTTGCAGCATTATGCTTAGATAATTCAAATGAATTTATCTGCTTATCAACACTAAATATCCCAAAATGACAAAATGAATACAGAATTTAGAAATATGTGTACATCTATTCGAAATGAAAAGCTGAAATATCACATTGACAGAGGTATTCAGACCCTATATCATGACACTTGAAATTAAGCTCAAGTGACTCCTACTTCTCTCAATCATCTTCAAGATGTTTCTACACCTGAACTGGAGTCCACCTTTGACAAAATCCAAACAATGATGTTTAAGGAACTGACAGCAAAGCTCCAAGACCTGAGGAAGGCTATAAAATGTAAAAATAAAATGTCTGCATTGAACGTTTTCATGAGTACAGCGTTCTCCATAATTCTTCCATAGGTTTGGAGCAAACCAGGACTCGTCCAAGAACTGGCGACAAGGAGAAAGCAACTGGGAGGAGATCGATCCTTTGTAAGAGAGGTAAAGAAGAATCTACTAGTCACTGTGGCTGACCTCGGGAGACCCTGGCTGAAGATGGGACAAACTTTCATTGCAGCGCTCTACTGTTTTGGGCTTTGTGGCAAAGAGGCCAGACTGAGGCCTCTCCTCAGTGAAAACTACACTAAAGCAAAACACCATGTAAATGACTTGTAAAACGTGATTCTCAGGTCTGATGAAACTGTTTACCCCCAAAAAATCCTGGAAAGATTTGAAAATAGCTGTCCCCCAATGGTCCCCATCCAACCTGACAGAGTGAAGACATTGCAGAAAGACATTGACTACATGTTTTCATAATCAGCATAAAAATACATGTGACCTTGACCCTGGATCAGTAGAATCAATGAGCTCCTCCTCGAGTCCAAGAGGACATTTATACCAGATGTAATGAAGTTCCTGACTTATCACGTTCACAAGAGTGACATGGATGTAGAGGGAGACGGACAGACATACAGATAATCCCCCAAAACATATAGTGAAGACTTTTAAGGAATGTAATAAAAGTTATTAAGTCATGTTTTTACCAAAAACGTTTTTTACAGTCACAGTGACTCGGATCCAAATTTAGGAAATTCTCTGAAGTCACGCCCGAGATTCACAAGGCAATAACTTGTATTGTGAGGTTGGTAACATTGACCTTTGATCAAATTAATTGTAAATACAGGTGAACATATATTTGAAGAAATGTCCTCAAGGTGTTATGGAGATAGTTGGTTCATCGGAGTGACACTGATGAAAGAACATACAGAGGGACAGCCCGAAATGATAATGCCTCTGACCATGGCTGTCCCCAGCAGGAAGGCACAACAGAGACAAAAAGACACATGTATCTGCATTTTCTTTAACTTCTCTGATCCTTGTCAAAGTGATCTCTTTACAAAGTTGTTGTTTACAACATGTTCTGCTGAGTCACTACTTTCACATAGTTCATGCTGCTTTCAGTGTGAAATTGTAAAACTATCTGAGACCACATTCTACAAAGACTTCAATTCGGCTACATGCTAAAATGATACAATTAAATGAAACATTTATTAGCAACGGTTTTATTACATACAATTCTTATTGGCCTCCTCTGTAGTAATTAATGTAATTTTGCAGTAATTAATGAAGCTTAATTGTTGCAATTTCCCTTCAATGCCATCTGGAGTTCATCATCAGTTTGTTTAAGGCTGAGCTTGTGAGTGGGGGGAAAATATCCTCAAGCTACCGTATACTTTGACTTCCATTACTGGAATCCTAATAATTTAATTTAGGGTAATTATGCTGGTTAAGTGGTTTCATCTGTATATTTAACCTCATTGTTGTCATGCTACAATTAGGAGAAACATTATTAAATGAAACAAAAATCCAAATTTAAACAAAAGTACTGCATGGAAAATTTAATTTCCATTTCTAGGGGCAACAAAAACAAAAACTTTTTGGTATAATCCAAATAAACACATTTTCTGGTTTTTCTAAAATTATTATTATATTATTAAAAGCAGCCATGACACAAAAATGCTTGCCAGTTTGAAATAACAATTTCTCAGGCTATTTTTCCCATTCAATGATCCCTAGTGTGTGTGCTTTTTGTTTAATTGGGCCCCATATGAATCGTGCTACAGGTGATGGAGTGTACTAGTTCGAATGAAGACAAACTGATGCCAAACAAAGCAATGCAGGGCACAGGAGAAAGCTGGGAAAGGTTTGTAAGATTTGTGCAGATTTTAAACAGACTCCTGAGAAAACACACACACGCACGCACACACACACACACACGTTTGTACAGCTGTCTTAGTGAGGACACTCATTGGCATAATGCATTCCCTAGCCACTAGCCCCTTACCCTAACCATCCAAACTAAATGCCTAACCCTAACCCTAACCCTTAACCTAACCTAAACCTAATTCTAACCCTAACCCTAAAACCAACTCTTAACCCCCCAGCAGTCCATTAAAGGGGGCTCACAAAGTGACGACCGGCCAAAAGGTCCTCACTTTCCCAAAACGTCCTCACTCCGTAGGTTGTAGACTCACACTGGTCCTCACAAAGATAGCTGTACAAGAGCACACACACACACACACATATATTTCTGCTACAGACACAAATCTCCTCACTGACTTGGCAGTAGTAAAAATGACCAGACCTACAGAAGTGGAACCGTTATGATTTTTTAATTCCTGAAGCAGCACAACAACAGAAATAATCCTCCTCATTAGTGTTAATGTAAACTTGAAATATGAAAACCTGAGACACCGACTGTGAATCCAGCAGCAGTCACAGCCCAGTGCGACTGCACAGCACCCCCAAGCAACCCCCCCCCCCCCCCCCCCCCCCCCCCCCCCCCTCAGATTTTGGAGAGACAAAGACACGAAATACAACAACACACCTGTAGTATCGTCTTTATTACACAACGCAATGTTGAATAATTCAGCAAGAGAAGCACTACTACTGGACTGCAGGTTATGGAGCCAACTCTTGTTTGCCTGTCTATTTTTGGTTTGCTGCAGCTCGCTCTGCTTCACTGTCTGGCCTGGTTTACTGGCAGTTACTCCTGCTGAATTTGGATTCAACCCTGATATACTGCACCGCACCAAGATACTCCAAACCAGCAATCTACTGCTGTGTGTGCAATCCAGGCAGATTTCATTAATGCTAATGGAGCCAAAACAGCGCTCATAATTTCCAGCCACTGCACCAAGACTAGGTAATGATTTGGTTGCATTCAGTCAGAGATCATGTTGGTGAGGGTATATCTTTTTTTTTCTTCGTCTGGATGGTTTATTTCTGCACTCCTTGCTTGCTGAGTCTCTGAATTTTCCAACCTGCGGTAAGAGGCAATAAACCGGACCATCTCCCCCTCCACCTCCCCCATCACTGATGGTCTCTCACTGTAAAAACCTTCGCAGAACCACCGACACCACTGAGGGGGAGTAAACACTCTCACCCCTCATAACAGTAGCACGAGGGGCTTCATAATGCAGGATTCACAGTGTCAAAACGCACTCTGTAATTAAGTACTTCATGAAAATGCCTTTTATTGCCCTGGGAGTGACGTGTACGTCATAAAAGACGACTAGCCCACTCTCATTTTGGCCCCAGTGGGAGAATAGACTCCAGCAGCCACTGATCTCTTTCTGTGGAAGAGAAGTCAAAACCTCTAACGTGTGTGTCATCTTTTATCTGTGACATACAGTATGTGATTTAGTTTGTTGTGTCCTCATCCAAACAGGAACTTGTTTTACAAGGAATATAACAATTTTGTGACTTTTTTCATGCGTACCAAAGGATCACTTTTCTCTCTGTATAACACTCAGATACTGTTCAGAACAAAAGCCTGCAGACTTTTACTGCAGCAGGCGCTGATGTAACACTGGATGTTCTCCACCTTGTATATTAAGTTATTCCAGAATAGACACTTGATGACATAAGGTGTGATGCCTCAGTTTAGCATAGAAGTATTATTAGGCAACATCCATACTACTACCTTTTCTGTTAACAGCATTTTCAAACTGAAATAATCTGTGTGTACACATTTTTCGGCTCCATATCAGTTTTAATCCCGGGTCTATAACATGCCTGAAAAAGCACATCACATGAACACGCACACAGAGGATGCACGTGCCATTGTACACAGAAGGCAATTGATTGTTTGTTGCACAAAGAGCTACCGAAAAAATGAGAAGCAGCAATGGCGAAAAAGTAAAATGCAGAATTTAGCCTAACTGCAAAACAAGAAATGCACACACTGAGGTAAATTATTAAGGGTGTGGAGTGGAAACCATTATGTAGAAATGGGAAGACGGGCCACCCAAACAGCTGCTCAGTAAACTTCCAACACTATTGCCTACTGTGCAAATGGCAACACAAAGCAATCTGTGGCTGCATTGTTTGTTCTGTATCCACATATGACACACCAATCAAGGCAGGTTATACCAACTGCCAGTGACTTTCTATTGCATTTTGAAGACAACCTACAATTCTTTGTGATGCTGACCTGTGCAATGCAATGCATTATAAACTATATGGCAGTCAATAGAGCGCTTACCTCCACCAACAGCCCCGTTCAATTCAAACAAGCTGCACCAAATTGGACACACACATAGATATCAGTCTCTTAAACATGCCTGATTTTTTTCATCAGCATCCATGAATTATTCCCTGGGAAAGCAGTGAAAATGTCAAAATGCCCTACATCAAATGATCTCTTTCGCAATGACAAAAGAAAGTGATTTTCAAAAACATCTGAGATCCACTCCTTTGCCTGGATCTGTGGCAAATGTTAACGGGTTCTTCCTTGGCGCTTCCATGCCGCACCCCTTCACCAGGTTTCAAGAAAACCTGAGTCTGAAATTACAATTTTTACTGTATTCCTGCTAATAGACAAATGGTAATGAAAACATAACCTCTTTAGCTTGAGCAACTCAAAGGTTCAGAGCTAAGTGAATCAAAGCTGACTTACAGGCCACCAAACAATGTCAATCAAAAGACACTAACCAAATGAGGACACAAGGGATTGCTAACGGGGCAATGAATGTTGGTAAAGTGTTTGACAGGTTTTGACTAGAGGCCTGTACACCCAAACCCAGACACCCCCAGCCGACTTACTGCCTGTAAGACCAAGCCAATCTCAACTGTAAGTGAACTGTACTACAGGCTTACGTGTAACATTTATTCTGCTTGTATTTTGGCCAAGTGAGGGCAATTAAACCATTTCTAAAACGTGCAAGTGAGTGAAGGTAGAGCGCAGGTCAGCAACCACATAAAAGGGCCCGAGCCTGTAATGAGATTAACTTCTGAATCCCTGCATGCACAGAAAACATGAATCAGTGTGTGTGGCTGTTTTACTGCCCCAAGACTTTTTTATGCTGTTAGACATTGGCAGACGGTCAAGAAACCGGGGCACAATTTGTTCTTTTCTTTCTGACTTCATTTCTCTATCTTTTCATAAAGCAACAGCACCCAGACCAGCTTCTCTTTAGGCAGGGGGGGCAGGAGGCCACCGATCTCACACCATCCGTTTGTGTGCATATGTGTGCATCTGTGTCTTGTGCATGTGCCCGAAGTAGGGCCACTGCCTGGTCTAATTTGTCATTCGAAGAACTTGGCAGTAAAGCCAAAAAATATTAAGAGGATTTATTGGATATGTTCACAGTAGAGTCACTGTCGAATCCTGCATAAAGTCCTACAAAATAACTTCTTGGCACATGTGTTGGGGCACAAAGTGACAGCGGGGATAGGACCGTGTATCGCAAACTTTTGTCAAAGGGATAATATTCAAGAATAAAACAATTAATGAATTAAAGTATTTTAGACTTTCGCTCTTGACTAAACGCCATATGCTTGAAACGCCCCTCAGTGCCATTTATATCAGAGTACAGTGTACATGACAGGCATACAGAGGCCACGCAGACAAAAAGTCAATTTGTTCAGAGCTCTGCACAAAAGACGCCAGTTGCTCAGCAGAGAGGGGCCCCTACTTGAAGACGACGGGCCGTGATGCATGTGTCTCTGCCTGCGATCCCTCCTGTAGGGCTGCAGTGGGTTCTCATTGTTTAACTGCGGCCAGCTTGTAAGAGGGGAACTAATTAAGAGCTGCCTGTAGGTGGCCCAGGCAGACTTTTAAAGGTCTGAGAGGAGACATGGAAGAGGAGGAGGAGGAGGAGGACGGGGATCGTGGCCATACCCGGCAAGAGAAGGACACGACTGACTGCCTCAGGTCACAAGATGACAGACATCACTGATCTGGTGCTGCTTGACAGAATACAGAAGCAGGGGATGTGTTTCTGGATGAGAGTTTTTAGACAGGCTGAGAGATGAGAACGGAGAGAAAAGAGGGAATCACAGCAGAGGGATAGAGAGAGAGAGAGAGAGAGAGAGAGAGAGAGAGAGAGAGAGAGAGAGAGAGAGAGCGAGAGAGAGATAAGACACAATCACTGCAATCAGCTAAACAAGACCTTCCTCTGTTTGGGCCCTAAGACACACACACACACACACACACACACACACACACACACACACACACACACACACACAGACAGACATTATTACAACTTGTCTTGATCTTAAAATTGTATGATTTATATTTATGTTGGTTATTTTTGTCCCCATGTGCAAACAGATTTAGGTCCCAACAACATGAGTAATATCCAGACCCCCCCCCACACACACACACACAGTACCATATCAAACCACTGAGCCACGTACACAATCAGCGGAAATCAGTGTTTGTCTGAAGCGTAACAAATCAAGCCTCATTTACACAGGGCCAAGTAAACAAATAAAGAGTGTTTACAGTAAAAAAGGAAGAACTATCTTAACGGTATATGTTTTATACATAAGTGTCTGTTGTTGTATGTTGGAATTTTTACTTAAGATATTAACAAATCAATTTAACTTGAAGAAATAATAAAGATTTGTCATCTCAGATCTGTATGTGTGTGTGTGTGTGTGTGTGTGTGTGTATATTGGGTTTAGAGGAGCAAAAGACATGATTGCGTGCGGACGCTGCCCTGCACAACTTCCTCTTCAGAAGCAGACATCACAGCCGGCTGTATTGATGCCTCTCTCACATGTCAACAAACACACACACAGACACACACACACACACACACACACACACACACACACACACACACACACACACACACACACTGCTTCAGCAGAATCAAACAAACGGTTAAAGGTTCCTGCCGATGCTGACACAGAGAAATAATACTGATAGAGATACCAGAAATGGCAGATAAAGTCTGTTTGAACAGGCGGCAATCTGAACACAGGAAGGAGCCAGCGCATGTCAAATTTACATTAAGGCTCGAGGGTGCGGATATGCATTAATTCCTGAATATAAAATAACAGAAAACCGATGCAGTGTATGTGCAGGCACATCGCCTCAGGCACTATGGGTGGATCTGGTAGCTGTCTACAGAAATCCAGATAAGGATGTCAAATGACAGTGCTGTCCTTCGTGGCGTGACACCAGGGGCAAAACAAACCAGCTGTTATGGGAGTGCCCGACAGGCCCAAATCCGAGCCCGGCTGTTGTGGGCACGGTAGCACAGCAACGGGTACAATTAGACGCAGTCTGTCCCCACAGCTGGAAAACTCGCTCTCACACACTTAGGCATTAACACCCAGTGGTCACACACCCATATACACACGCAACTAATCAGCTCCACAGAAATACATCAAAAAGATTATTCAAAAGTACATACACGTGTGCCCACGCTAATGGGATGACACAGGCTGAATGTTTCTTTACCAAATTCATTTGGACAATTTAATAAACCTGGCCTCATGCTTTACTCTGATTAAATGTGTACAAAAATCTATCATAACATAAAATGATTATAACAAAGACCGGTAACACAAGCTGCAGAAATAATAATCATAGTTGGATTGTCGTAAGCAAACAGGCCCCTAACACAACAGGCTGTATGTTGTTTTAAGCCGTACCAGCAGGTTGCCTGCAGACTGTGTAAGAAGAGTGCCATCTTCTGTTAGGGAAACAAGTGCTAGATTACTAGATATGATATGTTCCTTTTCAATATTCTAATAAGAGAAGCTGGACTATTAGGATTCAGAGTCCACTACTTTGATAGTAACAAACATGGGAGCTGCTGTGGAGATGCAACCATATCCTTCTGTGGTTATGCAGCAGTTTACACATATCTGTCTTACATCTTTCAATAGATAGTGACACCAATATTCCAACTGTTGACCTTATTCAGAATCGGACATTTTAATTATGGTGTTTACATTAGTTGCTAATAGAAATCTATTTATATTTCCATTTATATGTTATGATTGTGGCTCATGTCATTACGTCCTCTACATCTGGCCAGTTTTAAAGCCCCAAACTGAAATACTATAGTGTACAATGCTACCATATATATAATTTTAGGTGATTTCTTTCTAAATCTAAAACAATTTTTAATTTTTCTGTCTTGTTTACACCGAGGGAATGTGATCTTATGCTGGTTAAGATGATCAGAAAATGCTGTTAAGATGCCAGTGTCTTATTCAGACTATGTCTTAATCTGGTAAATCTGAATATTGGCGTCCATGTAAACATAGTCATTGATGCAGTTTGAGTAACTAAAGAATATATTAGCACAGCATATTCATGGATCACCAATTGCCTTTGGTTTTGCTGCTTACCTTTTTCTTCACATATCAGCAGGTATCTGTTACAGTTTCAGTATATTCAAGCACTTTGATTTGTCTACTTTTACACGGTGACAGCTGCAGACACACTGTAAAGCACAGAGAGTCTGACTATGGCAAGAAGATTCAAGGAAGAACAAACTAATTCTTTAGCACTAATTTGAAATAAAATACATAAAAACAATAGGTTTCTATTTAGGAACAAAATACACCCATAATAAAATATGAGTTACTGTAATCACATTTTCCAGGAGTGACGATCAAATGTCAAATGATTAATGGCAGTTTGGGTGTCGGCTACTTGTGGTTTTCTATACCATGTAAAAATTGACATTTTCCTTCGCGTTTTTTGGCCCATCAGATACGCTCAGGGTGGAAGGAGTAATGGAGAGGTAGAGAAAAGGGAAAGAGGAAGAATAGCGGGAGAGCCAGTCCAGTACCTTGTGGAATTCAAGTGGTGTGTGGAGAAAGAGTCCTGGACCGGTGCCACGAACGGGCAGGTCAAAAGAATGCAAGAGAGCGAGTATTCTGCAGCTCGTAACTCTCGTTTTAGCGTTGCAGTTTGTTTTATTAATTTGTTGTTACTAGGAATGAAAAAGACTGGATGGTTGGAGAGTCTTTTATCACCCCTCACGACTAAACTAACTAAAAACAAGACATTGAGCGACACGGTGCAAGAACTTTGCCGAATATGGTAACAACTGTGTTCCTCTGTACAAAAGGTTGCTGAGCTTTTTGTTTTCAAGAGGGCACAGGGAGGAGAATGCAGAGCAAAGCCAGAGGCCAGAGATGGAGTTGAATGACAGGGGTGACTGTATATCTGCAGGGAACAGAAGCAGGGAAAAGAAAGCCCATTAGACAAAGAGAGTAAAAACAACATCCACGTCTATGAGAATCAACACCCATGCACTCATCTATTATTTCTTGTCTTTGATTTTAGATGTTGTTATATATTATATGATCTAAAATGATATTGTATTGTTGATTGAACTGATTCACCACTTTGGACCAGATCTAAGCTCTGCCTCGTCCTCACCATCAAGCCCTCCTGATCGCCTCTGCTCTGGATCCTCCCTCAGATCGACACTCCTCCTGCACCCTCCTCCTCCTCCTCCTCCTCCTCCTGCTCTGACACAGTTCAATTATTCCACCTGATATTTGGAAGTTTTAATAAAGACTGATTATACTGATATTACAATCCTGCCTCTGTGTTCAGCTTTTCAACTGATATGTCTGTGAAAGACTCATATAGTCTGAACAGATTTATTGGACAGGCTTCAAGTCTTAGATTCAGTGAATAAGTCAAACAATAGAAAGATCTTGTTTCAATTTCTATAATGACATTATCCATCTCAAAAATTAAATAATTGTATTTTTGGGACATTAGATCCTCTCTGCGCAACATGGTACTTCAAATTTGATTCACACCTATGAGAACTAATTCTAAAATGCAGCCAACATAGAAGCTCATAAAAAGGACTAAATGTAATACAGAAAAATAAACAATTCTGCATGTCAACATGTCGCAGCAAATCTCAGAAGCCTTCAGTGGACATGAGCTGTCAACAGGATGGTGCAGATCACTGTGGCAGATGTAAACTTATGTATATACATATAGTGACAGGGAACAACCACATGTACACAAAACATCAACTACATGATAACCCCTGTGTGGACTCCACCAGTCTCCCACTGCAGGAATCAAGCCAAACACTATTGTTGATATCATTTCTGCATTTTTTTCCACTTTGCTCCTATTGTGGTTTTTAAGACATGACCTCCAGGCCTTTCACACGTGCACAACACAGCGGGAGGTTCTCTGCACAGATGCGTTCACAACAGCAACAATTCCTCCACGTTATTCAGGCGAGAGGTGGAGCAGGCAGAGGCAGGAAGTGATATATTAACTCAGCTGCGGAGATCAAGTGATCATGTTTACAGGCCCCCCCCCGACAGCGTCGTCAGCTCTAACACCACAAACTCTCTTGACAAATCTTCGTCGGGGTCTTCGACGTGTATGCCGCCTCTTTTTAACCAGGTGATATTTGTTTTCTCTTAGTTTTTTTTCAAATTTTTGCATCTGTCACATCCCCCCCCCCCCCCCCCCCCACTCGCTCACGGTGAATCCAGCGAGGGATCCCCTGCTTGGACAAAATCGTTCACACACCTCTGTACCTCTTCCAGAGGAAATACGGAGGAACTGTGGAGTTCAGTGCATGTCAGAAAGCAGCTTAAGTGAACACGTGTCGTAAAAGATGCCTGTGGAAACATGGGAAAACCCCATGTGGGAGAACTGGGGATGGAAAGAGGGATGGAGGGTGAACTCTTGTAGCAATCACGAGCACACTTTATACAGCAAGCTGACAGAGGAAGCAAAGAAATCACATTTTGATGAAACTCATTTGTATGAGTGGGTCAGCAGGAGGAAGAAACATCGTCGAAAAATCACACAGCAACAAAGAGCAGGGAATTCTCAACCTTCTGAGGGCATGTGGCGACAAGCTCTCAGTAGCCGAACATGTCCTACATCCAACTGAGAGGGATTTCTTTGTCATTTCCCTCAAGACTAAAGGGATAATCCTCTTTCTAAGTCTCTGTACCTGGTAAGGCCTCGGCCCTCGAGAGCCTCTTTAACCCTCGAGAGAGTTCAACAAAACAACTTCATTTAGAGAGCGGCCTGAGGGGCTCTGCTGCTGAAGGCCTTTACGATAATGACAAGTAGGAAAAATCTGTACAATGTGGATCAGCCAGAGCAGGGTGATGCAACTCCAGAAAAAAGCAAAGGGAGAATGTCATGGGACTTACTGAGTTTTGTCCGTCACCACTGGAAGGGGAATGTCCTCACTCATGTAGTCGAGCTCATCAGTTATGCTGTTGGTGCGGGAGATGTCGAGGGAGGTGTTGTTGTCGTGATTCCTCCTCACTGTAAAGCACAAGAATCAAGTATAATATTACAACACATGCATCTTGGGCTTATAAACTATATACAATATTTAAACTGACAAATGTTTTTTTAATTAACTTAATTTGAATACAAAGAAAACATATATAGTTGTGTTATAGCCCTTAAACTACCAGGTACAAAAGTGTTAATTTAATCATTTTGCAAATAGTCTAAATTCTCTACAGGACTTTTTCACATCAGAGAGAAGACATCGTATCTTAAGTTGAAAAAGGACAAAGGACACTGTTCCATTTTAAAGCAAAAATAAGCAGAGAAGGGCAGACGTGTATAAATGAGATAAAAGCAGACACAAAGAAATGACAGATACCTGGAGAGCCAGGACAGCTCAGAGCAAAAGACGACCAAGAATGATGAGGAGGGCCTGACGTCATGCAACAACAATAAGTGGAGAATAAAAAGAAAGAAGAAAATCAAAAGGAATCAAACAAAAAAGTTGAAACACAATTAACAACAGTGGGTTTCTTCACTTCAATTCTAAACTAGAATGGCAATGAGTGGATCAGAAACCTCCACCAGGGCCCAACAGTCGCATAAAGTCCAATCAAGCTGCAATCCCTTAATGTACCTAATTTATTTCATCAAGATCCCTGAAAAAACACCTTTTCTCACTGCTGGGTCACACTGGGTGCGTGTGCAGCACATGGCGGCTGTGTCCGCTGATCTGCTGACTCTCGCACACGTAGCGTATCTGCTTTGGAGCTGCTACCTGAGGTTCATGGTATCACTACTGTGTCAGTCAGACAACTCACATTCAAATGTTTATTGCAACAGTAGAACATGTTAGTGTTTGGCGTCTCGGCTCCAACTTAATCCCTCCCCCAGATATGATTACACACATTCACTGCGGCAGCTCTAACCTGATAACATGGGGCGCTGAAAAAAAACCCAAGACATTCCACGACAAAATGTAATGGGCTCTTCCTACGTACCCTTCAGTTTTGTGGTAATCTGTTCAGTTGTTTTTATGTAATGCTTGCAAACAAACATACAAATGGAGGTGGAAACATTCTCCTTGGCTTGGGTAATTAACATGAAGACTTGTAAAAAAATCTCTATACATGAGAGGAACTTTTTAATTGATAATTTACACCAGGAGACAACCTGTGCAGGAGCATAAATTGCAGCGCTCCAGCTCAACCATGCAGCTGGATGGCTGCTGGCGCGGCTAAAAACTACAGCAAAGAACAACATGTGTCGAGGGGGCCTTGACCTGCAGTCAGACCGTCAGCAGAGTTTGACATGTCTCTCCTCCAAACCACCGGGCCTCCATTGTGACCGAGAATGGAGAGGCAAATCTACGTCCAAGAACAGAATGACCATTCCAATTCGAGTAAAAACCATTCAGCCTCTCTTGTTTTCCATCATCGAGTTTGTTTAACATTGTCCAAGCCGGAAGAATAGACATGCAATAGAGGGGGGAGAGGGGAGAGGAAAAGTGTGTGTGTGTGTGTGTGTGTGTGTGTGTGTGGGGGGGGGGGGTGTAATCAGAGCCACCTTTAGAGCCCCTAACTTCAACTCAGTGAAGGAGACATGCACCTACTTATCAGCTACACAAACAGGATAAGGGTTTATGGACATGTATGTAGTTTATCTGGACCATCAGTGCAAACGTGTTTTGGACGGGAGAGAACGAGCCGAGGGCAGGAGAGAGAGAAAAAAAGGGGGAAAAAAAGACTGTGAGATAGAGCTAGAGAGGGAGAGAGGGAGAGAGGGAGAGAGGGAAAGAGAGAGGGAGCGCGCCATTGAGAGATTCTCACAGACAGGGAGGTACGTGGGACCAGACAGATAAGTAGAGCGATAAGCCGGACATTGACCAAATCAAACAATGACCAGTTTATTTCTGACCACTGGTGCTCCACAATGACACTCATCAACTCCACAACCCCTCTGCCGCCTCTCTTTCGGTGTCCCCGTCTCGGCCTCCCCGGGCCCCACTAGGACCCTGCCCCATTCCTATCCGGGCCAGCCATGTTCCTCCCTCACCCGTGGTGTTGGCAGGGCACCCAGTAAAGAAAACAGGCCAGGTCAACCCAGGACCAGTGTCTGACTCGCTCTCTCTCTCCCTGTCTCTCTCTCTGCTTGGCTCTGGTTTGGTCCAGTTGGGGACAAAGGCAGAGCCAGTGAGCGAGTCTAATTAAAATACTGTCTGGGCCACATTAAAAAGGAAGGCTAGCTAATGATTAACACAGAGGAGTTTTTAATGAGAGAAAAAGAAGTACTTGACTATTGGAAGGGGCTGCTGCTCAGACAGAGCAGTGAACACACACACTATATGCTCAGCCTTTGTGTCTGTCGTTTGGACAAAGAACAACTGGTTCATAAAAAGAGTCTGTCTTCTTGTTACTTGGATTTTATTAGCACCGTTTATAGTTTAAAGTTACACGATAAAGAAGTGGAAACTGGAGGGAGCTACCACAGGACCAGAGTTGACTGAAATATCTGTTGATAAAAATGATACATAACCCATTGTAAAGATCCCGTTAAGTGCATCTCAGTGGTGATAGGAGTTAGAAGGACTAACCTGTTTGTCTGAGCATCCTGTTGATTCCTGCAGAGAAAGGGAAAAAAGGGTTAATATGGGAGCACACAGCAATTTGCGCCGAAATTACACAAACGTAATCAATGATCTCTTATCAGTTCCTGCTTTGAAACACAGCAGCATTTTTAGTTTTTTAGGCCAGTTGACATTGAAACATAAAAGAGGGACGCACAGTGTCTACTTATTCATATGTGCATATTCATGCATTCATTCATTCTCTGCCTGCGTTTGCCATTTTATTCATTCAGTAATTTCCGGCGCAGTAACGCCAGCTCTTCCTGCCTAAAACAAGGTTATTTTTAAGACCATAATTAATGAAATTTAAAACCAATGTCAAGTACAGCAGAAATGAGGGAATATCAGAGTCACAGAATTACTTACACTTCCCTATATATGAAGGTGAAGCAGCAGAGTAGAGAATAACCCTTGAAACACCACGTTATCTCACAAACTATAGAGACAGTAGGTATCCATTGTCTTTCCCACAGCCAGGCCGACTGCAGTGAGATAAAGTCTAACGAGGATGTCTGTAGACTATCAGTTATCAGTTCAAGGTTGGTCTCGTTTGTAGTTTTATTACAGCGTGCTCATATCTGTATCATAAAGAATGTGATTCGGTAACATTTAGGACACATTGCACACTATGTATGCCGCCAAAAAGCTAACCCAAATTGGTACTTACATGAACATTAACATATTTACGTCCTCATAAGTAATATTTTAAAGTATTTAAGACTTTTTAAGGCCTGAAATTCAGATAATTAAACACTAGAGAAACCAAACTCCTTAACAACATCAGCTAATTCATAAACAGCATATAGTAAAATCATAATTACATCAATTTGCTATTTAGGACAACTGATTTATAGAAAATACTGTATAAAACCTGATGTATGCTGAGCTTACACTCAGATGATGCATGTTCACTGAGTCAGTGAGGAAAAAGCAGAAGAAGAAGCATCACTGATCATGAGATATCTTAACAGCCATTGTTTCCAAACTCCCTGTCTTTCCTCGCTTGGGTTCTAACGTATATCTGGACAACGTTTAATTAGAATTGGCAACTGCTCGAGTTCATGGAGTTGAACGAATCAATTATAGAGGGTTGGTACTCGCTCTCATTAAAACTCAAAAACCTTTACAACAATATTCTGTAAGAGTCGCTGGCCTAGATCCGCGGGACGCGGTGGCTGGGATGTGTCCGTTTGTTTGTTTTGCTTTCGATTTTTCTTTGATTTTTAATCATTGTTATTTGCTGCATATTCTGTGTATCTGTTATTATTTTCAAATTTTCACAATTAATAGCAATTGTTTTAAGCTTTTCCATCTCTCTGCTATATATGTTTTTAAGAAATCTAGGAGTCAAGCATCAATTTGAATCATGATGAAATTTTAAAAAAAAGCAGCAACCCCCAGAATAGAGATTCCTGTTTTATGGCTGGTTTAGCAAAGGTAATTGAGTCCGATGCTGTTTCACCTCTACACATTATCATTAGTGACAGCAGGCTGCAGACGTTGGTTTCTTCCATCCCAGCTTGTCCAATTCATTTTCCACTCCTTAGTCTCAACCTGTCTGACCACAAGTGAATACACAGAAAACTGACAGAACATAAGATGTACCTGTTGAAAGTTTAATAAGGTTCATGTTATTGTATAGATATGTGACTACTGGATGAAATGGGATAGCTAACTGGTTTGGCACTTTTTTCCTCTCACACTTTCTCACACATGTTCTCCTTCATCTCCATCTAAGATCCACCCAATTAGGCAGGAAACTAAACTGTTCCCCTCGTAAGTGGTTGATGTTTTAGTGATGGTCTGCCTTTATGTCACTCCAGCTGCTTTTATGACTCCACGCTTTGACAGGAAAAACTCATTAAGTGCATTTATTAACATGCAGTCTGGGTCAATATATTTGGTAGGGTTGGCATTTTAACACAGGAAGTCAAACCGCCACCCCCTTTAACTAATCATCTGTTTGTATGGATTCAAAACAAACATTTTGTATGTTTTGGGTAAGTGCTGAAACAATTAGGAATCCATAAGGGGGAAAATGTATATCTTAATAATGAGTGTATGCTCTGAAATCAACATAATCAATGTAGTCAAGCTTTTCTCAAAATTATGACAAAAAAAGATCTTGGCTTTGACATGATTACACCAATATTAGTAAACTGCAAGTGTTATAAATTCCAACCTTGACAAGTCCATATAAGTTTTTTTTTCTACCCAAGCTCAGCGTGTCAGTGGCCAGCAAAGAGGACAAGTGAAGCAGTAAAGAGCTTGTAACCATGACCTCTAATCACCACTGAGACTTAAATGGCTTCCATATGGCCCACTCGAGACACCTGGCAGCCATCTTGGCTCTAAGGGGGAATCAGGATAGGGCCTCTGTTTATTGTGTGAAAATGAGAAACCAGCCCATTACAACCCCTCCAATAATGTGTCATACTCTAAACTGATTGCATAAACTGAGAGAACCAAACAAAGCTTAGCTCTAAATACCACATTCAAATAGATCCTTTACACTGTAATTAGCTCTGTCAGGCAGAGGTGCTTTGTGCCTTGTCTACACTACTGCAGATAGTTTTTGCACAGACGTCTTACTCCTTGTTTAAAAGAAAATCTCCAACCACACGCGCTCCGTCAAGATAAGTAGACAAAAACGACTACAAATGCTCAAACAAGCATGCTTGGCCAGTAGGTGGCGATAAAGTCTATGTCAATGATCTGTTAAATACCAGAGAAGAACGCTGCTGACCAAGTAATATTGGGCAAGGCAGACAAAAAGTGGTGTGGTAACGCTAAATGCTAAAAAAGCAGTGCTAACCAAATGGAGCAAGACTGGTATTCAGTTGCCATTGTTGTTGTTTCTGGTGCAGGCTCATTACACACAGCAACAGTGGACTGCACAAAGTAAACTGTGACGTCATTGTTTCCCAAAGGATCCATTTCACGTTCATGTACACACACAGTTTTTGTAAATCTGCATTTTGGAAGACGATTGTAAAAAATCCTCAGTTTTAGTGACTTTAAACCATTTGCGTGTGGAGGAGATGCCCGTATGCAGAGGGAAAGGTTTGTTGAGCAAAATATCCACATTCAGTGGACAGTGTAAAGAAGGCTTAAAGAATATGCTACTGTCAATGAGTAACATGCTCACGGTTATGCTGTTTATACATGCAGATGTTTAGCAGATACTATGTTCAACATGTTAGCATGCTAACATACAAGAAGTAAAATTCAAGAACTAAACACAGCTGAGGTTTATGGGAATCTCTGTGGTTTTGTAAGTCATTGGTCAGAAACCATTGGCCAAACTGAAATTTCTGTCATCACCAGATTTGCTCATACATGTGTCTCACTAATATCGCCACAAAGACTGAGAAGAGAGATATTGTGATTTATCTATTTATGATTATGATCTGCGGTGGCGGCAGTGAGCCCCTATGCTCTAAGTATAAACACGTTTGAATAGGCCCCCATCTTTAGCAATTTTTTACTGTCAGATCTAAAGTAGTGTGACACAATAAGATGTTGGCCTAACAGTTTATAGCTTTTGTGGTGACTCTTCAAGCCTAAAGGAAAAAAATTACGTATTATTAGATTTGGCGACAGAAATATTCAGTGAAACTTATTTTACGTTTATCTACAGTATTTATTTTCAAACCATTTAAAATACAGATGAAAAACAGGACAAAAGTATAAGCTGAAGACTCATTTTTCTCAAGCAAGTGCCAAAACAAATGTCATTCCAAAGAGTTGTTTTGGCTACCTAAATGCCCTGAATGCAAAAGCACATGAAACTTCCATTTCCAAGGCTTTTAAGGCAGCATGACATCATTTCACATCCCTCATTATTTCATGAAACAAAACTGTCCTAAGAGGAACAGATTAAAAAAAGGTGGGTTTCATCTCTGCAGCTCGAATGTAGTCCACATGACATATGATACTTCATTGCCAGCTGCCCTTGAACTGTATTACAACAGCAAAGATAGCTACATGACAATATTCAATGTTGTTGAGAAACACCTTCACAGAGCTGGAGGCATCAAGTTCTGAATAACCACACTGCTGTGAAGTCAGTTTGATTGAGCAGTAATATAATGGGCCTTAGATCTTTTATTGTGAAATTGTGGTTCACTTGTCTGAGACTGAACTGTTGAAGGAAAGATAACTTTCAGAAGCTGGATGGTTTTCTTTGAATGATATGTTTGGGTTAATGAACTTCAGAGTGACAATAATCCTCAATATATTTGATATCTATTTCTAACTGTCACTGTACATCACAGTAACAATGAGAACAGTACTATTCTCAGTGCATTACCTTCGGCATTCCCCCTCGGCTCTTCCAAGAAAAAGGTGGCATCTTTCTTCTCCCCAGAGTCATCGATGTGATCGTAGGTGATCTGGGGGATGGATATGGCTCTCTCTGACCCTTCACGCATAGAACCATTATCCCTGGACTTCAGCCTCCTCTTGGTCCCCCTTTTCTGACAGAGAAAACAGCAACACCCACATCAAAAAGTGTGTCGGGATTATAATAATGACATATAGAGCAATTACAACAAATGGGATTATTAAAAGAGTCGATACCTGAAAATAACCAACAGAATTACATCCATGAGATGACGTCACAGTCAAAAGAAGAGCTTTTTTTGCCTTTACTTCACACTATCCCCCTTAAAATTAGTTACATAAGCTCCTTATTATAGCTCAGCCTCCATATAGTTCACACATTGTATCACTGCCGACACTGCACCAGCCAGCCTGTCTCACAGTCCATTATACTGTATGTTCACGAGTGAACGAGGTCCTGATGTTCGTGAACTCTTTCATTTACAACAGCAACTCCTGTCCAAGCTGAAGGGGACAATCCAGTAATCAAGTCTGAATCTAATCCCAGTTACTTCCTATTTGGGTACAACTGTACACATGAAGTTGATGAGGCAAAGGGATAAACAAGATCAGGTCATCAAGGTCATGGAACTCACTGTCCCTTGCCTGCACAACATAGATTCTTTAAAAACCCAAAGCCAATAAAAGAAAAAAAAACACTGGACTTATTGACCTATCTCAGCCACTTTCATTCATTTAATTTCATAGTTTAATTTTGAAATCAGATTGCCACGAGTTTTGTGGCATGTTTTAATATTGAAGAGTCAAATCGTTTGATATAGACTGGAGACATTTTTGTAAGATTAAGCCATTTACTTTACTTGCTAATGCAGTTGTCTGTTTGAACAACAAACTGTTAGTGATAGTCTGGTCACAATGAATCACATCTGAATGAACATGTCTAGAAAACATTATTCTTGGAAGAATGAAACAAACCCATTCTGTCATACAAGTGTGTTAAAAACCCAAACTTAGCTAAAAACACTGATATACAGAAACACCCAGCTTTCTTTTATATACCTGTGTAGTTCATGTAGTTGGGGACAAGCTGTTTAATCTCAGTTTAACACATAGCTTTTTTATACCCATGTCCCAGCCACTTTCTGGACCTCAATGGGGCTCCAGTCCAACTCTCAGACCAACCGACACTCACCAACGTCATGGACGTGGCCTTTATAGAAACTCAATTATCTGGACTCAGTGGATCAGACTTTGGCATTGACTAGTGGCCAACAGTTCAGTCCAAAAACCCAACGTTTGAATGACTCATTAGGAGAGAGAGAGAGAGAGGTGGAGCAAGACTCAAAGGGAGAAAGGAAAGGGAAAGATGTAAAGGTAGGAAGAAACTGTAACAAGTTTGAAAGACAGGAACAGAGAGATGGAGTTAATATAAAAAGAGGAGAGGGATGAAACTCATTGTGAATGGGAATGAGCGGGAATGAGATGAGGCAGAGGAAAATAGAGAGGGGACAGAAAGCGCAGAAAGGAGAGTTAAATAAAGCCCATTAAACAGAGAAGAAACAGAAGCAAGTCTTGAATGAGGGTTAGGGAGAGGGAGAGAGAGAGAGAGAGAGAGAGAGAGAGAGAGAGAGAGAGAGAGAGAGAGAGAGAGGTAAATCAGAGGAGAAAGTCACAAGCTGAAACAGAAAAGAGCGGAAGCAGGCTTCACTCTCCCCAATGCATGTGGGCTCAATGCTACACAAAGATTTTTTTGTTGTTGTTCTACTAGACAAAGGTTTACTCCCATGAGAAAGGCGGCGGTGACATCATCTCAACTGACTGAGTCTTTGTGCCGCCCAGACAAAGGCCTCAAGTCATCCTGGTGGAGTCAAGCCTTGGTGGTGGGGGGGGGGGGGTGTGCACGAGTGAGTGAGTGTGTGTGTGTGTGTGTGTGTGTGTGTGTGTGTGTGTGTGTGTGTGTTTGTGGGAACTTAACTTGCCCTTTTACGCTGCACGGCCCAGACACAACATAGCTAATATTGTTGTGAAAGGTGAAATGCACAAGGAAACAATACGGTGTGGGTCAGCCATTCAAAACCACAGCGTGCACTATCACAGTCTGATGACTTCTTCTGACAACGTGACGAGTCCTTGTTGTTCCACAGCTCAAGCTCAAAGGGTAATTCAAATGTCTATTATCATGTATTCCTTTTTAAATGCAATATAGGAAATACCATGTATAGATTTTTCATATTAAAATGTCATATCTAAAATGAGAATGAACAAATAAATGGACATTTGCCCAAAGTTTGGACTGAATTATGTAAATCTCTGGATGGAGTTTCCCCTCAGTGGACAGATCAAAGTGAAGAGACAGAACAAACGGAGGAGAGAGAGAGAGACGAGGAGTCTCTGGTTGGATTTAAACCAAGGGCATCACAAGGTCAAAGACAAACTTAATATCTAATGGATATAACGTTTTTTTTTAGGGGAATAACTGGCCTGTCTTCTGAGAAAAGGAAATCGAAATCAGCTGAAAACTCACGAGCCACAAAATACCATTGGTTCAGCATAGAAGTTCAAAGTAATAATTACCGATATGTGCAGTTTCCTAATGTTAGGACTGGAGTTGTCAGATTCCACTGTGGTGACAGCCTCTGGAGTCAGGACGTACATTTTCCATGTAGCAGCACAGCCGTATGGTTTCTCTGCTGCATAACACCTCCACAGCGTCTGAGGAGGGCAGGTTAAAACACAGAGTTACTGTTTGTCAGTCCAATCCAAAATTTAAAACCAATCACAGGACTATGCCAGTGGTGCAGCAATAAACCAGGTACATCGTGTACTACAGTTTTTGGTTTAACATTTTAAAATTAAGTGTTTTTGATTGACTAAGAATATTTATCAATACAAAGTCATAAGGTTGATATTTGTCAGTGTCCTGCAGACATTCAGGTGTCTTTGTGTCACAGGTGTATAAACTCTCAGTGGTTGTGTGTCTGTTGTATTCAGTGTGACTGTGACCCTTGTAATGGTTCGATTTCTGGCACAGAATCACTACAATTCACCTCTGGCCCTTCTGGTGTGCAGCTCACCTTTTCCACAACTCAATGGGAATTTCCAGAAAACAAACACTACAACTTTTTCTCTGTTCAGTTTCCAAACTTTGCTGAAGTTTTCACTGGCAAGATCTGAGGAGTGCAAGTTTGCACCTTTCAAAAAAAATAAAGATCAGATTCTGAAGCCATGTTCACGGTCCAATAAAAACATGTCCATGGGTCTGTTTACTGTCTGACCTGGTTTTTTAAGGATATCTTGTAGTATAGTATGAAACGCTTGAGTACATCACCACAGCACACAGCGGCCCCTGCATTTGATTTCAGGATACAGGACATTAATATAGTGATGGATTCAAAATAGTTTAGTTTATATCTTTTATGAGAAAACCCATTGGTATTTCCTTAAATGTACAATATGCAACTTCGGCCCCTACAGGTCTCTTTCTGTATTAAAGTTTTATTCCCATTACGCAGCAAAAGGCAATGAATAATCGTGATCAATTACGAGTGACCAACAACACTGGCATTGCTGTTTGGCCCGGAAGTTATAGCAGTGATGGGAAAGTCACAGGTAAATTGGACATAATGCAATTAAAAGATGACAAAAATGGGGATTTGTCTGGGTTTGAACATTCTTGGAACATTTTAGAGAATGTAATTACACAAGTCAACCAAATATATAAACATAGCTTTAATCTTTTAACACATTTGAATGAAAACAGTGTTACATATTATATCTTTATAGTCAAGATGCTTCAATTTGATGCTAAAATGTACCTGAATGAGACAAGCTGCAGCAGGAATCTGTCTGTTGAAATGCTTCTGTCTCTGCTTCTGTTGAACCTTTAGAGCAAAACCTGAGCCCAAGATACCCTGGTAGGGGAGAATTAAGTTGTAATGTACCAGTAAAATGTATATCACATTAAAGATGTAGGTAGATACTTTGAATTTAAATCATTAAATCTGCACATTAGTACTAAAAATGATAAAGATAAATAATCTTATTGTTCCTCATCACTAAGAGCAAAGTGTCAACCAAGCTAATACGGTTGGGACATAATGAAAGAAAGTTTAATAAAATGTAAATGGAAGTTGTTCCTTGATGCTTATGAATCTAGGATTAAAATTATATTTACAGCCGGCAGAGCAAAGAAGGAGATGGCGAAGACGCTGAAGCAGGAGGCGATGGCCTTGCCGATCCACGTTTGAGGAATTTTGTCTCCATAGCCGATGGTTGTGACCGTCACCTATAGAGACAGAGGGGAAATGGAGTTCCTATTAAATCTATAGAGATTAACATAAGCAGAATGTAAGAAAAATGTATGACATTCAGTGTCCTCGATTGACACAAGAAAGACTTAAGACAAACCAAAGCTATACGATGGCATGTTTAGGGAAGCCAGAGAGTTTATTCGATATGCATTTCAAAACAAGAGTCAGACTAAAAACAAAGCCTCACAGTAGAGTAAGTATTATAATACTTGTCCTGACAAAAGGAGCCCATGAGAAATCTTTTAATGAAATTACAACTGATGTGTTTTATCAATGTAGAGTTCATCTCAGGATATGTTATGATAACCGTATTTTACCCCTTATGAACCTGAAATATATGTGAAAATTGTGTGACTTGAATGCCATTGTCTTTTCATTTTAAATCAAATGTTTGCTTGTGTTTAAAAAGTATGTTTCAAGTTATGTGTTTTTATTCTAACTTTATTCAAGAGGTTTACTTCTTTAAGAGTCTCGTATGGGCTGTTACTGTAACTGGTTTCATGCAGTGGCACCATCCATAGCTCTATTATTACACCGGCTTCCCATCAGAAGTAAAGCTCATGTACCCACAACAAGGGCGGCACAATTTCATTTGTCATCACTACACCTGGCATTCCATTGGTTTAGTGAATTTTGACTGACATGCACACAGGAGCGGCATGACTGCGAGGAGAAGAGCTGAAGCTGGAGCACAGGAAATCTGCCCAGGCAACAATTTGAGCACAAGCAGAGTAAACCTAAGCACAAGTGTGTGAGCTCAGGATTTGGAGAGAAATCAAATCCTAAATCTGAATGTGGTATCAAAAGTCCTGCTCTCAAACTGAAAGAGCCGGCTCTTGAATAAAGAAGAAAAAACACCATGTTAAACAGACAAAGATTGAAAAGAATTAAAGATGCCTCTCATTTCTAATAAAAACACCAGTCAGTGCAGAGCTCTCAGAGGTTTACCTCAGTAGTCTATAACAGGGGTTAAACAACAAAAGAAAAAGTTCATCAGCCATTCTGGGCCTCGGCTCCACGACCGTCAGCGGTGGCCGGAGCATTTCAAGCTCCTGCTCCTCAAAAGGGAATAAGATTCCCGACCACTAATCCTCGGCGAGTGTAGGAATTTGCCGGGGTGAGGCGGGAGTGGGGTGTGTGGGTGGGGTGGCGGGGGCAAACAAATGCCTCTTACATTTGCATGTACACCCACTCTGTAAGCCAAGCCAATTCTGACACATTCAGAACCCGCTGCAGTGGGTGTCTATGGGGTGTCACCGTGGTGCGCTAACAAAGCGGCTGATGTAAGGTGAGATACTTAAAAAGGCTTTGGGAGTTTAAAAAAAAAGAGAAGAAGAAGGAGCTGAGGCAGGAGGGGTACGTGTGCATGTGTGAGTGTGTGTGTGTGTGTGTGTTGGGGGGGTGGGTGGAGTAGTGGGGGGTTGTGGTTAATCCCTCATCCACAAATCCGATGACTAAACAATGTCCTCCAGACCATCAGAGTGGAATGGTCTACTCAAAAACACCCCTCTCATTCAGACTGTAGGGTGTGTGGCACAAACCTCTTCATGTCGACACAAAAGGTCACGGACCAGCTCTTTGAATATGTGCACGTCTGTATGCAAACAGAAACCAACCCTGTCCCGAACTGCATGTCGTGCACACTGTATGTGCGATTACACCCGATTCAAATTGTACATGATTCTCATTTTCCAAATGTTTGGTGTCACACTTCAAAAAGGGACACTCGTGAAGTTTGATTTGAAGGTTGAAAACCAATTTGCAAAAGACAAAGAAAAGCAGGGAAGGTATATCAGAGGGCGAGAGGAACGGAGGGAGGAAGGGAGGGAGAGTGAGAAGAGGAGGGGATATGAATCATGGCGTTGGCTTGTCCTCCAGCTGTGCTCTGCACCTGCACGTCCGATAGAAGGAATAAGCAGTAGGAGAGCTTAGCATTCTCCAATCAGCGCTATCTCATTTTAGTAAGCGCGCGCACACACACACACACACACACAACTACTCACAAACCGGACCATGCTGCCTATTGTAGCAGCTATTGTAATGCTCTGAAGTTTACAGTCTCAGTAAAACAAAAAGGTGCAAATCCCAGGCCGTGATTCTTTTCTCGACAATGGGAACAGAGCAACACAAATAGGAGCGTTTCTTCCACTAGTGAGGAGCACTGTGACCCCTCTAACCTCCGTTACATAAAGGTAGTAATCCCACAATTAAAATTTTAATTAAGGGACCTGACACTTTATAGTGGTGCTTTAAAGGGTGCTTTGAGCCAAAGAGCTCAGAGGTGAATGGTTTATTACCGTCTCTTTGTGGCGCACTGATCCCCTGCACAAGGCTGCCATAGGTTTCTCATTACTCTGCGCTTTTAATTCAAATGTTTAATTAACTGCTCTGGGAACCCGAGCCTCCGCACACAGAAGGAAAAAGGCGAAACCAGCTCTGCTCACGGAAAACATCTACACACCTGCCCGTGTTGCAACAACATGTGCATTGCTGCACGAGAAACACAATGAAGAGAACTTGCGGGGGAAAAAATGGTTTATAACTGGTCCAACTAGAGTGGCCACCCATCTCCATTTCTCCAGCTAAGACTCCACTTGAGTGCTCATTGTACATATAAGTTGTTACAGCTCTTCAGATAGAGGATTTGCACGGGATGGGGCCCATCAGGAATTTAAGCTATGGTTGGGAATTCAAGGACCATTCAAGGATCCCAGTAATATATGCATAGTGAAATTCAGAAAATATGCTCATACAAAAACATCATTGAAAGACTAAACAACAAAGAATTACAACAGATTTCTTTCGCTAGATTGTCTGCCTTACCACGCCCCACCACAGGGCATCAGCGTAGCTGGCGAAGCCCGTCTTGCCCTCCTCATCCACAGCATCCTTCTCCGCCAAGTAGACAAAGTAGGACGAAAAGATCAGGCCCAGGAATCCGATGTACAGAGTAGTGATCAGCTCCTGGAAAAGAAAAAAACACCCATAGTTGACTAAAACTTATGAGAGAGTACCACGTATGAAGAGAATAACATAAATATAAATATATATCATTTAACTCTGGTTTGCTCTGCCAAAGATGTAATGGATAACAACAGCTATCAATGTAGCATGCTCGATCCCTCATGTCTTTGTGCACTTTCCTGAATATGGGAAATATCAGTGACTCTATAAAGCTAAAATCTATTAAAGTTGCTTTTAAGGGCAAGGCTAGTTAATTTGCAAAGCCCATTTAACAACAAGGCAATTCAAAGTGCTTTTCATAAATATAAAAGCATCATGACTGTTGTAAGAAGAATATAAGCCAATAAGAAATGAAATGAAAAAGAGTTGAATAGGGGACCAAAAACAAAATAGACAATATAAGAAAAAAAAAAGAGTGAACATAACTGTGCAGTGTAAGAAATTTGTAAGTTTGTGATGTAATGTAAAAAAGCATTTATTTAAAAGAACTAAAGTCACAGTAGACCTGCAGCTCTCTGAGAGCTTGTTTAACATATGTGGAGCATAAAATCTTAATGCTGCTTCTCCATGACGTTTTGTCTCTGGGGACAGAAAGCAGACCTGTGGGGTCTCGACGGCTCACAACGCAGCAGTAGATCAGCAATGTATTTTAAAGTGTTTTGACGTAAATGATTTTATAGACAGGGAGCCAGTGTAAAGATCTCAGAGCTGGAGTGATATATATGATCCACTTTATTGGTGTTAGAGAGGCCTCGAGCAGCAGGATATTGAATCAGCCTCGGCTTTCTAACTGATTTTGAGAGAAACCTGTAAACACACCATCACAGTCCTCAAGTCAGCTGAAGATAAATCCAGTTAAAGGGAACAATGCACAAGTTTCAAATGAGCTGATGTGACATGTTGCTAGCTGTCCCTAACTGTATGAACCTAAGGTGTCAAGTTGATCTATCCCTGAATGATGATTGATGATTGTGTTTGGGTTCTACTCTGTGTCCATGTGAGCCGATGAACTCTAGCTTGAAGATTCATTATGCTGGAGCCATGACAGTGTTTTTTGACATTTGACATGAGTTTTATGGTGCTTTTGGTCCTAATGTCATAAGCATCACAGTTTGTGCTGCTGAGACCAGTCATGAGTCAGACAGGTCCCCCACCACCTTCTAAATAACAGGAAGGATTAACAGGATGTGGTGGTTATTATAGTTGTCAACAGTGGTCTACTATCAGTCAAGCTGGTGGCATTTAGGGGTTAAACATGACTGTACTTTTTTTTTTTCTTCTTTAAAAGTGTCATGGTGGCAAGTGAGCACAGTTTCTGGCCTTTGTGCTGTTTTCCTTTAGAGCTACAGAGGTTGAAACCCATGTGAATAGGACCCGTGCTTCTATGAAAACCCATGTGGAGCTCGACACATTTCCACTAAACAGAGCAGATCATTTGATAAAGTGATCATCTGACAACGGCGAGATGGCAACAAATCACGTTGGACCCGTCTTGGTTTCGTCTTAACGTTTTGTTTTCTTGACCTTTGCACGCGATCCTCAGCGATCAGTCGTGTTCTTATGCATCAAAGAGACACGAGCGTCCGGTTTGACTATAACCAAAGAACACGGTCGACTTCAGAGATTAAGAAAAGAACATTACATCCTGTGACTTCATTCTGTGTCAGCCTGACAAAAAATACTGCAAACAAATGTACCAGAATGGTCTCCTGTGGCTGATTTGTGCACATGTGCATGTATTTCTGATTGCACACGAAGAATTTGTTAAACTGCATTAAGCTGTAACTATGGTATGGATTACAGCAGTTTATCTGCATGCTGTACAAGCAGCCTAAAGAAGAACTGCTGCTAAATAAAGCAACAGAACTGTTCTAGTCGTTCTATATGTGATTTTAAAAAGTACTTAGAAACAAGACCATACATTAACGTACAGATAAGAGCAGCAGCCTGAGTACTTTCAACCCACCTGTCGATGAATGAAGACTACAGATCCCAGGAGCCTCCATGTTCCCCCCTGCCGATCCACGTGCAGCATGCGCAGGATTTGGAGGAACCGGATGCCCCTGCAACACACAACACAGCCTCATCTGTCTCATCATCATCTGATCCCTTGTCAGCTACTGTACATGAGAAAAATAATAAAACAATGCGGAGTGAAAATAACTTCTGTACCTGATGGCAGACGTAGCAAAGACTTGGCCATTGGAGCCGACACCGAGCACAATGATTGAGGCAATGACCACGATCAAATCTGTGAGAAGGAAAAGAGACACACAGACAAAACAACAACAAAAAAATGATCGTAAAGTCAGGGTTACAATCAGTTCAGTTTTAATGAAGCTGTGCACTAAAACAAAGTTGTAATGATGCAAGTGTTTGATCTACGAGACAAATTCATGCCATTAAATGGGAACAAAGAAAAATGCCAGGTGCACCTATGATTGATATGGGCTTCCTGATAAAGCGGAGGCGTCCTTTGATGCCCGAATATTTGTTGCGACAGCCTGCCGACCACAGCCGCACCACATACTCCGTGCCAAAGAACAGCACCAGCACAATCTCCTGCGGAGCACAATGCAAACAGCATGAGCAAGGGTTACATTAATCCATTGGTACAGAGACAATCATTGCAGAACACATACGGGACGAGGGGATGTGGAAGCAGATAAGGTATCATTTCTTAAAAAACGCCGTGCCGCGCATTAAAACTCACCTAAAAGATTTGAGGCCATTTTAATCAATCATCAAGATGTACGATGCGATAGGAGAGGGTAATGACAGGTGTGTGAGGCGGAGAAAGAGAGACACTGAGGTGGTCTAGTTAGGACCAAGACCACCAAACCACCCAGGAGGAAAGATGGAGGTTGATAACAAGGCTGATGACAGCTCATATTAAGACAGGGTCAATGGCTAAGTGATGGAAGCCCCAGGATGAAATGCCATCGCACCGCCTGACAGATAAGAGGGGAAAATAATCAGCTTGGGTGTGGAAACACCTTAAGACAGATAAATATACTTGTTATGAAAAATCCACAAATGAAAGTTTATGCCTGAGCTGTATAATCGTGCACGTATATCCCTGTTGAGTCGCCACTGTGCATTGTGTTTTTCCTTGAGCGTGCATGCATGTGTGTCCTCTCTGAACTAATTAAGTCCGTCCGACAGAGATCGCTTTCCTGGCCACCGCGTATCCATAATATTTGGCCACTATACTGTCTGTTCGAATCTGAGGCCGTGTGGGTGGCCATCTCGTTGATTGCTTGAACTGGCTGCTCCCTGACCGCTCCTTATATGAAACGTAATACCACGAGCCCTGCTGCAATAACACAGCGCCACACAGCCCCGAAAACAATGAGCTGCCAATCACACCAGACACGACTCAGGCAGGCTAAAGTGTCACTTTCGAGTATCAGAGAGAAAATGTGCTTTTGTGTATCTTAAGTTATAGCTTTTGCAACGGTGTAAAACAACTTTATTTTGAATACCAGCCCTAATCAGGGCGATTATAGTGACAAGGCAGAATGACAGATCTGTCTTGATGCTTTTTACATTTGAAGTATATATTAATACATATTCAATAACTAACCATTTTTGACAGCTTTAGATTTTGAGCTTGAGTCGTCTGGCGTGGTATTCCTATATACTCACTAATCAACTCCATGGATTGCTAATTTTCTGCCATTGAGTTAAAAAACAAAGAGAGAGGAAGAAAAAGGAAGAAAAGAAGACGGAGACTGGCCGAAATGGTTCAGTACACCTCTATAACATACCCTGATAATTAGGCTGAAATGGTTTCACTTCACAGAACAAACTAGAAGGGCAGTTGGAGAGCTCAACCTCCGCCAAGGCTAACGCCCTAACTCGCCACGTTAAAGAAAAGAGGGGGAAAAATCCTGTTTGATGCGGATTCGCTCCAAAATAGAAAAGGGTCGTCCTTTGGCCGTGCCCCACCCTCCCGAAAATATCTTGGAAAATAAGTATTTTTTTAGTAATCATGCCGAATGAGAGACAGACAAACAAATGAAAACAAAAACATAACCTCCATGGCGGAGTTAATTCGAGAATCTTCACTAATGTTAAAAGTCACACTAAAACATCAGCACCCACACGGCAGTGTTTGTGCCGACTCCCACTTCATCAAGCTTCAGTAATTATGACATCTGGGTCACATTTGAAAGGCAAAGGTACACATGAATTGGTGGAATTTGAAGGGATTAGTCAGAATAATTCCATAAAGTGGGTCACCCAGATGTTGGGGTGTTTTTTGTGTGTGTATCAGAAACTGGCAACACCGTGTTTACTGAAAACAGCCGCCTGTTCGCGCAGCGGTAATCTCATTCAAAGAGCTGCGAGGGAATTACGGTATCAGATGAAAATGTGATTAAATTGTGTCCCGCTACACGGGAGATGCACGTAAACACACAGTCACTCATTACATCTAGATTTACCTGAGCTTCACAAAGCTTCTGCAACTCGTGGACGTTTGACAATTCAGAGTAATAGCCTTGTTATTAATGTTGGAGTCCAGACAATAACGTAAATCCCATTTAAATTGCACATGTTTCCTCAGAGGTCAGTTGTTTTATAATACGTTTATAATCACGTGGCAAAATCATCTCCACCTTGCAGGTACTGGTGCTGCTGAGGTGGTTTTAGTAGGAATATGGTCGTGGATTTTGAACATCAGAATACTGTGGTTCAATTAGTTTGGGTTTTCTGGCACAATAACTGAAATCAAATCAAAAGCTTCAGTATCACATGAGAAAGGTGTCACTCATAAATAGGACTTGATTTTCTATAGAGCTTTTTGCGCTTTCGCTTAATCGTCCCTTAAGATTTCAGTATATTTTGTGTTGGAAGTCTAAAGGTGTGACTCAATAAAAGGTCAAACAGTCACAAAAACCACAAGGATTCACCCTGTATTCTGACTATAAATAAAAACGCATGCATATTTTGTGGTTATCAAATCTTCTGGCACAGTTGGTCAAGGGGAAATTGTGTATTAAGAGTAGCGCTAAATGGAGGTTATTACCATCTTTAGGCATGACTATCCACATTTATTGAAACTTTTATGGAGATCCTGTGATCGTTTTTCTGTTAAGTGTTGGGTAGATTGGTGAACCACAAATATTTCTGCGAAAAGATTCCAATGAAAATTAAATTTAAAGCCTTATGGTTGTCTGCCTCCACCTGCAGGTCACACAACTTATGGGTGTTAAGTAATGGCCAAAGACGTTCATCAAGATGTCCCAACAAAACTGACTTTTGACCTTCTGTCGTTATTGAATCATATTTTTCCAAAGATACATTTGTCACAATGAATATGTAACCTAATAATGGCACAAATTCTCAGTTATGATTATCGGTGTCACCACCTCATCCTCATCCTCGAAGCAAAGTGAAGGTTTGTGCAAAATCTGAATAAAATCCTGTGAGTTCACAAGAATGGACAGAGGCAAAAAGACGGACACGAAAACCAGAATGTAGTGTGTGGAAAACTGTGCTAACATAATGTTGGCCACAAGTAAATGAGGAGAATAGTGATGTTATTGTGGATGGCAGTTAACTGTTTCAGAATTTAAGACCTTCAATGATCAAAAATAAGATTTTAAGATATTTTATGGAGTAACATTTTTTAAAATACAGCAAATTCAAGACTTTTTAAGACTTTACAGACACACTGCTTTATCTGAAGGGTGTTTAGCTTGAGGCATGGTTGTGCAGCTACATACATGGCAAAGGCCGAAAAATTGTTTTTGAAAATATGGAAGCGATGAACAAGACCGAGGCAGAAGAGAGAACAAAGACGAGATCCATGGGACACGTGTGTGTGTGTGTGTGTGTGTGTGTGTGTGTGTGTGTGTGTGTGTGTGTGTGTGTGTGTGTGTGTGTGTGTGCGCGCCTCCTGGCCAGCCTGGCTTTACTTTGGCAGGTGCCCTGAAGGCCAAATATCCTCAAGGACGAATGTCCCTCTCTGCCATTCAAAACAAGCAGAGTGTGACTCACGGATGTCGGCTGACTCTGAAACTTCTAAGTTTTGCTGCTACCACCAGTAGACGCCACCATGACACCACTCGCACAGCTCCACCCCTTCAGACAAACACACAGATACACACACCTACACACAATAAGGCATTATCTTATCTCGCAATTTATACTGAAGCCAAACCACGCATAAATACGTCCAAAGAAAAAGATAAGTAGCAGTAATGGATCAAGATATTTTTTTATATTTTTCGTTATATCTTTGTGGGGCTGATAACTGCTGCTATGGTGAGTAATGAAGCAGCAGAAAAAGGGTGTGGAAAGACGAGGGTGGACCCAGACACAGAAAAAAAGAAGGGAGAGGCATGGAGAAAGAGTTACAGATAACGATGGAGAGTATTTGGCTCTTCCTGAGTATAAATAAATGAATAACTTTGATAGGAGGTCTTCAAAGGGCACTGGCCAAAAGTTTACAGAACACAGTGTCCACTCTGTCCTCTGGTTGCCCCCTGGGACCCAGGAGGTGGTAGATGTGTTTGTTCTTGTGTGTGTGTGTGTGTGTGTGTGTGTGTGTGTGTGTGTGTGTGTGTGTGTGTGTGTGTGTGTGTGTGTGTGTGTGTGTGTGTGTGTGTGTGTGTGTGTGTGTGTGTGTGTGCCCACGTCTCTGTGTGTGTGTCTGTGTAAACTGTGCACGAGTACGCGGTAGCTACATGTGTGTTTATATTCACAGCGTGCTGGCAAGAGACAGATGACAGCAGCCGTAATTCTCTCGTACCTGTTGTAAGCCCGGGATTTATTGCGTCATTTAGCAGCTTTAACAGCCTAATAAGCCGCAAAATAATCAATTTAGCAGCAAGTACCAGCAAGTGGAGTCTGTGCGGAGCCAAATGGTTCTGCACAACTAGTGGCATCACAATAGATTTAAAATCAAGGGCATGAAATATTTGTGCACAGTGTTGCTTACAGTCAAGTGTTTTGGGTGAATAAAATACAGTGCCGACTACCTTTTTAATAACTGCAAGATATTAATCTTTTTAATATCTTTGTGCTGAGGTGTAAGATGGCGGGTAAGACCCGACCCAACCAAGATCTACTGTCTCCATCATGTGGACACAGGTGGATACTGCAGTAAAGCAGAAACAGGCACGTGTCTCTTTTTCTGTGTGTTTTAGAAATTATCCCTTCAATAAGAGAAACATGATTTTTACACAAAAAGCTAATGTCAAGTGTGTTATTGTTAGTTTGCATCGCCGAATTCTCTCAGCAGAGCAGCAATAACTCCTATAAGACAGATGTGTCATTTTTAATTCGTGGATTAAATGTTAAATTCACACAGTAAAAGTTAACAGAAAAAACATGGTGACCTCTTCAAATTTTTATTTTAGGAATAGCAAAACTTTAAAACCCCAAAAATTTCATTTTATAGTGGTATAATCAAGAAATAAGAAAGCAGAAAAAAGCACCCAATCATTTTCATTCAGAAGATGAAACAAAAAGAGGATCTTTGGCTTTTTGGCTTCAGCATTGGTTACCTTAATAATTCTAAATAATTATATTTCAAACTATTACTTATTTTCCATCAAATTGTGGGTTTGTCTGCTTTGTACTATTGATGCAACCATATACCTGCAATAACCCACGACGCAGTAATGAATATGGATTTGAGCTTGTTTGAGAATGAGCACAATGGAAGTACTCACCATCCAGAAAAGGGTTCCAGTGGCGAAGTCTGCATATTGTTCTATAGTTGACAAGACACTGAAGATGAGACACACCAGGACCATGACGAAGCTGTGGAGAGGGACAGCGTTGTTAGTCATCATCACTCACTCTACCACTAATGGAATTTCACAAAGTAGAAATATTTGATTGCTGTATATAGACATACAAGCATTTATTACTTTCAATTTTATGAACAAAACTTGTTTTCAAAGAGGAGTTAATTGAGCAGTAATGAAAAAGAAACATTGGAGGAAACACATCAAAGTAGAAACTACTGGAAAAATCTGTGAGAATCAAAGGAAAATAAAATCATAAAAAGTTTAGAATATTTAGAACGAATGTTTACTGGGACTTCTATAACTTTTTCCTCATTCTGATGATAAATGGTAAAACACTTTTAAAAAGTACTTTTAATACGTAATATATAGTTTATTTTTATCTCTATGGGGACAGTAAGTTGTGCAGATAACTTTTATTCACATTATTTCACACAAAGGATAATAATATCTGCTACAAAATAAAACAAACAAGCCGTTCATTAGTTTGTTGTCCCAAATAAGTGTGAAGGTACTCCGACAAGCACACTTACTGTACATGAAGGTGAGGGCAAAAGAAGAGGAAGGAGGGAGAGGAAGGAGTGATGTGGGGAGGAAGGTGAGGCTGCAACAAATTATTATTTTCATTATGTATTAATTTTATGATATTTATTTATCAATTATACACACAATATAGCCCGACATGTGAACATGTATAATTTGTCACACATGCCTTAACTTATGTCATCATATACATAAACAAGCATACACACTGTACACAAACACACACACTTATAAACAGTGTGTGATGTATAACATATGGATTTAAGCCTGAGACCACTTTCCCATTCACACATTTTCCAGTTTATATGAGTGTGTGTGTGTGTGTGTGTGTGTGTGTGTGTGTGTGTGTGTGTGTGTGTGTGTGTGTGTGTGTGTGTGTGTTTCAATGTTAAGATATTTTTATTTATTATATATTTTATTGCTTTCTTTTATTTTTTATCAAGCATTACTTTCACCTGCTACTTCTGTGCAACCTTTTACCCTACATTTACCAAATTAGTCAAAACTGTACTTACTTCTTCAACCACTGCACTGTTCATTCACTTAGTCACTCATGTTTTTTTGAGAAGCTCATGAGGGGCCTTTGCTTTTTTCCCTGCGCCGACAGGACAGCAGAATCAATCGTGCTGCGTTTTCCCCATGCCAGAAATAATCCTTGGGGCACACACATCTTTTAAGTGGTTTTACATGACGTTTGCACCATCATCATGATCAAGCTCACTTTAAAAAACACACAGCAGTGGGTGCATTATGAGGCTGTGGACCACAAGCAGGATTACAAGTCATATGCTTGAAGGGTTATGTAAGTATCTGTTGTTTATTATTATTCATGTAACATAAAATAATGCAGAGAAACATGTACAGTATAGATTCCGTCAGGGATGAACTGGATGAACTTGCAAATGTGGATTTTGTAGTGGTCCCACTGGAGCTCTGATCAACTATGTCAGAAAAAGGTGCTTTTTTTATTTACTGAATCTCACACCCCCTTGAGGCCTACTTGTGTACATGACGTGATCCAGATCATTTATGAAAAAGTGTTAAAAGGTGTGCGTTGCATAATTTCTGCTTTGTCGGGTGGTAGAATAACTATGAGTCACAGTCGGTTAATGGAGGGAAAGACTCCTGAGGGAGGATTCCCTTTACACATGGACTACGACACATTGGCCAGATGGGACAAAGATTTTACTCAATGGAGGATTACTTCTCACTACACCACCCCCTCACCCTCACCCCCACCCGGACCCAAAATCACACACACACACACACACACATCTCCCTCTCTCGGATGCTGCTTCAAACACAAATGCAGGCAAAATAAAGAGGCATTGGAACACAATGTTCTGAGCGTATTTCTGGACCTATAAGGAAGCCAGTCATTAACAGGAGGGTGAGCTGAGGTGACATCATCCCCTGCGATTCAGTACAATGTCATGAACTTTCCATTTTATTTACCAGAGTGAGGCACAGACTCAACCCAGGGTGGTAGTGAGTGAGTGAGGGGGCTATCTGGGTTTGCTCCTCTCTTTGCTCTGCATTAGTGGACAGCAGCATGTCTTGCACTGGCTATGGTTGAGCCTTCAGCTTTGAAATCAACCAGTCACATCTTGGGATGTTGGATTGATACTTGGAGGTAGCCAATGAGATTCCACAGCTTGACACGTCCTCTGTGTAGTGTCCTCGCCACATGGGACTGAAGGATTTGAGATGTGTATGTCTACTCAAAAGTAGGCTTAAAGGTACAGTGTGTAAGATTTAGGTGAAACAAATCCATTGGCACAAATTGAATATAAAGTAATCCTAGTGATGTTTTCACTACTGTTTTTCATTGAAATTATTTTTTTCTTTACCCTAGAATGGGTCCTTTATATTTAAATACTTTATATTAACATCTGGAGTGGGTCCTCTCCACGGAGGCCGCCAATGTTTTTTACAGTAGCCCAGACTGGACAAACTAACACCTTTTGAATTTGTATGACAACTGAAGGTTTCCACAAGTTCTCTATCATGTTTGAAAGGGGAGGGTGAGGTGAGGGGTATTTAGCTGCAACATCCAACTCCACCACTAGATGTCACTAAATTATACACACAACCTTTAAAGCCAATCCAAACTCTGCAGATTGTACACTGTTGACTAAAACCCAGACCAGGACACCATGTGAAGTCAAAGAGGAACAGGAACAGTTACAGCCTATTCAATTACAACTAAATTTAATATAGTTCAGATGTGAAAAATAAAGACTGAAGAAATTAAGGATAATTCCAGCAGCTCTCGAAAACTCAATTGCATTGCAATTCTTCATGAAAATAAAAAAATAAAAAAATGACATTCTCAAGTCTAAAAGAATAGCAGATATGATGCAAACAAACCGGGTCAGATCACAAAGTGACGGAAAATCCATCTATCCATCCATCCATCCATTTTCTATATTCTCTATATATCCTCTTAAGGGACACAGGTCACGGGGGGTGGAGCCAATCCCAGGTGACATTGGGTGAGAGGCGGGGTACACTCTTGACAGGTCGCCCGGTTGCAGGGACAAGATAAAGAAACAAACAACCATTTCCACTCACATTCCCACCTACAACCAAATTAGAGTTTCTAATGTACCTAACCTCAAATGGACTGTGGGAGGATACTGGAGTACCTGGAGAAAACCCATGCAAACACGGGGAGACCCCAGCCAAATCTGAATTTGAACCTGAAACCTACTTGCTGTGAGGCAACAGCACGGACCACCGCACCACCATGACTATATATCTGTGTCAATGTGACATGTATTTTTCTGTGGTAATATTGGCCATTGTATAATTTACTGATCTGATCTGAAGTACATTCTTCTAATTTGTTGTTACTCTGCTTTCAGGCAGTGGCATTAACAGTCTCTTGGGAAGAAAGAGAGCAGACAGTCGAGGGCAGGTAAAGTCCACTCAAAACCCATTTCCCTTGTGTTGAAATGAGATCATCCTATTAGGATCAGCATAAATATGATGTCATGGCCATGTAGGTCATTGACAAGGTCCAGTAATCTGTGTTCCCTTCAGTAAATGGGACTATGGCATTTGTTTGGTTTTGAATGGATAACATTGTACTGCAATATCCTAGAAATACTGTACCAACAGTGGGCTAAAGGTCAGAATAACAGGATAGGTCATCCAGCACAAGGCTGCAGCCAGTTCTGTATTTCATGTAGCTCATTGGAGCAACATGACTTTAGTATATTCTCTAGTTAAAATCTAAATGGCCTAAATGGTCATTAAAGGACGAAAAGCAAGCATTGAGGTCACTAGGTCAAATATATCATAAGAAACAAGTGAAGTTAAGTCGTTATCTCGATTCGATGGTAGTAGTGGTTGGTGTAAATTACCAAAGTGGCCAGGTTTCATGTTCCGTTAATTAGAAGGTTAGACGAATAGGTTTGACACTAATATCCCTTGACACATAAAAACAAGATTGAGATTCAACAAAACATTATAAATTATACAGTTTAGTCAGGCTGTGTACAGATCATAGCTGGATGGAGTGATTTAGCATTTGCCTAATGTCATATTCTAAAGCGCTCTGCATTGACACCCGGGGAGGTGTCTGCGGCCGACAGGACTGTGTCACTCACAACCATTAGCCAAACCTTATTTAGCCAGGCCAAAACCTCTGAGATCTGATTAAAATAAAACAGCTGGGGGCTTTAGTGAGTATTACTGACTGCAGATCCAACAAGCTCCAAGTGCAGCGCAGAGCCACACCAAACTCCATCGACTGAAACTAAGGCAATATAAGCTTAGAAAACACCACCTAAATACTTGTCCGACTTACGGGATGTAGACTGCAGGTCTACGCAATTGAGTGCCTATTGCAGGCGGCACTCTGCTCCCCTTCTGCTTTCAGCCTGTTACAGATTCCAAAAGGATGTCTGCTATGAGAAACGGTGGCATGTAAACACACTGAAAATGGCATGTTTGGATGACGTGGATCGTGCAATCGCACAGTCGACATACGTCTTTCCCTGACGTTTGTGGTTGTTTCTTTAGCAGCCGTTTTAATACCAGTGATCGTCTCCTTCCAGACGTGCAAATGACAAACAAAAAACTACATTTGACCAACTTCTAAAACTATGTACTGCTTTTGACTGATTCATAACTTAATCCATGCAAAGATCGAACAGTCCGCTCATTCAACATGTCACACATTCACACTGTACCTGCTTAAGCTGAACCACATTTGGTACCAGCCTATAAAGTGTACATTTGTAGATCCATCCACTACAAACTCTAACAAACATTGAATACTGTAAGTAGTATAAAATTCCTACATTTGTGTTCGGCCTTTCTTTTAAAATGTAGCGAGTCAACCAGCGCATCAGATCAAGTGTTTTATTGAGTTGGACCATTCCACCGACCCAGGACCACCTCCCGACCTTCTTTACCTGAACCCACACATCTAACACTGACCCCCACAGAACAAGAACTATGTAGCACAGTGTGACAAACAACTCTTTGAAACCTGAAAAGCCTCTCTACTGTCTCCTCCTTCAAACGATGACGAAATATCCAACATCATATTTACATCCAAAACAACCCGGCCTCACAAGACATGCTAATCACTAGGGAAAAAGTGGTGATCATGCTAAATAGCAATTTTCTTGTATAAAATGGCCACTATTACCACACAATTAAACCCAAAGGTTGCACAGTTAAAAATAAGCTACACAAATTATATTTTTTAGTTTTCAGTGTCAGATCTCACATCTACTAACCTTCACCCTTATAACTCACTTTCTTCTCACCTAGAAACATTCACTGACACGATAGTGGCAGCCATGTTGTTTTTTACACAAACACCTGATCAAAGCCCCGCCCTCAGCAAAGGCTCCGCCCGGTATCCCAGCCAATCTTTTTTCGACAGTTGTTTTTTTTTTATCTTATTAAAACACTGAAACATATTCCCGCATTTTTAATGTCCTGCAGCTTACTTGTCAACACTCTATTGAAAATGATGTAATACATTTACAAATAAAATGCTGGCAATAAAGCAATTGGTACCACTGCTATACTGTCTGTATGTGTGCTTCCATAATAAATGTGTTTTGTGTTTTGTGTTTATGTTTATGTTTACATATTTGTAAATGGGGCTAAAACGTCTCCATTCTGAGGCTGCTCCCTGAACGTCACATGAAAAACTTTAACAAGCAGAAACTTCAATAATAACCCATGCAAATTGCCCTGGACATCCGTGCTCGCTCTTTCCCGACCCCCCGTCCACATCCCATGTACAGAGGAGCTTAGCCTGGATTACACCACATCAGCCACCGGCCGCAAACGTAAATATTCCATCCTGGCTAAGCTATGATCTTGTCCAGAAAATACTTGGAAAATAAATGTAAATCTTCTTACAGGTCAAAGGGCATGATGAATGTAAAGAGAAAAGGCTGGGGGAGGTATCAGACAACAGCAGCAGTGTCATTCAGAGCCACTGACTTCAGCAGATGTATGTCACATTCACAGCATCAGTAACATGCAGCTGTCAGATCATAATTCCCTAAGCTTCATTTATACACCATTGTAAAGTAAACAATTACAATAGGGAATCACGTATCAGCCATTTTTTCCTTTTGATTTGAATCATCTGATCGCCCACTTGTTTAAAACTGACTTGCTGGCATGTCAATTAGACATGTCAGAAAGGATTACAATTAAATATAATTTCAGATGAAGCCTAAAATAAAATGCTTTTTTCATCTTCTCAAACAAAAAGATCATATTACACTGAATATCTTTAAGGTTAAGACAGTAGGTTGGATAAAACTTGACATGTGAAATCATCTGCTTGGATTTAGAAAGTTAGATGAGCATTGTAAACATACATTTATGACTGAGAGAAAATAATCTGCATATGAATTTAAAAAAAAGTTATAAATATATTTTTAACATGTAAAGCTCATTAACTCTAAATCATTATACACAGAGGCCTCACAGTTGGTTAAACAAGTCTGTAAATATATAGGCTACATGACTGGTGACTTTCCTACTGGCATTTCATTTTGGAGTCCTCAAAATCTGCATGAACTATGGGAAGGGTGTTTAGGAATCATTAGGACATAAATGTTTATTCCCTTCGGTTATGTAAAAGACTCAGAGGGAGCGGCCCAAACGTGAAGGCGATCATGGCCCCAGGTTGTCTGTGTGCTGGTGAGTCTGCGAGCCATTGCATAAGACCCTTTTCGGACACATGTCCACGTATGCTGTACCGAGGCCAAGGGATTTCTATCCACTCTGTTTAACTCTGTCGTCATTAGTGTGGTATGTGCTTGAATGTTTGTGCTTCTGTCTGTCTACTCTGGGGTTAGACAGATATGACACTTAATATATATATATATATTTTTTTTTAACAACCATCCAGTGTTTTTATAGGATGGAGAATGTTCCTTGAAGATAACTCAATAATATAAAACTATACCTACTATACCTGCAACCGTGTTTGCATTCGTTCCAGCGAAAAAAGCTGATTTGTCAGGGTAGGGTAAATTAAGGTTTAGGGGTTAGGGTCACCAGGAAATAAATGCAAGACCTGTCTGTGTGTGTGTGTGTGTGTGTGTGTGTGTGTGTGTGTGTGTGTGTGTGTGTGTGTGTGTGTGTGTGTGTGTGTGTGTGTGTGTGTGTGTGTGTGTGTGTGTGTGTGTGTGTGTGTGTGTGTGTGTGTGTGTGTGTGTGTGTGTGTGTGCGTGCGTGTGTGTGCATACGTGCATGTGTGTGCGTGTGTATGTCACCCTAGCCTAATACAGAGCAGGCCAATTAAGGCTGTCATGAGTGCTGCCTTTATCCGTCCCTTCTCCCCTGCCAATCTCTAAAGAGGCCAGGGAAAGAGAGATGGCCACCAGCAATCGACAAGTAAGAGTTACTTAAAGGAGTGTCAGCGGGGATCCGTCAGAGGGGTTTAATATTAAATGAAGGAAAGGCTCGGGTTCTCCCTCCTCTGTGATGGGAGAACATTTGAGCCTCAATTACTGCTGCGACAGATTAGATCAGCAATGTGAGGCCCAAAAACACAATCTCTGTTTCCATTCACCTGTGACTGTCAAAGGTAGGATTTTAATGAGAGACACTCATTCTGCAGCTCTTCATGCAAAACGTCTAACAGACTCGGCTGAAACATGTGGGCCGTATCTGTTACTTTTAATGGCTGACGTATTTAATTCATTAAATGAGATGAATGCAACTGAGCCAAAGCACTGGAGGGGGATCAGTGTGTTTCTATGATGGGGGATTTGGGAGGAACAGGACCCTTCAGAGCTTAATGAAGACATACCGATTGTTTTGCACAGCAGGCCAAACAGAATTATCATGTGTATTCTGATTATTCACAGCACTGTCCCTGTCTGAGGTCTACTGAGACACAACATGGTATATGGAGTCTGCCTCTCAGCTGATTAATGATGCAGTTTAGAATGTGTTAATACACCTGCAGCAATACACACACACACACACACACACACACACACACACACACACACACACACACACACACACACACACACACACACACACACACACACACACACACACACACACACACACACACACACACACACACCTTGCATTCCGCTGCTCTATCGGACTCTGCTGCTGTTTGATTTGCACTGGATTCTTAAATTCACCGACTTTACACCATATTATATTTTAACCAAACTACACAGGCGAATGTGGAGCTATAGTCCACTGTGGCTGCAGGGGCGAAGCACAGCTAAATAATTCCTTAAAACACAGACTTTTGTAGTATTCATTCTGTCACAATCTACAAATTGAAACGCAACAAATCTGCTTTGACTCAACGTGTGATTCAGCTGAATGCAAACAGAGTTCAGCGGAGGCCTTTCGAATGAACTTCTATTATTATCATTCATATTTTCATCTAATCTGGTCTAAATCCATGTGCTGACGGCTTACTATGACATCTGGGTCTAAACTGTGGGACACTTCAGAGATCATAAAAGATGCTTTAGTCACATGTTCAGGGGTATTCTCTGCCGTGACATTTAAAAAAAAAAAAAACTAAAGCTACAATCAAGTGATATAATGCACTTATTGCAGGACAATTGTTTTTCCCATAAATTAAATATTTTAATCTTTCCATCATCATTTTATTGTCCCAGACAGTGATGTCTGTATGAATTTACTATGATAAAAATGTTCATATCTTTGATATTCAATGTGCTTAACCCATTTGACTGAAAAGCTACACTAGCACAGGGTAGTATAAAGGTTTCTATTTACCTTTGATTTCAAATATATTACTTAGATATTAAGAAATCGCTACCCATGAATAAACTGGTAGGATATAATCTTTAAGTTTTAACCATTAATTAGTGTTTATTATTTCAGCTATATGTACTATATACATAGCTTACTAATTCATTTTCCAGAATATTTGAATGAAGTAAAATGAAACATGCTGTATAAATTACTTGGTTTCTACTGCAATAAAATTCAATATATACTATATTATACTGCAGCACAGTTTTTCCCCATCATAACACCATGCTGTAACACACAGTCCAAACATTTGAACGCCAACAAAGAAGAGACAGTGTTCTTGAGAGGCGGTTAAGAAAATGATTGATGTGGGTTATGTCTTAACTGGGGGTCAGTGTGCTGCTGGGCGGGTCAGGTTAGCAACATCGAGAAGGCAGCCCCATGTTTCATGCATGAGGCGGCTGATTTATTGACAGTAAGGAGGACCAGAGAGGAAACGGAGCTCATCAGGGCCAGAGGTGTGGTTGACCAGATCACACTGACCTGCTTCTGTTGGGCTAAAACAAGGGCAGACGGCCGCCACCCACACCTCTCCTTTGGTTAGTGGGAACCAGAACCTAATACTGGAGGGAGCGGCACTAGATGTAATTAACGAGAGAGGGTTCTGGAGCTGAGGAAGAGACACCGCGCAGGCCCGTGTCCCCTGACACAGATACTCAACTTGTGTTTTTGTTGAATTTTTAACAGCTTTTAGCGCTGATATGAAAGTTAAACCGTCGGGATTAGATTTACTTATTTTCTTACAGTTTGCACATGGATGCATCAGATCTCGTAAAAGCTTTTTGTTTCTTTTTTAATTTGGTCTCCCTTAGCGCTCCTAATTGTGTGTATTCACTATAATTCAGCCCAATGTTCTTAGCACCATCTTGTCAACCTCCATGGCCCTCTGTCAGCATGTCCTCTAATTCTGCCCTGCTCCCAAACTGACCTGAAGTCTGCACTGAAATCATTATACACTGAACCGGACAGGTACTCACACAAGGAAGTGGTAGAGGAAGCATTTCAATCCAGCGGGTCTCTCTAGGAAGTTGTAAACATCCCCCTGCATGCTAGTATTGATGTACGGGCTCTGGAAATCCTTTGGGTGATGACGCATCCAACTCGAACGAGGGAGAGGTGGTGGGACAGAGGTGGTCGAGGGCAGGCCGTGTATCATCTGCAACGCTGGGTCCTTTGTGTCTGCTCCATTATTCACCGCTGTGGGGTCCAGTTCCAGTGAAACAGGAGAGTAGTGGCTTCTGCCAGGTTCAGGAGCCTGTTCGGCTGTGAGGTCACCGTCCATCTCCTGGTCGAAGCTGAGGCTGTTGCTGGCGTATCCATTGGGACTGCAACTTATAAAGGAGGTCCCCATCCTGCTGCCATAGTCGCGCTGCACGTGGCATGTCATGTGGAAGGAGTGCGCGCGTCTTTCCCCCATGTTGCCAGTTTGGGGATGGTCAAGGGAGGCTTGAGAGTCCTGGACGGTTGTGGAGGTTCTGACCAAGGTCCTAGGAAGAAGGGTAGAGCCCCGCAGGATTACACATTGAGCTCGGCATGGCCAGCTACCCGCTGCAGACACGAGCTCTCACTGCTGAGCTGCATGTGTGTCCATACCTGCCGTGAAAGAGGTGAAATGAGTCAAGGCGAGAATGACAACAAGCCTCCCCATCTAACAGTGACAATTTATCATTGGCTATAAAAAACACACGACGTAGACACAAAGTTTGCTGAACCACCATATAAATCATTACCTAGTAGGTTTTGTTTCCATCATTGTTGTTTGTTTGCTAGTTAGCAGGATTAAGCAAAAACACCTGAACCCATTTCCATGAAAATTCTGTGGAGGGGTGGGACATGGCCCAAGGAAGCTGTCGTTACATTTTTGGAGCGGATCTAAATAAATGGGCGAATCCAGGAATAGATATTTTACTTTCTTTGTAGTGTTTTTTTCCACAGAATGAATTCAGTCTATGGTCGTAGCTGCGGTATAAAGATCGCTCTCACGTTCAATAGATTCCAAGTAATTTCAAGTTTTTTCAAGTGTGAGAGAGAACTGCATTGCATGCCAGTTGCAGGTACATGCACAACTTCAGCTGTCTGCGCTGACAGTAAAAACTTTATGAACAATTCCGTAAGTGAGCATGCAGCAACTAGCGGCACAGATAGGAGTGCACTCAGGTATGCAATTCAAAAATGGAGCAAAACACCATGTTAGAGGTCTTTTAGGTTATTATGAGAAGTTTAAAAAGATTGTTGGTTCATTATGAAACTGTGGTGGGACAGGTTACAATTCTAGTTGTGTTGTGTTTTCACACTGCATTTTTTTCAAGATTATTTTTACAGTAAAAAGTACTTCCAAAGCAAAAAGAAATTGAAAGTTTGGACATAGTCACTGTTACTGGAAATGCTTGACTCTTTATTAAACGATGTAAATGCAGAAAATGGAAACATTTGTACTCTGCGGCTTGTCCATAAACATCTGGGACAATGCAGAAAAAATAAAACTTACATCACAACTGTCACCAGATTAGAATCTGACTAATACTAAAGATGGTTCCCTCAGCATGATACTTTTGAAATGATCCTCTACATGGATCAGTGACCTGTTGTTCTCTGCGCTCAGATGCCAATTAAGGCTTTTTCATTGTGTAACAGTCCTACTTCTAGTGTGTGCAGCACCACTGTGTGTTTTTGAAGCTATATCTGCCATATCCTTGTGAGTAAGAAATCATAATGACATTCTATGAACTTCTGCAAATTGTATGGGGTATTACACTGTGACCTGTGAACATAATAAAAACAGCTACAGCTACATAATATTCCCAGAACAGAAACATGCGTGAGTTAATGTGGCAGCGACAGGTCAGCCACACAAGTCCATTTCCACCCGAGGATTGCTACATCCTGTTAAATCGTCCCTGATGGATGTCAAAACCTTTCGATGTCCGTCCCATCCAGGGAAGGGAAAGCGAATGCACAGCAGCCACTCTGACAATATTCGAAGAAATATAATCCAGTTTATGTTTACCAGCCTATAGCAAATAGCTACATGTGACATGGCAGAAGCTTCATCAAGTACATCAAATTTGATGGATTAAAGCCATGGGTAGTTGCATACATGAAATGAATAAATGTTTTGGAGTTTGTCTTTTACTCACCCCTTTTCATTACCTCAGGAGGTTATGTTTTCACGCCTGCCCATTTGTTTGTTGGTGAACCTCTTGCTGTAATTGTAAGTATAACTGCGCAAAAATTACTGAATGGATTTCCATCCTCAGGAACCCATTAAATTGTGGTGTGGATCCAGGATTTTATCTCTCTTTAACATTGTGAGATAGGGTGTTTTTCAACATTTACATTGATTTCACAGAGGGAAAATTCATGGATATTGATTTTTTTTAAATCTGACATGTTTAGGGTAGGGTGGGATATTTATGAGTGTGCACAATTTGGTGTAGTTCCAAATAAAAATACAGATGTAGAAAATTTAAATCATAAGGTGACTGCAAGTTAATTAGTGCCCTTCTAGTTTCACTTATTATTATTGTTATTATTGTTGTTGTTATTATTATTATTATCATTGTTGTTGTTATTGTCATTGTTGTTGTTTTTGTTATTTACAGTCAGAGCATAAAGTCAAGCACAGTATTAAAGGATTGTCTGTGAGTTCAGGTGATTAGTTCACTTATTATAGATATACCTCCTAAGACAGAATACAGTAGAATCAGGTAGTTTACTGTGCAAATGGTGCAAATCAGGAACACATCCTTAAATAGTCTATGTAATATAAACTAGTCTGGGCAGAAGGACAGTTTTAAATGTCAGGTTCACGCTCCTTAATTCCTTTGGGACTGACAGTATGTTTTATTAATAAGTGTATCAATGGTAAGCATGTTGCTCCCTGTGCCAGGTAGAGTGATGGATGTGAAAGATGGCCGGATGTCACCTAAATGGATCGGGAAAAAGGTCATCATGGGACAAGAGAGGAGGACTCCTTGTAGGCAGCAGGCGCCCCCGTTCGTGTCTGTCCTCAGCTGTGCGGAAACTGATGACAGCAGCCACATGCAACGCTGTCTCCCTGAAGATAGAGTTTCTAGCTGTAAAGCTGCTCACACAATGAAGTGTCACCCATGCACAGGCTGCTGCACTGCAGGGGGCAGGACTCTACGGTTACAGGATTGTGTGACTTTCCGTTCAACTGAACCGACCTCCTCAGCACCATGGCACACGAATTACGTGACAGCATCTGGGTTTTACATAAATTAACAACATCTGACTTCTTTTTCCAGAACTTAACTGAGTGAAATCAGTCCCCAAAAACCCCAGAAGCAAGCCCAGGTTAGAGTCTGTTTAATGAAGCTGCATCATCAAGCAAATGTTGAGTCAATATTTGCATCGATGAAGCGCTTCTGTTCCAGGCGGAGACCTCAGAGAATCACACAACAAACGCAAATGTCAAACATCTTACCTTTAACTCCAGATGCGCATCTCAAGTTGTCATCGGCGGTAAACACACAATGTACAATAATCCCTGAGGCCAGGCAACAAGTTCCTCTTACTTCTTATCTTTCTATGAGAACATTTACAGTCATAAATAAACTTGCGTTATCTCCCAGCGCTAGAAAACACAGGTAACGTGGAGAGAGCAGCTGTGGCAGCAGCCTGCAGATCCTGAGTCTGTGAGGAGCATCGCTGCCCGGGCCAGGACACGTGATGCGTTCAGGACGCGTGGAAAAGTGGATGGATGGATGGATGAATGGATGGATGGATGGATGGATTGACGGATGGATAGATGGATAGATATAATTTGTATTTCAATGTTATTTAAAGATATGTAGCAATGTGTGTATATTTCTTCCAACAGGCCATCGTTATGATGAACACTGCTTGCTGCATTTTATAAATCAATACAAATGCTGCAAGCTGATAATAATATAATATACATAGTCTATATATATATGTAGATATTTATATCATAAAATGTTCATATCCATCACCTGTATGCATATATATCCTGTATTTATTTCTTTTAGTTATTTGCTCTCTTTTTTGGGGTTCACCTGTATGTCTATGTGTTAGAGCATTGCTAAGATGGAGTCAAATTCCTTGTATATGTACACATACCGTTAACTCTGATTCAGTCTATCATTCTGAATATGATGTATAATGTATGATAAATGAAATGTGATAAAAAATGGGAATTATTTCTATGCCACATCCCAATTATTTAGGTTATTGGATATTTACTTTGCATAAAAAAAGGCAAACAAATTTGGTCATTAAAAAAAGTATATTGGGTAGATCAAAGAATTATTATGGATCCAGGGAGTGTGCATTTTAGGACAGATATTACTTTATATTAAAGTATATATTATATGTGACAAAACTTTTGGATCTTATATTATATTAGAAATAAAGTTGTGTTTAGTCATTGATAGACACCTGGAGCCAAGTCAAAGGCTAAAGGTCAAAGGCCCAGGGCCCCCGAACAGGTTAATCCAGCTGTTCACCTTGGCATTGTTTTTCTTCTTACTGTGTCTGAACATGTGTAATATTACAACAAGGGCCGCATGGGTGTGTAACCAAAGAAAATTGTATATGTGTCTATTAGTGTATTTGACAAGAGTAAACAATAGTTATTACCCTTATTAAAAACATGCTGGCAAGTTTTTGTAGAAGATGGCTGCTGGCCAACCACAACACAAAAACACAAACGACAAACTTCTCGGCCATGCAAACTTACCCCACATGCAGACTCTTCTCTTTTATTCAATAGGCTCAGTTCATGCCATTTTTTAAAATATCTACCCACAAGTCCAACATTCCCTCTGCTTCTCCTCATGTAGTGAACTCGAGTAGTGAACAATCAGTAGAATAACATCGCAAAAAACATCAACTTCCAACTGTGTTCAAACCGGTTTCAACTGAAAACAAGACTTTGCTTATACCTCTCTGTTACGTTACTGTGGGTGTGTTTCCATGTGGCAGGCTGTCGCCACAGGGCACTGTTTGTTTGCATTGTTAAACTGATATTTTACGAGGGTACCCGAACGCACCACATGTGTCTAACCCTCAGCAGCTGGCGGGCAGAGAGAAGCTGGTCACACGTGGATGGAGAGAATTCACCACTGGACATACAGAGTGATAAGGGATTGCTGCCATTCATTCTTCAACAAATATTTTTTATTATATGTTTTTGATTAACGTATTCAGCCTGAATGATATCCAATCATGTATCAGGAGGTTGGATTAACCTCCACTCACAGGACTCCCTCTGTTAATTTTATTATAGTAGTTCATCTATAATATGAAGGAACAGAAAATTATTTTTGCAACAAATTTTGATAACATTTGAATCTTTATATTTGGAAAAATGGCAACACAAAAAAAATCAGTTGAAAGTGACTATTCATTTTCGACCTTTAGACTGAAAATCAATCAACTATTACAGTAAAATAACTGTATTGATCATAAAATAGTTGCCTATCATTTCTCTGATGGGATAATAGAACTTAACTTATAGAAAATAATAAATCCAATAAAACAAAATAATAATAACAACGTTTTATTAATCATATAAACGAAATAGATAATATACACCTCTATACCCTAAGACTGTTCATGTCTTGTCACAACAATATAGAGGAGCTATATAAAGACCCAAATGACTGGAGTCAACTTGAGGGTTTGGGGGCCCCTGGAGATCGGGGGCCCCTGGTGATCTGTGCAGTCCCCCCCTTTTCTCTGTTGCTAATCCATGAGCGGTATCTCCACAAGTTTTTTTTACCTGTAGGAGGCGCTAAACACACACACTCTAAATGAAACCCTTCGCTTTCTCTGTGTTTGTCCCCTCTCTGGTGCCGTAGTCATTGGGGAAACATGGCTTCTCACAGTAGTAAAGTGTTCCTGTGCTTAGGTCGAGCTCATGTCCGTGGACCTGGACTCCAGGGAGCTCTGAACAGATTCACGTACTCTACGGCTGCGTCTGTAAACACTGCTGCTGGAAAAAGAGGTGAGTTGTACTGTCGCTACACACGGAGGCTGACGCTAATTCACAGGCTACATGCTAAGCTACCTGGAGGAGGTGCTGTCAGGCTGTCAGGCTGTCACCAAGGTCTGTTCAGCTGCCTGCTGTCCTCTGTACCATGTACTCACACACTTTGATGAGTCGGTTCCATGGCAGGAAAAATAACTGCAGCGACCAGTCTCCTGCATGTTTCCACTGGTCCATCATGACATCATCTGGCTGAACTCCACATAGTGAACTGATCACCAAAATAAAGATTGAATTAACCAGGATGAGATCAAATCTGCTTTCTTTTAAATTTAGAGTTCTATATAAAGTAGTATTTTCAACATCAACTGTGTGTGTGCGTGTGCGTGCGCGCGCGCGCGTGTGCGAGAGAGAGAGAGAAATGTCCATTGCAAGTTTTAAAGCTCAATGTGGCATGAACTTGTCTGTTGTGTCTATAGTTAGACAACAAATGCTGATTAAAAAGCTTATAAATTAAGTTTAGTTGCACTTACATGTAGCACTTGTAGTTTGGCTTTTATGAAGTAAATTGTACTTACTTGATGGTTGAATGCACTTATTGGAAGTCGCTTTGGATAAAAGCGTTCAGCTAAATGAAATGTAATGTAAAAGCTGCATTAATGGAATACTTAGCAAGTTTGTGTGAAAAAGACTTAATGACATAAGACTAGACAAGTTATTTTCCAGCTCCAATTTACCATATACATCACATCAATGAGCTTAGAAAAGCCAACATTACTTCAAACTGTAAAATACACCTGTCATATGCAACAAGCTTACTCTGTGATTGAGTGAGTGTATTGTTGTAAATACAAATAATTACAAATAGAATGAATACATTAGAAATAAGGTGTGTTACTGTTACTGCATTTACTTTGGACTTTTTCACAGTAATGAAACTGAGTGTGTGGCTAAACTTGAAATATAATTGTAGGTCCTCCTGACAGAGGTGGTAGAGGACCCTTTATCAGAAAACCCAGGAGAGAAGTAAGTGTCTGTTTTTCAAGAATGCATGTTTGACATATTTAGCGAGGTGCATTTATTTTTTATAGTGTATCATCATAGACGGAGGTCCTTCAATGTGCTTTACAGGAAAAAAGCATAAAAGTACAGATCAAAACCATAGAAAACATTATAAATGGTAAAACGTTAAACATTTGAAATGTATGTAGTTAATATTTGGAAATTAAATATGAAATTGAATGAAATCACTTGGCTAGATGATTATAATATTAGTATTAGTATCATATGATGAATAAAGTTGTCATGAGGCTTATCTCTGTAATCTGTGCTGTGGGGTATCAGGCGGGGGAGCCCAGGACAGAGAAGATGTCGGTGGATCAGGACTGGACTGCAGTTTATCCTTCAGCTACGCCCTTCAGATCCAACACTGTCCCCCTGCCTGTGAGGATGGGCTACCCTGTGAAGAGAGGCGTTCCTCCAGAGAAGAAAGGCAACCTGGAGCTCATCAAGGTCAGCCATCTTAACTTTACACCAGACCGCAGGGTGAGGGTAAATGGCGGACAGACAGGGGAGGTTGCAGTTTTAGAAATTAAAGAAGAAACAAGAAATACAGGTGATTACTTACTCAGACCACAATACATTTAAATACACCAATTTGATTGATAAATAAGGACATATGCTTATGTGTTAAACATTGAATGAAGCTCTCAGGCTATTTGCACATTGTTCAAAGTGATTGAGATCTTCTGTAAACAAAATACATACAGTTGACTGTGGGCTGTATCTGCAGCTGCTCTCAGACTCAAACTCAAATCTGGACATTTTCCTGAAATTTTTCCAGAGAGGCTGTGTGTGAGAATGCAAATGTCTGAGACATTTTCCAGAACTTTTTATGCCAGCCCCCTAATAAAATATCAGTAAACTGTCAGATTGAGCCCCTGTGAGAGTACAGCAGGAAAACGACAGGAAAATTCACACGGAGCGAGTCGGCCTGTTGATGTTTGTAAAACGCAACGGATGCGAAACTGCCAAAAAAAAAAGTAATTATCTCTATATGTAGAAAACACAATCAAATTTGAAATACACCAGGAGTATGAGAAGTTTTTGGTGGTATGTGTTGATGCTGATGGTTGAGTTGCTGTAAACAAGAAAACATGTGATTGTCACAGATAAATTCACAGATGAATTTATACGCAATGTCCTGCATCCATGCTCTACCCAGGCACCATCCCGCACCTGAATGTTCCGACATTTTCTTGTTGTTGTGAACGCATCCGACCCATACAATGTCCCACTGCCTTTCAGCCCATGTCTGAAAACGGCTTATGCCAAATATCTGTGTATTACAGCGTTTACCTACTTGTATTCACTATGTCCAGCTGAGTTAATGTAACAGGCCGGTGGCTCCTGTAGCTGCATGGCTCTGATGGCCCTGTTTCTGTGCCCGGATTACTGAGCTGCTGTGTCCAGACACCAGCTGCTCCATCTGGACTTGAGCCACTTGCCGATCCACTACTTTCACCGGCCACAGCTGGAACTCTGCCATGCAGTGTGACACCATTGATATCATTCTCTCGCTCTGCTACGAAGGGCCACACTGCTGCTCATCCCCACATCTATTTTGTCACATTAATCTGTGTTATGTTTTAAGTCATACATTATAGATGTTAAGCCCGTAGTGTGAGCTATGTGAAGTATATCTCAATGTTGGTATAGAATGTATTATATAACTATGTGTTTATATAATATCCTTTAGTAAAAAGATACATTTTGTTCTCCACTTTGTTTACCAAGCCACTGAAAAGCAGTTAATTTTGAAACTCAACATTTAGACCATAGCAAGACCATTTTCTTATGCTTTCTAAAATTGATTCTAAGATTTTGAAACGTCTTAATATTTGAGTTTTTATGACGTGAATAGTTTTGAACATCCACAAAACCTCTTGCTCATATTCCGTTTCAGATACCGAACTTTCTGCATTTGACACCAGCGGCCATCAAGAAACATTGTGAAGCTCTGAAACGTGAGTTGTTCATTTAACTGTATTGAGAAAATCCATTTCTTCATTTGTGGCACTGGTCAGAAGCAATTATAATATATTATTTACTTTAAAACAAATGTATAAGCTTAATAAACATGTGTCAAACTGTCTCTCTGTCATCAGCATTCTGTACCGAGTGGCCGTCGGCCTTGGACACAGACGCCAAATGTGACGAGCACTTCCCTGTTAAGATGGAAAGCACAGACTACTTGTCGGCTGGTCTGACGGTTAGAAACCCTGCAGCTCGCATTGTTCATCTCAAAGTGAGTGTTTTCTTTTAAATTTGCTGTTTGTTTGTACACCATCTTTTTTAACTTTTAATTTATTTCTCAAGGGTATTGGATTTATACAGGGTTTTGTAAATATAGAGGAAGCCCAGTATGGAGAAACCAGACATGTAAAATGAGATTAGAGATTTACAGGGATGTATAATCACCATCTGACATCATGTCCCTGTTACTTATCTAGAGAGACGCTCATTGTCCATTGACCTTAAACCTTAGAAATAATGCCATGATGACAAGAGATTAGTCGGAGAGAATTATTTTACATATAAGCATGTTCTGAGACTTTGTTGTTGTAATGGTTGTAGCACTTAGTTTAAGGAATTTTCTTCTTCTTTTTTTTTCCAACTTGATATTTTCACAGAAAGATGAAACCAAACATTTGAACTTTGACACATTTGTTGAGACATTTTTAATATTCCTATTAATCCCCCCCCCCCCACTAATCCATAGAGATGCAATCTTCCCCACAGACCATAGCCATGCATGTAAACGCATAGGAACATGTTACAACCCCACAGTCTGCTGGAAAAAGATGCATTCTTAAGTACCGTCAAAGAATTCAGTCAAGGTCATCAAATACACATCAGTTAAAAACATGGTGTTGTCCTTATTTCTTTTGTATTATAAAGGGCAGAGCAAAACAATTTCCGTAGTGGCTGAAAAGTCCCTTTTCCAGCAAACAAATCTGCTTTTCAGTTTTATTTTTATTCTATGTTGCTTATAAGTTTTTCCATTTGTGAATTTGAATTCTGTTTTTGTTTCTTGGATCTGGCTACATGTTTACATGAATTAATCGAAAATGTGTAATTTGTATCATTAATCAGCAGCCATCTGCTCCACTGACACTCTGCCTTAGATTATATCAGTAAAGTAGGAACTATTCAGACATTAATCCTCGTGGATTAGACAGAAAGATAGATTGGAGTCTGGAGAGTAAATCTGACACAGTTCAATAAGCGGATCATTTTAATAAAAATTGATTGTTTCCTTTGGTTGTTATGATCATTGATTTAGATGGGGTGTCAGGTTTGATCCAGAAAAAACACAGCAGACTTTAGCTCTACTGTGTCTCCACTTCTACACTACCACTGTGTTGCCAGAGCACAAAGCTTAGACGACAGAAAACATGCACAAATGTACATTGTATTACCTACAAAAGCATTTTGTTGCATTTTATACATTATATAAGTCAAAGCCATTAAAAACAATGTAATCATGGAATAATCTGTTTTCCATCTATGGTCTCTGCAAGGGGCTTACGGGTTGTTCTGGGCCACAGCATGGATGCTGTGATTTCATGTGCAATAAGTATGTTAGTCATACTTTGTAGATATAGTTGTGTCACAGTGCAAAGTTTTTGGTAAAATTTTAGTTGTGGCTCTATTTTCATTATTGATATAATATAGAAGCAATGTGGAAATTAGATGATGATTATTGAATAAAATATCCATCAAGGAAATTTGAGATAACGAGCACATTTTGAAAGGGCATCTCACCAGTCGTTAAAAATATAAAATACATTTTATTGATTGTGTATGTAAGAGATACTGTGAGATACAGCCAAAAGGGACAGTTCAGAATTAAATCACTTCTGCATGAATCTCGTCTCGTGTTATTTTTGACATCCTGATAATGTGTCCATCCCGAAGACTGTTGCCTTTATAATCAGATTATAATTCTCATGTCATTTCCTTCACAGGTAAAGATGTCCAGTTTGAATCTTGACGACCACGCACGCAAGAAAATGCTCAAACTTGTTGGGAAGAGATACTGCAAAGCCTCTGAGGTGCTCACCATCACAACTGACAGGTAAACATTGCTTCCTTCAATATAAAGTTCATTAAAGAGCCTGAGCGATCCTGGATTTCTGTGGGATATGCAGTTAAAAATATCTATTGATGTTTTGGCCTTGATCTTTACATGATATACAAAAAGTTTTCCTAAAGGCACATATCCGACAATAAGTTCATGTGATGGCTCAATATCAACGGATACAATCCTTCAATATATCGAGCAGGCCCTAGTTCAAAACACTAAATGTCACCATGAAGTGAAAAAAATTCTTCTCTTGTCTTTTCCTCCCCCTCTCTCTGTCAGCTGTCCACTGAGGAAACAGAATTTGGAATATGCCACGTACCTGCTGACTGTCCTTTACCACGAGTCGTGGGTGAGTAGGAAAGATTTGGCCATTTTTTCTCTCTGTACGTTTCTGTACTGACTGAACATCGAGCAGACACATCAGTTACCGGGGAGGGAAAAATCAGACCCTCTCTAAACCTGCAGCAGTTGCCCGAGTCATTAAGTGTAAACAAAGTGCTGGTTTAGTCTAAATGTGGGACTATTTGATCCAGACCATTTAAAGATCCATCTTCAGCCCCTTCCTTACTCCTAACCAGATGTACCAGGGGTTAGCTGTGCCTGTTCTCTTTCGTCACAGGTCTCCTGTGACTGTGGCCTTTTCCTCAGCCTCCCCTTTTCTTTACTGACCTTTCATCGTCTTTCAACAAGTATCCATTCATTTAAAAGTCAATTGCTCCCTGGCTTTACTTGTACTGATGACCCACTGTCACGTTCCTTTAGTGTACCCTCTTGAGGAGATCATGTGCAGGACAATGGCCGATCTCATACACTGCAGCATGAGTTTTCTGATATATCATGTATTGTAATTAATCAATGTCGCCCAGGAGGTACAGTGGGTCATCCATTAACCAGCATGGTGGCAGAAAGTGTTCTTGAACAAGACACTGTACCCCCAATTGCCCCGGAGTGAATGTGACTTGTAGCGTAAGAACTGTGGTCGATTTTAAAAAGACAAAAAAAGCACTATATATATATGCAGTTCATTTAAATGCAGTCCATTTATTGTGGAGATTTTGTAATGGACAAGCTGTAATTTCACAAGGTAGAGCTGGCAGTAGTGCTAGTTTTTTTTTTTTTAGAAAATGGCATTCTATGAACATTTTTCATTCCTTCATCTCTGACATTTGCTTCCTGCTGGTGCCATGGCACTACCTTTTACCAGGGGAACTCTTGTCCATCTTGCTCTGAGATCTGAAGAGCCCATTAGAGCGGTATCAAGCGTTGAATGGGCAAAAGGATGGCAAACAGCAGCAATAGTCCAGTTGGCATTTCCCCACAGATGAGGAGAAAATAGCCTCCCTATCAGGTGTTGACCCCGATACTCATTTACATCAGGCCGAATATCCCACCGAGAAGAAATCAAACCAGAGAAGTCTGCCGCCAGGTCATTAGCCTGGGCACTGATCGCATAATTTTGCAGCCAGCCACATAAAAGAAAATGACTCTACCCAGATTACATAGAGTGCAACCTCTGTCTTTAGTGTTTCCAGTCATGGCTTAGTCACATTTAAAGAGAATCTTTCAACTGGTAAAGGTGTCCGAGCCAGGAGGCAGAACACTGTCCGCTGCCCTTTTGGACACACAATGGAAGGCACAGTGCTTGTCCAGCAGGCTTGTGGAAGCTGTGAGAGTGGCGTAGCGTTCAGGTTGTAACGCTAGCCCACAAAGAGTCCAATTGTTTGCACTCACTGGGGTGATTTTATCTCCCCACTCAGGGAGATGGACCTTCCCTGATAAATCCAGTGTGTTCTAATCCAGGCCAGCGTTGGGGCTGACTGCTCAAAAGGTGCCTCCAACATGCACAAACATTCACCACTAGAGGCACTGCATCTGCTGTCGTGCCTTCGTGGCCAACACCTGTCCTGTTAACCGTTATCTGGCGGGCATGTGAAGTCAATCAAGAATTTGTCTCTTGGCCCGTTATCAGATGTCTTTAGGCTAAAATACTTAGTGATGGAAGCATTTCCCTCTCAAAATTAAATGCTTTAACCACTGATCCTTCGCACAAGAAATGTTTTGATCTAAAACTATACTCAGTTGTCATTATTTCAAAGGAAGCCACTGATCTATTTCCAAGCGCTTCACTCACTCGGATCCAGACAGGATGTTATGCGGATCAGATATGTATAGCGGTAATGATGGTCATTAACCTCAAACACCTGGAGAGCAGCAGAGCTCGGGCTCAGCCTCTGCCCTGCTTTAAGCTGCTGCACAATGGAGCCCGTTGTTCTCCAGGGAATGTGATGTTAGCAAGACAAGCAGCGGACAGACCACTACATATGGAGAAATAGTATCTCTGTGAGAGGAGCATCAAAGAAGAGGTGGGCCGCGACCAAGGACCATCTGTTGCCATACATTGTTCCCAACTAGAGGTCTGGCCTTAGCCTCAAACATTAATGTCTGGACTTTTTACAGAGTTGGCCTTTCACTTATAAAGAACGCAGCAGGTGACTGTCGGGGTCAGACGTGTTCACAACAACAGGAGAATGTCCGTAACATTCAGGCAAAGGTCTGAATGAATGAATCTAGTTAGAACATACAAGAGGCAGAACACGACATGACAGCATATCGACGACCAGCATCAGCACTTATCACCGAAAGCTCTGGAATCTCGTCTTTCCAAATTGACATCTTCATCTACGTCTTCTGTGTATGGCACCTCATTTCCATCCCGTGATGTTTCTATTCATTTAGCTGTTTAAGTTTTGTGTCTGTAGCATGTTAGAAACGTCATCAATGTGTCCACACACTCGCAGTGAATCCTCCAGACAGTATCCTGCTGTGTTCTCACATGGGCTCACTGACATTCTCCAGGGTTTTTACTAGGAGGCTGGCAGGAAAAACTCAGAAAAACACAAACAGCCCCTCCAGATAATTTGTGGAGACTATACTGAGTTCAGTGCATGTCTGCTACAGACGACACTGTTTTCACTCAAGTTGGGTAGATTGTCTATCTGCATGTAAAAGGTAAATGATTTTCTGTTTTTGTCATTCTCCAGAAAACAGAAGCCTGGGAGGCTGAGAAGACTGTGGCAGACATGGAGCAATACAGCTGGGAGGACAGCCAGTCCCAGAAGAATATCTTGGATACGCTAGTCCGCATGAAGGTGGCCGGGGAAGGAGAGGGCGAGGAGGTGCGAGAGCAGCTGCTGGGAAGAAGAGAGGTGCAGGAGTATAAGGACTCGGTCGAGAGGCTGAAGAATGAAGGAGACAGCGAGATCACCATGCTTCAGTACAAAGATGCCGTCAAGAAAGTATTCAACCTGTGATGCAGATTTATCTAAGAGTGAATTTACATGGAAACAGTGACCAAGGGCAACAGGAACCTGTGACAGGATCAACCAAAAACATTTTAGACTCCGTCATCTACCTGCAACACAAAGATGACAGTAGATGATTACTATTTCATTATACATCAGGATATTTCAGCCTCATGTCTCGACTGAACTGTCAAATCATGTGAAGGATGCTGTCCGTCTTATAAAAATAAATGTGATAATGCTATTGTTGATGATTGTTCTGTGAAGGTCATGTGGAAGGTGGGTGAAGCTTTAGCCCCAGTCCGTCACTTTGTGGCCCAACTTCAGCCAAACTTCAGGAGCGGGACCCCGAGTGAAAGGATGCTTTCAGCAGCACGCTGTTAAAAAGTGCCGCGCCCTTCTTAAAGAGCGTTGGTCTGCAGTCCGTACCCTTCTAGGTCGGGAGAAACCCAATGCACTGAGATGTGCTCAGCGGCAGGAGGGTTAACCACAGAAGGCCAAAAGGCAAAAACTCAACCCCACAAAGAACATCAAGTCACTGACGATCCGAACAACACTTTGAATTGTAGCAGGGGTTTTTCTGCCTGGAAGTGCCCTCGGTTTAGTCAACTGGCAAATGTCCTCGAGGGTTTGGCATCATGAGCAGTTGAAACTCACTGAAGTGCATCGAAATATAGGTCAGCCAAATGTACATCATATCATCTTGCCTAAGGCGAATTGCTGTGGTAGAATGCATCGGCTGAATTTGCGTCACTCGGTTAAAAGTGAAACCAAAGATCATGACAACTATGTCTTCGGTAATCTAAGCCATAAACTACCTGCCAGTTCAGTTTAAATACACAGTATTAGCCTCACTGCGTCAACTTACAGAAACTACATTTTCATCTCTATCGGCTTAAAATAAAGCTTTCATTGTTTTTTTAAATAATCAAGTAGGCAAAAACTAAAATGTAACTTATATAGAATGTCTTTGTCCTGGATTTATTCGTTTAACACTTTACCGTAAACAAAACGGAAATGTCAGTTCTCTCTCAGGAACTCTCTCTGACCAGCACGTACTTAATCAGACGCATGGAGCCTCTCCTCCCTCTCCATGACGTCCGATAGCGCCCCATCCTCCTCCTGTGAGCCCTACAGCTCACCACCAGCAGGATGGAGCAGCAGCAGCTCAGCAGCAGTGTGACGCAGATGGCCACCGCGACCAGTAATGTGCTAGCAGCTACGTGCCACCCAGGTCCCAACTCCTCCAAAGTGTCCTCTGCGCTGACTCCCTGGCCTCCATCACCGCCTGCAGTGTGGTTCCTCCCCAGGGGGCCCTTGGTGTCATTGGGGTATTGCTTGCTGCTCTCTGTGTTGCCCACAAGGCCTGTGGTGGCTGGAGGGCTGGTCGCTGGCCGAGAGAAGGTGGTGGTGTGAAGCTGGGTAAGGGCGGATGTAGAGGGCTGCGTTGTAGTGGGGGAAAAGATAGAAGTCGTCTCAGGATTTAGGGTGGTATCTGTCATGGATGGAGGAGGTGCAGTAAAGCTGGGTGCAGGAGAATTGGTGGAGGTGGTTGGGGCTGTTGTTTGTGCATGGTTCTGCTGGTCTGTTATAAGAGCAGGTGAAGTGGAGGACAGTGTGGTTGTTGTTGTGGGAACCACTGTAGCCTGACTGGTGCTCCGCAGGGTGGTGGTGGTGGTGAGCCCTCTACGTGCTGTGGTGGGCCGTGTACCAGTCGGTGCAGATGTCAGAGGCAGGGCAGCGGGCGGGGGCGGGGGCGGATGTATGAACTGGCGTTTGTCTGAGGGCAGGGGCTCAGAGACGTTGGCTCGACTGTAGTGGTGCGGCAACACACGCACATTGGAGGTGAAGTACTTTCCAAACACCAACAGGTCAGGATCCACCCCTGAGACATGAAGAGGTTTTTATTTAGACACACTAGCTTTTTTTAAACATGTCTAATATTTTCATTATGAAAATGAATCCATTTAACCCTCCTAAAAATGTAGTTATATACTTAAACAAATGTTAAAACAATTACTATGAGTAGTTTTAGTGGATCAAGTATTCAGATCATCCTCTTTAAAACGTAGCAATGTCGCACTCAAAAATACTAGTTAAAATCTTACACAACTACAAGTATTTGTAGAAAAATGTACTTTCAAGTACCAGAGGTAAATGTATATGCATGCGCACAGTAATTGACCACTATCAGTGTTGCACCAGTATATTATTACGTTTGTGTGTAGTAGTTAAAACATTTTTTAAAATATATTTTATATTAACTTCCTTAATGTTCTTGTTTCTATTAATATTGTATTCATTGGTCTCTAAAGCTGAGTATTTAACTCTTAACCTTTTAGTTCAAGTTTTGTCAACCACCTGTAAAGCACTCTGAATTGCATTTGATTTGTTTGATCGATTATATATTGTAGGATTGTTACTGATGCTTTTGAGAGTTAATTGCTGTACTTAGTCAAAGTGGTAATATGTTTTGTGTGAAAAAAATGGAATCTTCAAAGTAAGAAATAACTGTAGCTCCTACATAATTAGAGCAGAATAAAAAAGTCACGTTTTTAATCTGATATCAAGTGGAAAGAATATAAAGTGGCAGAAAATGGGAAGTTGCCTACAAGTAGTTCTAAGTAGTTCTTAAGTTCCCCATTAAATGTACTACTTACTTTCTGCTACTGCTGGTCTACAGGTTGTGTTAAGAGTCTTTATAGGCACCAGTTTTAGTCCCATGCATATATGGTGAAGTGATCTTAAATACATTGAGGCTGTATAAACGGATACATTTGAATATAGGCCACTTAACAAACTCACCTTTAGTGACATTGTACAGAACAACGTTGCCCCTGTGGCTCAGGATGCAGCTCTCCAGCGTGGGACAGTGCAGGTGGAAGCAGTTCACGTTTTCTTGAGAAGTATCATAGTGGAAAATGGCCAGATTGCAGGAAACTGTGGGAGGACAGATGCTCATCACGATGGGGAGAGGGTGTGGAGGATCAATACCGTTACAAAATGAAGGGAAAAGTGGAAAATGATACCAATGTTATACTCACAGTTTCTGGTGAGGCAGCAGGTGCGGCTGCATTTGAGCGCCGTCTCCTCCTGGTAGTGCTTCAGCAGCTGCGCTCCTCTGCGCTGAGACTCCTCGATGTCGATGAAAATACCCGGGAAGCGTCGGATCCAGCAGTTCTTATAATAAGACGTCGGCGAGCACCTCGACTCCGTGTGGCACACCACACTCAGAACCGTCAGCAAGCCCCATGCGACGTTCATTGCGCGCGATGTGAGTCACAGCATGTTAGAGGACAGTGTGAGCAGGGCATCGACATGTTTGGGAGGCTGGTTAGCTCGCGGTGTGAAAGTGGAGCCAGTGTGGTCTGGTGTTACTGGGACCAGTTCCTCATACAGGTGAGTCACAGTTAGGCACCTGGAGGAGGAGACCCAGCCGTGCGTAAAGTGTCCACTCTGCAGCGGTGCGCACTTTATTGCTCTGAGATTCTGCTCCGTGTTGACAGGTTTGCATCACATACAGGTTCATTGAGAGTTTTTGCAGATTAGTCAGCTGCACATAAAAGATGTCAACCTCCTGTTCTGAAACTACACTGTTTGCTTTGTGACAGTGCACTTATCATACATAGGATTGTGGCTGTGGATGCACATCAACACTCAGACGCCATCAGCAGCCAATATTTTGGTGACACAATACATTTGTGTTGGGTCCATAAATTCGTGCTGTTGATGTCAAATTGTGGGTTAGGGTTCAACTGAAAATCCAGGAGATTGTCAGTTTGAGAAATACTCACAGCAGCCTGTCTGACAACAACAATCATGCCTGGGTCAAAGTCACTAAAATCCCTTTCTCTTGTTTGATGTGAACATTGACTAAAGCTCCTGACCCGTATCTGCATGATTTCATCCATGGAGCTGCAGATAATAGCCTGAATAAACAGGCGTATGTTCCTGAGTATATCCTTATACATATCACAACAGATCTGCAAAGCTATAAACCTGTGCAAAGTAATATTCATGCAAATAAAAATATTATAGTAAGCTACAGGTTATGGAGCATATTTATATAGAGTCACTGGGCTGGATATAACAGATACACCTTACAACACAAACTACAGGCTAAAATATAATATAATACCACTCCACTGCAAGAACTCTAATCTTTGTATAGTTGATCACTTTAACCTCACTCATTTGTTATTGAAACATAAATATTCAAATGCTTCTCCAAAAACGTAATAAAGTTTTTTTTTTAGTTTGAATCTAAAATCTCACACTGTTGACCTCCTGTAAACGTGCAGCACCGATGTCCAACCCAATGATCATTTCGACCTGTGGAGATTCCTGTAGGTGCTGTTTCAATGAACCTCCACACTGAGGGTTATTAAACTTTGCCTCATTACACTTTGGAGTAAAACGTGCTCCAGTTTCAGTAGGAATCTAGTCTATAAATACCTGTAACGTCTGTTCTCTGTGGGAGGGGAAAGCAACCTGTCTGTTCTCAGCGAGGTCAGACATCTGAGAGTGGATTGCCATAATTGTAGCAATCTGCCTGAATTCTTTCAAATGGGATTATCACAATAAGCCGTCTGCAACCCTGCTTTTGGATTTGCTCCCTCTGCCGATTCGTTTCTCTCTCCCTTTGTGAGCTGGTCTCTCCCTCACAGTGCCGCGCTCCAGTTTCCACCTGGGATTTCACAGGACCTTTTTGGGATAAAGAGCTTATGGAGTGAAAGGTGTAGGCTGCAAGTTAAGGGAAAAAAAACTCTGTACAAATGGTTTTCAATAGAAAGGATTTGTACTGATAATCAAACAGAGGATATCACAGCATTTCATCATCTTAAATTGACGGCAAGAACATACTTATTTGTGTTAGATTAATTTATTATATTCCCTTTTCGTAATAGATATTCTATAATTTTAATACCAAAGGTTGTTAACAATGCTAATTAGTCTTTATGTATATGCAGCAGCTTTATCATGAGGCTAATATCCAGCAGCAGAGTGAAAGAAACCTCTGCCATATTTCCCAGTTGAAAGCTTTTTGTCCCTGTAGAAGTAGGATCCTTTGGTTTGAAGCAGCCGCAGGTGGATTACATGTGAACTAGACCAAGAACACAAAGTAGTTTTCATGTCCTCAAGGTTCTGTTACTTATCTCAGCCTGAGGAGTTGCACTGTTTCACTGCCAAGGAAAAGTGTAATACTGTCTAATAACCACCAGATGGCAATGGTCACTTCCACTAGATCACCGTCTACTCAAATATTGTCGCATGCACGTACTCTATCCTTTTACATAGAATTCTAAGTAAGATAAAACAGGAATCAATCTGCAACTTTACAACAACACCAGCCAAGTTAATGTTAAGGTAAATAAGTTATTTATTTTTGCTTCTGTAAAAATGTGAGGATTTTCTACAGCTTCTTTTCTGAATTTTGATTTCTGAACCATTTTGAGTGGATTATCTTTTAGTTGTGGGCTGTTGGTTTGACAAATCAAATGCAACATGAAACTTTCATGTAAGACTATGTGAAAAGTTGATTGAGCGATTTTTAAAACATTTTTTGGACATTGTGTGGTCTAATAATCAACTGAGGTATTGCACAGAATAATCAACAGATAACTACACACCTTCTTCCTGCTGCTTATCTTTTGGTTTGGTTTGACGTCCTCTCTGAGCTGTATCACCAACATCCACAATTAGTTGGAATCTTGTGCAGCTGCAAGCTGTGTGCTATTTCCTGCGTGCATTGCATTGTGGGAAACATATGCCCATCAACACTGCACTTAAAATTTCAGATTGCAGTTTCTGTATGAACACTGATATGTCTCTTCTACATTAGTCTCCTCCCAAGCATTATTATGTGGCTTTCAGTTAACCAACATTTAAACTATTACCATAAATATAATTCTACATACCATAACTAATGATATGTCTGTGCTCTTGATCCCAGAGGCAGGTCATTTGATATAATGTTAACTTATTATGTGATTATTAGCTGATCTGTAACCTTAGTGATATAACCTGAAGACTGCCAAAATGTTTGAAAGTAAGAGGAGACGTCAAAGCTTTGCTCTGAGATGTTATATATAATACACGTATATAGTTCTACACATTTGAATGATCTGTAGGTTTACACCACATGTATCAGTGTGTTGCAACAGTTTTCACATAATTCAAAAACTCAGCAACAGGAAGAAGTTACGTAAGAAACACTTGTATTTTATATCTGACACTTCAGGGCAAGTTACAGTCACAGACGACTTCTGTAATCAGTTTACAGATCCAGGGTCTGGTTCAAGTTAGCAGTGTTATTATGTGCCTTTTGTTGTCGTCAGATAGCTCTCAATCAAAAACAGTAAGACAATACAAGAAACATAGAACATTAAACATCAAACGAAGTGAATACAATAGCTCTTTTAAATCTTTTTTTAGCCTCTTCTTTTTTCATAACTCTGTGTAGAGGAGATGGATGTGGCACTGTACATAATTACGCAAACGCTCAAATAACACAAAAGATTGGCACCAAAACAACAGTGACATTGTTATGGATGTGCAAAGGAGGGATTCTCGGTTTAATTTCATATCACTTTTCCCCATTGTTATTCATATTTAAGTCACTAGGTGGCATCCTGAGGCAGCCGGACTCCTCTGTAGCAAACACCTTCTGCACATGCACGTGTGTAAAATAATCTAAAATCAAAAAAAAAACAAGCACTAATAAGATGAGATGAAAAACACCACCTATGACAACTCTCTCATGCAGGTCTGGTTGGCTGTAGGTCTGGCTCCTTTGGCACAGAGACCACAGTGTATCATGGTCCTCTTCTGTTTGTTTTCTCCCACAAAGCCCACTTCAGCTTCCGCAGTCTCAAATCCCGCGTCTTCCTCAGCAGAGGTCGTGTTGCTGGGCACGCCGACAGAGGGCCGGCGTTTCTCTGGGCTCCTGACCGAGTTGTAAGGTTTCAGCTCTGTAAGCTCACGGAGGAAGTATCGTCCATTGTTTAGTGTTGTTGCTCACTGAGGTGCTACAGTGGGTCTGTCGCAGGTAAGGTCCGACTGTGCGACTGTGTCAGTCTTTCACTAGCCTGTAAATGTGATGCTGCGCGCCGTGCTCACTTGTGGACACCTCAAAGACGTAGGCTACGCACAGCAGGGTCTCCAGTGTGTCCCTGTTTGTCACCACCTGTGGACACAACACAAGATCCTGGTCAGTCATGTCTTGGATAGAAAAACCACCCCTGATCTGAATCTACCCACAATTTCTAGACACATACAGCAACGTTACCACTGATATCAATTTCATGTTGTCACTGTTCCACTGAGATATGTGTTGTGCGTCCAAAACATCACAAGACTCTGCTGAAAATCAACTCGAGTTTGTAACATAAAAATAACTCATCTAATGAAACGTTAGGAGATTGCTTGAATATAGGATTTCAAAACTACTTTTACATAGTTCTTTTAACAGAGACCTCCATCCAGCAGGATCAGTGAAATCCTAACATTAGGAATGAATATTTGGGCATTTTACACAAGAAAAAAACAATGACAACAATTTAGAAGCACATTTTATGTCCGAGAGGAGAAGGAATGAAGTGTGGACTTATGGAGACCCCTTCTTTATATTTCGTCTTCAAGCTTAAGTAACATAACTGACTTACATAGTCCAATATATCAGTTTAAATCCCTGTTTTTTTAACATTATTCTTTAAAGGGTGTCAGGACCGCATTACAGAATATAAAATTAATTAATTAAAATAGAAAAAATTCACTTACTAACAACTCTAACAATAAATATCACAATTTGTTAAGAACATTTATTTTCTGAGCTTTTGTAAGTACAGAATGTGCTTGAACAAGGATTCTTTTTTTTTATATATTCAGTGATTTGCTGAAAGCTATAGAGCCAACAGTAAACAAGGAATGAGCTACATGTGAACGTGCACCTTACTGAATCAGGAATTGTACATGGATGTTGGACATATAATTGTCCACTCTGTGTAAATTGTGGCCCCTTAATGGCCTCTGATTTAGAAAAATCCTAGATCCACTGTTTACCCCTATGTGTTGTATTAGTAGAACCATTCTTTTCCAATAGAGCACCAAAGCATTACTTCAATGAAGTATGTTCCCATGCCTTTAAATTGTTTTCAAAAACAATAAATATCATCAATCAATCATGTGGTTCTACTTTTCTCTTGTGAAACACAAAACGTTGACTTCTTTAACAGCAGCTCTTTTCCGGCATGATCCTTTACTTTTAACAGTCGTGATTAAATGATGGTTGAAATTTTACACTGACGTGGAAGATAGAATATTAAGTAAAAAAAACATAATACAACACACTATTTATTAATAAAGACTAATGAAAGACACATGATCTCTCTCTCTCTCTCTGTTGTTCTATATACAAGCTTAGATTGTGTCTCAAACACAAGAGGGATGTAGTAACACACAACGCAATAGACAAACACACAACGTCGTGAATTCATTAAGCTCAATTGCACTTCCCTGAATACAACACTTGTTACATGAGCCATGTTGATACATTTTGTTCAGCCTTGCAGTGTGGAATCCGTGTGCATGCATCTGTTGTCCGTGTGTGTGTGTGTGTGTGTGTGTGTGTGTGTGTGTGTGTACGCACATCTGTGTGTGAGCTGTTCATGGTTAATATGAGCTAAATCAGCCCATTGAAAAACTAATGACATGTTGCCATGTAGTCGTCAGTGTGGGCTCAATATGGTCATTGTCCCTTGGCCAGTAGGAATGCAGCCGCCGATGCAAAGGGGGCACCAGTGCCTTTGAACCCTGGTGTCTTTGTTACTATGGTGATGCACTCCGGTCTGTTCATTTCCCTCCCTGTGTCCGCACTCATTCAGAAAAGGTCCAATTTACAACAGACATAAAAAATTTTGACTCGGCAAGAAATCCTGAAACAGTGCTCGCTGCTCACAGGCCGAAAGACACAGTAATGATCTTTAAAACAGTGACATACTTTAAAATACACGTTGAATCTGAGAGAAAGAACCTGCACACATACTGAATGTCCACATTCAAGCCTTATGTGCTTTATCACCTCAGAGTGGAATTAATGGGACTACATGGTTGATGACGTGTGTTTACAGAGCACTAAAGTGTTGCAGACGAGTCATATCAAATTCATTTCAAGCCAGTAAAAGCAGTTTATGATTCAAAAGAAGTATCAACTCCACAATCAGGTTTTTCTTCTTTTGCACGGGGTTATTGCAACAGAGCTAATATAGTCTGTTAAAACCATAGACTGTACACAAAGATAGATGAGTTCCTCCCCCTATCCAGAAAAGAAGCCAAAGTATCCCGGATATGAATGCTGCCATCTTGCAAATTTGGAGCCAGAGTGAGGGAGGATGGACAGTAGTGAGGTCTCACTGATCACATGACCAATCATGAGACAGTCTCAGATGTCAATCATGACACTTCATCTGGTTTTTGTATGAACATTAAAACCTAATATATTTTTTAAAAAAGCACTTAAACATACGTCAGTGTGATAAGACCTTCGTAAAATAACAAAAATCATCTTATCTAAGATGTATTTTGACTTTCAAGTTTTGTCCATGCCCCATCTACTAACATCCTGGATGAGGTGGGGTTTATGACAGGTACTGCAGCCAGCCACCAGATGGTGATCTGTGTTTTGGCTTGACTTTTGGGAAGCTGTCATTTCATCAATCTTTATATACAGTCTACGGTTAAAACCAATAATAAATGGGATGATATAATACAGACCTAAACACTACAATCCCCAAGTTCTACACACACACACACGCACACACACGCATACAAACACTGTGTACTGTACATTCTCTGATTTGTGTGTGTACCTGTAGGATAGTGAAGTTCTCCAGTACACTGTTCATCATGTACTTCTCTGGCAGGTGTTTAAGCTTGTGAATGAAGTTGATCATGTATTCACACAACGGGGAACGGTGGATCCGAAACACGTAGCGTCCATTCTCAAAGCGTGCGTACTCCGTCTAGAGAAACAGATATGATGAATACAGAGGGATATATAACAGGTATAAGACAACATATACCACAGGGATAGAGAATTTAAAAACGCATTACAGGATAAAATGTGAAATCTTTGTAAAATAAAAATCATAAAAACAAGGATACATCTACTGAAACTCAATTGGACACACAGGATATGAACATCTATGGGATAAGCTGCAATATGTGTAATATAATATACCTAATGCAGCATATGGCATGCCAGATATGACAATAAACATATTTCTCGTGACAAGCGTAATCAAATGATGAAGCCATTAAATATCATCATGTGGCCCACTGAGGCAGATGGCTGTACCTAGGGATGTGTGTGTGTTTATATTGTACAATCTATCAGCAGTAGGTGGGGGCAGGGCCACTGTTGTGTCTAGTTAACGGGAAAGCACAACACTTAGTCATGCAGGGGGGATTTTGTGAATCACGTCATTTCCCTGACAAAGTATCAGTGGTAAATGACTGGAATCCATCTCCACCTGCAGCAGTTATTCACTCCTCTGGGGGATAACTTTGAGAAATCTGTGATGCAAACCGTTTGAATTGTAGCCAGATGTACTGTAGAGGCTACTGCCTATAATTGGAGGAACTCTGCTTCCTCTAAACATTGGGTTTGTAACAAAATGTGCACAAAGTTAAAATCAATTAAATTAAATAAAAACTAGATTACCATGAAACGTGGTGGAAGGATGTGGCATGGGTAGAACAGGGTAGAACAGGGAAGAACAGGGAACTATCTGTTCCCTCCTCATTTTTTATCCCACTTTCTTTAACATTGTGAAATAAGTCGTTTTTCAAAGCTTTCATTAATTTCTCAAAAGTATATGTGAATCTTAATGAAAAGATTCAGACATATTTAGAGGGTCGGTTTCGATGATTTCATGCCACCAAAATAAAAATCTGGATTTAGTGGATTTAAATGTGGTTCAGCCGCTGTATGGTAACAAAAGGGGCCGTATAGAAACCTGTAACTTCCTCCAATGTGAAACTGAGAAATGCAATGTGTCCTTAGCTAGTTTGTCACAAAACAAAGCAAAAACAAAAATCATAGATCTGCCGCTGAATCTGCATCAGCACCAAAATGTATTGGGTTCTTCCCAAGCCCAGTCCCCAACCCTTCACCAAGTTTGGTGGGAATTGATGATGTAATCCTGCGAACGTGTCGACCAACCAACAAACAAAATGCTCTAGTTTAAGTTAACATATAAAATGAAAGTATTCTTGACAATATCCTCGGTCTTACCTCCACTTTCTCCACCACCTGCTTGCCAAAGGAGCAGACTTTGGTGGATGAGGTGATAACCATGTTCTCAGAGCTCTCGTACTGGCTGGACACGCCATAGAAGAAGCTGCTGTCATCCTGCAGGTTTACACTAAGATCCGCCTGGAGGGGAGATACACACAACACGTCACACACACCTGTCAGTCTGACCTAAAAGGAACCGCGATTAGTCAGGCATCCTGGTGGTGTAGGAGTATGTGTGAGGATTTGCTGCTCTGCTCATTAGGACCTCCTTTAACCTCCTTTAACTCACTGTGTGCTACGCTGGGCGGCCAAAAGGATATACTGTTCCAGATCCATAATCTATAACAAAATATCTGATCCTCCTCTTCTACTCACATATATGGATCATAAGATACATGTGTGGGTCTGAAAAAGATGCATCACTAAGAGTGTTACAGCTCAACCAAGCTTGAGAGTGACTCTCTGTAAAGCCAAGAGGCATCCAAAGACCAGATCCTTGTTGACCCACTGTAACACTGGCAAATCCAGCCTGGGAATCCCCAAGGTGCTGTGTATCTCTTTGTGTGAGTGTGTGTTTTGTTGAAAGATGATGATAAAAAAAGATTTTGAGCTTTGTTCTATGGTGCATTCAAGTGACTGGCGACTTTTCTAGGGTGTAGCACGCCTCTCATGCAACGTCAGCTGGGATTGGGGCCAGCAAACCCCCCAAGTCCCTCCAAGGATAAGTAGTATGGATGGATGGATGGATGGATGGATGGATGGATGGACTAGTGGATAGACAGATAAATGGATGGATGCACTGGTGGACAGATAGATAAATGGATGGATGCACTGGTGTATAGACAAATAAATGGATGGATGGATGGAAGTATGGATGAATGAATGAATAAATGAAGGAATGAATGAATGGATGGATGGATGAATGAATGAATGGATGGATGGATGGATGGGCGGACGGACGGATGGGTGAATGACTGAATAAATGAATAAATGAATTGATGGACAGATGGATGGATGGACGTTGTGTTAACTGCGATTCAAAATCCACTGGACTGGAAATTTTACAAGATGAAAGTTGGAGCTCGTAGTTGGAGCCAAAGTTACTTATATAAATATTGTATATATGTTATTGAAAAGCTCTAAAGAAAACCCTTTGTGTCCAGGACTAAAGGCGGACAAGTCTGAGTTTCTCCATCCTCAGCTGGAAGCAGGTTCATCTACCTCTGATCCTTCCTCTGGTTCAAGTTTGAATTGAGGGTATAAGTATAATCTGATTTTGGATCAGACGGAGATGTCGACTCCTGTGTCAGACAGCTGGGCTGTTTTACCTTTTCCCCTGTCAGGCCCTTGTCTCCTAATGGGCCATTGAGACACCGCTCAGCCTGCTCTCATCTCTTCATCAGCCGTTCATCTTCATCCCCAGCTCATGTAATTCCTCTATTTGTCTTCATCCCTGGGGCCTAGTGACCCTCCCCGAACCGCCATTCCCTGCTTCCCTAACAGCCTGCGAGGGAATTCATCCAATTACAATCATCAGTGTGCAATTGGCTGATTAGATCACAGCGGGCAGCCCGGCTGTGTAACAATTTAGCAGAGGCAGCTTAAATCGGATTCCCTCTGCACTTCAAAGGCGTGAGACAATCCGTTAGGACAGGGCCACAGGCGCTGAGGGGGTGAGGAGGAAAGTGGGACGAGGGACAGGGCAGCCAGCGGCCGACAGGGGGGGTTTGCTGGAAATTCAATCTAGTATGCCATAGCTTTGGAAGCTGGCCAGCCGCCTGTCACGGTCACCATGCCAACCTGCGCCTCAGCACACCCCCGAGTGATGACCTGCCACGTGGCTGTGCCACTGCGGCGACATCAAATAGGCTCTTCCTGTCTTTTACAATGGTGTAAATGAGGTTAGTGTATATTCGGATGTGTCGAGGATTTCATTTTGCTTATTTTCATGGCCGAAGGCATCTTTGCTGGGTTTTTTCCAGTGTGGCTGTGGAAATCTCCCGTTGTTTTGCAGCATTTCTGTGTTTTGTCATGAATGCCTTGAGAAGTGGAGGACCCCCTTGGGGTAAGGTAAGATGAACAGACTGAGAGGGGACAGTATTATGAGCTTGTTTCCCTCTAATGTGGAGCTGCATATGTCATAACTAGTGACTCCACCCGACTCTGACATGAATCGAGAGAGTACTATTTCACTGATGAATGACTTGTTGGTCACATGCCACCGATCGTTTCTTCAGCTATCCCTATCTCTTGTTCACACTGTCCGTGTCCCTATTTCTATCTCCTCATTGCTGTCCCGCTCTCATTTTCTTTATGATATATGGCAGGACGGCTCGTCCCCTCCTTCCCCTCACCCTTGAATCAAATGCCATGGCTCGACCAGCTGCTCCATCCAAGGACTGTCTGGAAGATTACTTGGAATATAGTGTCACTCACCAATGTCTTTTATCTTTGCACAATAAATAACAGCCAAACACGAGTGAGGAGGAATGCCATATCCACAAAAACCATCTGGTGGCACGAGATCGCACAACAGCACTGTGAAGTTGACACTCACAGTCTTTGGCCCTCAGAACTTCAGCAGTTATATTATAGATCTGCTTTGAAGCAGTGGCCTGAACCCAAATAAACTGGATCAGAGAATACTGGTGATCATGTTTTACCAGCACCAGAAGCAAACCACAGGCGGTAAGGGATCCAAACCACTTCTGACAGTTGCCGACATTTCCGAGCTGTGGATGACTCTGAGTCTTTAGGCGATCCCCCATGATGAAAGTCGAGCCTGCTCCCCAACAGGGTGTGTCAGGTGTGGACTGCTGTGGCAGGTGGATGCTCATCTGTTCACCAAATGTCGCAGCAGGACAGCCGTTGTCCACTTTCTCAGCTCACCCCTCTGGGTGGATGTCAAAGGCCTATGGATGACTCAGTTCAACTGGAACAACCCTGTCAGCACCTCAGTGCTGGAGATGGGGTTGTAGTGCACAAAGAGCATGATAGGCATGATTCTTGTCCTGACAGAACCTCTCATAAAACAAGACACTCATGAGTGTAAGATGCTGCACACGGTCACACGGCTCATGCCCTTTGTGGTTAAAAACATGAAAAGGCTCTTAAGGTTTCTTGTATGTACAGTATGTAACTTCAGCTGCTAGGCGTCTCTCAGTGAAAATAATAACAAAAGACCAAGATTGATGACATCTTGAAGCAGAATGGAATTGTAGGAGTTGTTGACTTCACCTCCTTTTTTTGCCCCATGATGTTCTTTGGTTGTTGGGACCCCTGTGTGTTTGCTACCGGAAGAGCTTTGGTGACAGAGCACGCAGGAAAGGGCAACGAATCATCGCGATCCATTAAGAGTGACCAATACAAACAGTGGAAGGAAGCCGACTAGCTAACTGGCTAACTGGCTAAAAAGTTTGTTTCTCCATCGTCATATGTCATTTGCCCAGGAAGTTATACCAGAGACTGACAAAGCCAGAGGTAAAGTAAAATTTACAAGATGACCAAAGTTACAAGATGACCAAAGTGAAACATCTTATTACCTTGAATGAAATTGGGAATTTCTCAGGGTTTGAACATTATTGGAAACATTTTGGGATCAAGTAAGTACACTTAGTCAACAAAATGTCTGCTTAGATGTGCAATTTGCCTGCCTATACTACATATACTACTATTACTGCAATAGCTATCATTACAATTGTCATTGCTGCTCCCTTCATCTCTGTCAGACGTTTTCCTTTTGATACTCCTCTCTACTTATGTTGGACACTGTCTCATTAATATTATAATGTTCTTCTCCTTACATATTATATCTTTAAGTCTCTATTGAATACGTCAACAAATCAGAGATGTGAGTTAAGATTTGGAAGTCAGGTGTTTCTAAGGAGCTGTACTTAAACTCTCTCTAATTCCGCTAGAACTCTGAATGATGTGCCACTGATTTTCAGTCAGTCACTTTGGCCGTAGATGATGTGACCTCTTCAGAAAATCGAGACTGTTTGCATCTTATTCATTTCGCATACGTGTCGAGGGTTGTAAAGAATAGGGCCGATCTGTAACTATGTGGATGACGTGCATGATACAAATACCAAAGGTCCTGAGGTGACGGACGGTGGCCAGATCAGACAGATGAACAAAGCAGATGTGCCCAATCCCACCCACATGACATCCACCTCCATGTCTCCCTCCCTCTCTTTCTCTCGCACCAAATCTCTTTATTCGGTGTCAACTTGCATTTCCCGTGCCTCCTTATCTGTCTGCATATTAGGTGGTCTTTGCCATCAAGCTTCATTCTCTCATCTCTCTGTGTGTGTTATGGGGATGTGTGTCTTTGTGTGTGTGTGTTCTTTGGGTTGGGTGGGTGGCTTATCTATAAATAAGTATACTGAGGGGAGGGGGACATGAGGGTTGGACTCAGTCTAATAGTGCAGGGACAGGTGTCTAGGCTCACATTTCCCCACGTGAAAGATCAGGCCTGCCACTCTCCCCCAAGGCTGCTGTCACACACACACACACACACACACACACACACACACACACACACACACACACACACACACACACACACACACACACACACACACACACACACACACACACACCAAAGGCATACACAAATGCCTGATGCACAGCAATGCTTTCCTTGCTGGCATATAAACCACCAATCAGGTTATGGGAGCAATGACTCTCCATTCATTCTGGGCCTGAATCACACTTAAGTTTCTTGAACTCTAGAGCTTAAGCCATCTCGACACCGTTAACCCTGTTTGGCCATTAACAGCCAACAGGTGCTACAAAACATTAACAAGAGCATTCACTGTACTCTCCCTTCACCTTCATGGCTTGGAGAGGATTATATGCTCTGATGGTGTATGTAACATGCACCAGGCCGAACTTTACACTAAAAATAGGTTTGAAGTTAAACAAATTATTGAATTGTTGAAAGGAAGTTACTATTATTATTATTTCCAATTTAATATGGACTTCTCCAAAAAGATGCCAAATGTTTTACCCAGAACTTGACGAGAAAGAAGGCGTTGTGTGGCCCTTTGTCAAACAGCTCCTTCAGGCCTCCTTTCTTCTCGGGAAACTTGTCGAAGATCTGCCGGATGTCCACTGACTCCAGATAAGAGTCGCTGTAGCTCGGGTTGGACTGGCCGATGTGCACAAACAGGTGCTTGTTGAACTGGAAAGACAAATGGGAATATCTGGAAATGAGCCGAGCCAAAAAATGTCAAATGTCCGGTTTACTATATCAACAATAATGCCAAGTGCAGTGTCAGTGTGCAATCGAGGATATGTGTCACAATGGGCCTGCTTTTCTCCACTCCATTCATGAACATGTGACTTCCTGTTTTGTGCATTCATGTGCGTCCATATCGATGTTTCACTGAAATCTTTCCAAGACAAAAACTTATTCATCTCTCAAGAGATTAGTGAAATCTATTTCTGTTAAAGAATGCTAATTTTGTGTTATTATCAAGTTGCCAGTTATCATTTTATTGATGTTATGATTGTATTGTATTATACAACTGTGACTGTGAATCTTGCCTCTTTGATTCACAGGCCCTCCCCAACTACTAGGTTTCTCAGTTTGTATGTTATATATCATACACCTCTATGCAAACATCTGTACCTGAGGAGTTTTCCTAAAACAGCAAAATTACTCTAGAAAGCATATTTAGAATATGTCATTATCTGACCGAAGTCAACATCACTTTATTCTTTCAGACCATACAGCAGACACGAAATTAAAAAGAAATCTGTGGAACAAAATGTGTGAATAATGTGACTTTGTAGTTAGCCAACCGGTCAGCAAGACTTTCACAGGTGCAAGGACTTTGTTGTAGTAGAAAATAATTTAAAAGTAAAGTGAGTGAAGTAAAAAATAATTTGTGGGGTGGGGAAAAACAACTTTTGGAGTTTCGATAAGACGAAGTTACTTCCCAGTCTTGTGTACTCACAGTCTCTGGGTCCTGAGGTTGTTCCAGGAAGGCAGAGAACTCCAGCATCCGCAGCTTAGAGCTGGCAATACATCTACCCTGCCAAGGAGGGGCACTGGGAGACATGGAGAGCCCCGCTGTGCTTTCATAACCTGCAACATAACCAGAGGGCAGCGACTGTGTAAATGTGTGGTTCCACTGTGATGGAGAAAAACTTGAAAACGCAGTGATATTGCAGCTATTTCTCTGAGCTCTGAGGGAGCTCTTCCTCACGAGCCGCGTCGTCTCATCACTTTGGCCGGCATGACAGCCTTCTGTCAACACAGCTGGGGCGGGAGGGAGAGCACCCACCTGTTATGGGGGCCGGGCCGGACGCTTGCATGGCGTAACTCTGCTGGGAGAAGGGCTTAATGCTGGGGAGACGAGACAGACGAGAGGGAGAGGCATGTTATGCACTGTCTCACCCTCATGACCCCATCTCACATACTAATTGGACTGCTTGACCTCTAAAGATGCAGCGGGCAGAGAGGTATGCCGGGAGTCAGACAGCTGAAGACCTTTCTTTATAATTGCACTGATATGTTGTAATTTGCTCTGAGATTCATTTCCTGAGTGAAACATATCTAATGGTTATTAAGCTGATCACATGGAGAGTGACTGATGGATACAGCAGCAGGTCAGAGGACGAAAGAATGTCTACTCACTCTTCATGGCCGCCCGGCTGTCCTGGAAGTGCCCCGTGCCAAAACTGGAGGGAAATGAAATAAAGTGCAAATGTATTTACTCATTTAACAGTTGAGCTATAGTTTATATTGAGAGCATTTCAAAAATAAATGGTAAATGGATTGCATTTATAAAAAACTGCTCTAGTCTTGATGACCACTCAAAACAATTTACAGTACAAGTTTCATTCACCCATTCGCGCGCACACACACTTGCAGCGTACTACTGCTTTCATTTCAGAGCAGCTGCCATGGGCAATTTTAGGATTCACTGTCTTGCCCAAAGACACTTCGGCATGTGGACTGGAGGAGCCAGGGATTGAACCATTGGCCTTCTCGTTAGTGACCTTTAAACTGAGGTGCAAAGCTAAGAAGTATAACTTAAATGAATTGTGCTTAAGTGTTTCAAAGGGCTGAAATTGTGTTTAGTATTTAAATGCACCACACAGACGTTGTTCAGGGGTCAACTCATTTGTGGTTAAACCCCAGGTTCTTTATTCTAAATAGTGTCATCGACAGGATAAAATAGGTAACTAGGATTTTAAAAAAGGAAGAAAAGTCAAATTCCTCAACTAATGGAGGTAACTCTGTTGGCCCACACAGGTCAAATCTGCTGGACGTTGAGACAGATGATCAGAACATAATATTACTATGACATTAAAAGAAATATGATTAACAAGGCGTCACATCTGTAAAAATCTAGACAAACTGAATGTATGAAGAGGGATAGAGGTCATGAGATTAAACAAACATCCAGGGAAATGATGCATCAGTATAAAGAGTGATGGGAAAATTCTGCTATGTGGCATTGAAACACAAAAAGTTTTTTTTTTATATAAATGTGGCCAGTGCTCAGCATTTCACTTTAATCTGAATAATGTGTTGGAGGGGACACTGGTTAGGGACTCACCCCACCGGTAGTCGGATACGGTGGCCTTGCCAGACCCTGGAGAGCCATCTTGTTCTGGAAGGCCGCGGGTGAGATGATCTGGGCTGAGGACATGGTGGCCATACTCTGCAGGGCCTTGTCTTTGGCGGCCTGGTCCTGCGGAGAGCGACAAGACAGCGAGAGTCAGAGAAACAGACGATTGTGCAAAGAGAACAGTCATCAGACTCCGATAGCGCCCCACTTTACCAGCAACGCAAGCCGAGCCCTAAAAGGGGAAACGGAGGGCCGAGGCCAGCTTGCATCATCGGTGAATCCCTGCCAAGCAGAGAGATGGAGAGAAGGTGATATTACAGTCAAGGGCCTTTGGGTCAAGAGTTAAGTTTATTGCTTTGGCACTGGCAAGCCTGTGATGACAACTAGCTTCTGTTGGAGGTCAAATCGGAAGACAAGGCAGGCAACAGGGTTGATATGTTAATATGCTCATCATAATCGAAGCTGTGCAATGCCAATGCCATCGAAAATAGTTGAAAACAGGTGAGTGCTAGAAAACTGTGTCTCCTGTGCTGTGCCGTAAAGTGATACGGCTCTTGTTTTTGAATCCACTCCTTCAGCAGTTTCCAAACCACAGAGGACAACAGACACTTGCCGCCCTAATGGGCAAGGCCACACGGAGCATTCTTCTTCCCAGAACTGGCTAACACAAGGGCATAGCTGAAATATGGGGGGTACATGTGGCAGGGATCTCAGTTACACCAAAGATGTATTTAAAAAGGCTCGTGACAGGGGGCAAACCCTGTGACCAATGCAGGCCTCTGCCAGCTGAACCCTCCTGGCCACCGTCCAAGGTGAGGGAGAGTCCTGTTGTCTGCGGGTATGCGGCTGAGCAATGTAAACTGAGAAAGTTCTGGGGGGACAGGGATGTGTAAGCTCTCAGCGTACCACACAGGAAAAACTTGTATTGCTTTACTTACCATCCACGTAATACCTGGAAGGAATAATGCAGGGATTAATTTGTTCCCTGACAATTGTGTTTGGTTCGCCTTGTTCGTGATTGTGCACAGTAAGCCCCGGGCTGCCGGAGAAACGTTCACATTTCATCATAATGTATAAGCATGCCATTTAAAACTAGCGTCAATTAGGGATTGCAATTAAAACAGCCAGTGGCTTGTGCCTTTGTGTTAATGGAATGTGAAAACATGGCAGAGCAGGGGCCATGGATGTTGAAATACCTTTAACAAGACACCAAACTTCAATATGAGAGGAGATAATATAGAGTTAGAATGTTTTCAACATTTCTGCTGCTCAACTGGATTAAAGTCACGATAATAATAAACAAAGTCAAATGCAGGCAACATGGTTTGATTATGATCTATAACCCTGAAAGATGCAACATACTAATAACACTTATTAACAAGGACTTTCTTTATCAGCTTACATGCACAGAGAAAAACTATGTTACCCTGTCTATGGAGAAGTATTCATGTTATTCAGATTTGTTTACCTCCGCCAAGGCTTATCCTTTCATCTGCATTTGTTTGTCTGACTTATGTTAAGCAAGGTTACACAAACATTTTTTTCAATTAATTCATTCTTTATTTGTAAAGAGAGAGAATGTACATTAATCAACATTCATACAAATGTAAAAGCCACCAAGTTAGCTGACAGGCTAATTTTCATCAGCAGTTCCATTGCCCCAGATGTTGGTAGGAATCCTGTAGTGATAAAAAAATAGTGCAATAATAATACAACAATACAAATCAACTGATTTCCAGAAATATGGTGGAAGGGTATAGCTATGAAAAAGAAGAAATACATCATATTTTAGAACGAAAATGTTTTTTTGTATTTTCTTTAATATAGCAAGATAGGGTGTTAACCTTGGCGGAGGCATACACTCTCTAAAAGCCCCTCTAGTTATTAAAGTGATGACGTGATTTTATCCCTTCTTCATTTCCCTCCAATCATTGACATCTTCCAAAGCATTCACTTCATATAGAAAAAGCATAAAGAAGTTTGACTCACGTAGCGTACCTTCAGCTTCACCTGGATCTCTCTGGCCTTCCGTCGGGCCAGGACTTGGATGTGACTGGACACCTGGAAGACATGTTAGACAACATGACAGAGTTAAACATTGCATCTTAGTGGCTTTTTGGTGAGTACTATTACCTCACTGCAAAACTGCTACAAGTTCAAAACTACCCCCCTCTAGCTGTGGGGCTTAAACCCTGTGGGTGTACATGGATTTCCTCCAGGTGTTTCTGTTTCCATGCACAGTCTGAAAACATGTATTTAAGAGTCTAAACTGACCAGTGGGAATATGTTTGTGTGAGACAGCTTGTCCACGTTGTGTCACCCAAAGCCCATTGGGATCCACTGCAGCCCCCAGTGACTGCTCAGGTTGAGGTGCATGGTCTGGTTAGCTGGTTTTAATCTAACATATTTATTTGTATTCCTTTTAATATTATTTATTCCTTTTATTGGTTTTATGTGTCTTATTATTTTGTTGGCCGAATTATTATTTGATTTAATGATATTTTATTCCTACTTTTTAATAGCTGTGTTTTTTAAAACATTTTGACCTGCACATGGTTTTGAGGTTTACAACTTCTATGGTAGCTCATACTTTGTGCAGCACATTGTGCTTCCATCTCAAATGAAATGTGCTATATAAATAAATCTCTGCTTGCTTGTGGATAAACGCACATATACTGTAAATACTATATTCACATGACTTCATATACCTAAAAGCCAAGTAGAAGAATATGTTTTTGTTGTATGGAACTGCCACAATATAGATATTTTCCATCTACTAATCTATAGACAGAAATCTGAAAAAACAGGAATCACTTTGATGAATAACTTTCTTTCTTTGGGGATAGATTCGATCATTTAGACATAACGAGCTACACCACTGATTCACTGATCTGAGAAACAACTCTAACTTAAAATGTATTATTATTTATTCATTATAAAAGTAAAATACTTCCAAACCATACCCCAGTCATATTTTTAATTTTTAATGTAAAAAATATCTGTGCACACACCTTCTGTCTCTATCAGGGTGGCTGTGGCTCAGGAGGTAGAGCAGGTCGTCCACTAACCAGAAGGTCATTCCACGAGGAATGTCGAATTGCCAAAGTGTCCTTGGGCAAGATACTGAACCCCAAATGTCTCCTGACAGCTGTGCCAGCCGTGTATGAGTGATGTGTGATACAGAAAGAGCTGCAGATAGTTGCACTGTATGAATGTGTGTGTGTGACTGGCTGACTGGCTGGATGGCTGAACTGTAAAGTGCTTTGACAGGTCAAGACTAGAAAAAGCTCTATATGAATACAGACGATTTACCACATCACAGCACAATGGCGTTGAACATTCTGAAGAAGCTGCACTGTCAGTCCACTGCTGTTGGTGTCTCTTGTGATGCTGACCTGTCCCACCACCCTGATCTGATCCGTGACTGCTGCTCCCCCCCACTCATTTCGTTTTATTTCCCAAACGGAATCTGCCGGATCACTTAGCGCGGACCCTTTCTCTACACATCAATCATTGCCCCATACATCACTCCATCTCGGATACCATAGGGAGGATAGAGTTCCAAATCCCCATGGGCGTCCCACCACGGTCTCCCATCCTTATCCCCGTATTCCCCAGCTTCACCTTCTAACAAGCACCAGATCCATGAGGTGGTGAAGAAATAACACCGACACTCGATCCTATAGCATCTGTGCATTTGGCCCCAGCCCTAAATCAATCGTCATCCCCAGGCCTCCGAGCCGAGGGGGAGTGAGAAGTGACAGGGGCTGTGCAGGGTGCTGGGGCATCACTCAGCAGGGTAGAGCTTTATGGAGGAGTTCAAAAATAGGGGCTGATTCAGACGGGGCTTGCAGAGAACTCACCTGCTTCCTGGTCCTCGTCTTCCCCGTACGAAGTTTGATATAGCGTGCAATCAGCTCATTTCGTCCTGTAAGAGTCAAGAAAAAAGCAAAGCTTACTCACCGGACGTTTTCCTGAGTTTTAAGACACCTTCAAACTCAAACTAATTTGACGTTGTATTTTATACAAATTTTGTACCTTCAGATTTGACTGAGAGGCCCAATAATATTCATAAATCAAATTTTAAGAAATATAGCACAACATACAATACTGTTGTTTACAATTGTCTTATTTTAAACAGGTATTTAAGTTTTTTTATAATTTACTTCCATATTTAATTTTCTTGCGTGAAGTATTTTTAATTAACATAAGTATATGCTGTTTTTACTTTAGCCATAGTGTACTTGAGCTGAAAGTGTCGGGGGGTTAATGAGGAGCATGTTCTAAGTGTGGAGGAATTAAAATGTTTACCAAAGATAATTATTGAGTTAGTGAGCCTGCACCTCACGCCGTGCCAAACCATAAAAGCACGACACTAACCAGGAATGAGGAAATGTATATGCGCTGTATATTTCTGTGCACATGTTTGTAAAAAATATTTTGCGCTGAGGTCACTTAAGTCGCTGTATAATTAGCTAAATTAACTTCTCGAAATATGCCTGTGCGTGCACTTGCTTGCAGGCACGTATAGATGCACGTGCAAATTAATTTACTCAATGTCAGGAGTCAAGGCTGTCAAGTTTGTCATCGCAGAAAGCCAAGAGTATAAGTATATCACCAAGTTTATACATCTGTGTTTAAGAGCTTGCATCAGTACACTGTACACTGAGCATGTGTGTGTGTGTGTGTGTGTGTGTGTGTGTGTGTGTGTGTGTGTGTGTGTGTGTGTGTGTGCGCGTGCGCGTGTGCACGCTGCCACCGCTGACAGACAGGTCACATTGGCAGAGCAGGTGGAGGCTGCAGCCATGCGATCCTCAGACCGGACTCAGGACAGACACGGCCAGTGACCAAAGGGGGCCCAGTCTGCTGAGGCTGCCAGGCAGCTGGTGTGTGTATCAATGTTTATGGAATATGCCTTTACGCCCACAGTAAATCTTGGGCTTGTTCCCTCCCTCTGAGCACAGTCTCCGGTTACAGGGGAGGGCAACGGTCATGTGGCTTCTTTCACCCTCTTTCCAAAAAGCTAACCCTCTAGTTTAAAGGCTAAACTGGATAACACACAAATAGGCATGTACACACAACTATACGTATAAGGTTTCTGAGGTGCAATCCAGGAGGATGTTACTTCCATATTTTAAATATTTCTGTATATTAAACATTTTCTTTGTGTATTTAATTAAACATATCTATTGTCAAATACGTGTTCACATATTACACATACGCACATCATTTACGCACCATCCCAGTATACGGTGGGATTCCATAAATAGAAAATAAAAATAAAATGAATACAGGCCACAGACAACAAGGCTTCCCCTTAGCATCAGTCCTTGGTCAAGGAAGTACCTTTCAGAGTTGATTGGCTAATCTGGGTCCCATATAATCCATATTCTTCCATATAGAATAGATTACACCAATTTTACCTCCAACACCAGTGTGTACAATACTCCATGGGTAGGAGGTTGAAAATCATTTAATTTGAGATCCATTTCAGTAGATTGCTTTAGGTGCAGCATAGGTCAATATACTGTACGGTTTCAGAAGTGCATTTTCTTTTTTCGATTGAATATATTTGAGCGACCTTTTCTGGTCGAACAAAATAAGGTGTTTAAATAAACCATGTTGCTCTCAGCGGACGTGGAATGGGCAGAATGTCTTTGAGATTTGTTACACAATAAACTTAACAGAGTAATATTGGAAATGATAAATTAAAAATAAAATGAAATGAATCGTTAATGGCAGCCATAAACTTGAGATCAGCACATTCACGAACAGGAACTGAGAGAAGGGCAGACAGACAAGTTCTGTTCCAGAGTGAATGACACGCTCACACACACACGAGTTTACAAGACTTTGCACCAGCTCTTAAACACGATCATTTTTCCCTTGGCACCACGTCTCCATGTGAATTAACGCACAGATCAGTCACAACACACAAGTGACACAAACCCGTCACATTTTCCCTCACATAGTGACACTTGGGTCAGACCTCACAGCGCTTCACAAACCGGCCGATCAAGTGACCCCGAAGGATGAAAAGTGGAAAGCCGACACCCTGCTCAACCGCTATCGGGAATTTCGTCAGCCTATAAAAGTGATCAGATTTTGCGCGTAACGCAATGCACCGTTTCCTCGCTGTGGTCATGTGATCTGATCCTCCTGTGCCTTGCAGTTATGAAGGAGATTAAATGTTTTTTTAAAGCATCTGTGTTGTATTGCCAAATTCTTTTAAAAAAAATGATTTGCAGTTTTAGGTATTCAAACTGAAAACCTTTCAGCCTTTGTGTCGGGAACAACCTTCTCACGTGAAACTATAGGTTTTCCTAAAGAAAATACATCGGATTGTTATTATATATTTTGGATGAGTTTGTAATTATAAAATAAGATTGTGTTGTTGTATTTAGGATTGAGTGTTATTTAATAGCAAACAACAACACAATGTAGTTAGACAGGAAAGGGCTCAAGCAGTCAGATGATCAACCAGGAGCTAAAGGAGCCAACAGTTTAGTCAAATTGTGGAAAACAATTTTATTCTGAGGCATATCCCCAAATTCTTTTGTGAATTAGTTTGTAAAACCATTTGTTTTTTAATCACATCATGTACTTTCACGTGTTTCTTTCCGTGTCTGACGCTGACGACCAGACTTCACGAGCAGCAAAGGTTTTTTAGAAAGGTGGTAACCACATCTCCTGCAAATCCCTGCAGCCTAAAAAGACTGCATGTGAACTCAGCTGCACGGGTCTACACGGGAATCAACTATTCTGCAGCTCAAAAAGTGTTAAAAATGTTCACATACGACATCGTGATATTATCCATGAACCAGAGAGTGAATCATTCAAAAGAGGAAAAAGTGGTCGATATTAGTCCTTGTAAAGCTCCAGATTCCTGAAAAACACACACACTCACTCACATGCACACACACGCACACACACACAAACAAAGGCACACACACACGCATTGCCCAGCCGCAGAACTGCCTTTGTGTGAAGCTTTTGTGGACTAAACCCTTCTCTCAAATACTGTCTACTCCCGTTTATACACACAGTCGCACGCAGAGATAAAGACATAAAATCACACACACACACACACACACACACACACACACACACACACACACACACACACACACACACACACACACACACACACACACACACACACACACACACACACACTTCAGCCACAGTCGAGGCATTCATTCCATCTCAATCTTATTTTCCTTTCAGGGCTGTAACTCCTCAACCGTTTAGTGTTTATCAGGAGGTGCACTCGCCGACCGATTGTTTGAGCCCCTAAATACATATTTCTTTAATTCCCCGGGGATTAAGAAAGTGTTCCACATTTCCCTCGCAATCAAAACTCTTGAAAAGACGAACAGAGAGCTTTGTCAAAGTCCTCGCGGTACTTTGACCTCAAATGAACATTAAGTTGCCCGTATTGAGTTCCTCACATTACGGCGGCAAGTTCTTCCAGTTCCCGGCAACTTATCTCCCGGAAACTTCACTCAGCGTACAGTAAGATGTACATTTTGTGTCCAATCCAAAAGGGATTTTCAGAGTAGCAGACACAGACGTGTGAGCATATAGGAGATGAATAAAAACCTCTCATGAATTCAGAAAAGCAGCCACTCTTCTTCATTCGGTCCACACTGTTTTTCCACATATAAATTCTACCTCATACCACAATTTTTTTATTGCACCTTTTTAACCTGTTCATGCTGTTTCCTCTCGTTGTTGTTTTTATCTGTATATACTATGCACCTTAAGGATTGCTGCTAAATTTCGTTGTACATGTGCAATGACAATAAAAGGATTCTATTCTATTCTATTCTCTTCAGATGCTTGTGAAAAGATTCTCCAGACTCTCATGGGAGTTGTTGTCAAACTTTATCTTAACCTGTACAAAACCATGTTAACCCCCAACAATACATACATTTTTTTTGAATAGGATTAATGATTTAAAAACGTATTTCACCACCAAACAAGCACAGCGACACACTGTTTCATTGACGGCATCCCCACTCAACATTAGCCAGGTATGTATTGCGAGCATTAAACAGCTTCCTTCATGGTCCTGTCTCAGATATCAGATGCCCCACCACTCCTCTGTGAGTGAGCGCTTGGGGAGGGGCCCCATCAAAAATACCCTCCAACACACCCATCAGATCAGAGGGGGGACTCAGTCACACAGCGATGAGATCATGATATCCAAAGGGAGCAGCACACACACACAGAGCCGGTGCCAGCCAAGGCTGCAGGAAAGTCACATAGGAACATTATACCATCACCCACTGCTCCACAGTTTGATGTTGTTTATCACATTGCCTGCGGTCATGGACTTATCTGGGGGAAATCTGATTCTGGAAAACATTTCTTCAGGGCATGAAAAGTGACTGACCGCAGCAGAAGCAAAGTCGATACTGTTATGTTATGATAACATTCGAATTTGTGAGTTTACTGGGGATATTTCTGTGGCTGGTTCAAGTTGGTTTAGTTTCCATATTGTATACTCCTTAATGTGTACAGCCAGAAAAGGGGTAGAACTATCTTTTACGTGACTTCTCGTTTTTAAAAGTTGCACTAGAGTCTAGGGTTTTCTGACCGAGTGGTCCTCTGTCCGTCCCACCTCCCACTGGGGAGTGAGGTGTTCCCAAACCACTTCTTCCAATTTCACCTTCCAAGCCTTATACAATGATTCATTCACAGATGCATGGATAATAACAACAACAGTAAATTAGTTAGTTCCCATGTGGACCTGCTGATTTTACATAGTGGCACCATCATACTGCAGACATGTCTTGGATTTGTGGACCTCCATCTTGAAAATGTGCAAAAATAGAAACGATGTGGGTGTTCATTGACTTCAATTGTATTGGATTCTGCTGCAACAAAGTTTACTCCTTTAACTCGAGAAGTGTTTTGTGGACTCAAACACTTCACCCAACCCTCCATCGGCATAGTGGTGAGTAGATGATGAGTGAATTTTCCAGTGAACTATCCCTTTAAAGCCATTCCTGCACTGAGCGATTGGTTTGAGGACACTGTGACCTTCACCCTTTATGACAATGTCAAGGGATTTTTAGGATACGACAATGGGGACTGGACCTGATTAACAACAATGCAACTGACAAGCCTGGGGGATGTTTATGGACTGCATGACAGTTTAATTCGGCCTGTGAGACATTCTGGAATAGAAAAAAATGCAACAAGGAAGTAAATAAAACTCATAGCAGCAAATACGTTTTTTTTGATACGATAAATTCAAATAAAATAGAGTAACAGGTCTTTCAGGGGGTCCCCCTGACAGGTCACTGCAATGAAACAGCAAACATAGAATAAGAGATAACACATAAGCAGCAATTTTGTGTGGGATCACTGCTAAATGTCTCACTAGACAGGAGTTGTTGTCTTTCCAGTTCCATGCATCCTGTGGAATGTGCAACTGGAAGGGGTAACAATGTGCATTTTCTTACTCTGCACCAAAAGGCTAGCCACCAATGAAATACATCATCCATCCGTCCATTATCTACACCTCTTATCCTTTGAGGGTAGTGTGTGTGTGTTGGGCGGAAACCAAACCCAGCTGGCGTATCATAGGGCTAAAGTACAGAGACAAACAACCCACACTGAGGGGAGAACATGCAAACTCCACACAGAACATTGCATTGTACTGTAGTATTTGAATGTAATTATGTAATTGTGTAAGTGGGCACATTTTTACTCTGTCCAGCCAATTGTGTAACTTTATTCTGTGCCATTTGAATCATGTTTATTTAATTTGCCCAGTCAGAATTTCCTAATTTCTGAATTGCTGGTTGGGCATAGGGCTGGGTTTCAAAACACTATTCTCTGATTAAAATTGAACTTCATTTGAATGATCCCACTCAGGTCCCCGGGGGAAAAAACAAAATCATATTTTTCGTGCTGCCTTCAGCTGCTGTAAAAAAAAACTAAACAATACACAGAGGACAACCAAGCCAAAGTGTCCTGGTGTTCACAGTTTGTTCATCTACTAAAGCAAAGCGGCTGTTGAACTTCTTTTTTAACATATTTCAAATTGTTTACACCTGGAACTCATCACCTGCATGTGTGCTTCCGTGCAGGTGTAAAACATCTCAGTGGAGCTAGTCTGTGTGTGGCACGTGGACAAATTATAATTAAATTATTATTATTATTATACCGAGGCTTTGTTGAATTTTCTATTGTGACACGTTCTTTAAAACATGGAAAAAAATCTCAACACTAAGTCCACTGTGTGAAAAGCTGCCCACCCCAAATGTCTAATTGCCCCCCCGATCTGAGCAGCCTACATCCGAGCCTGGGCCAGGGATAGCTGTGGCACTAAGCAGTTTGCTGGCAGCTCAAAGTGGGTGAATTATGGATAAATTATGGATTATAAGGATAAGAAACACTACATTTCATAATGACCTTTACAAAGAAGCTGTATTTAATATGGAAGTTTTAGATCGTGATCAATAACTGACATATTGATAAGGTCATATCAGTACCGATCCAACAATGGAGGTGGGATTGAAACTGAACATGGGAAATGAACTATCCAAACTTCCGGTCTTAAGGCAAACATCAAAACTATATAACTCATTCTCTCCTGAGAGGAAAGGTAAAGGTGATGCTAACAGACAGTTTTCCTTGCCCTCCTCAGGCCTGTTGGTAAAGGTCATGGAGACTTGGTGAAGGTGGCCTGCAGTGTTCCTCACAAACTCAACTTCTGGGCCTGGTCGGTCGTAAATCTGCCGCTGCCGAACGGTGCTGTGGTCATCACTGGCCTGGTCTGATCTCTCGCTCTCTCTCTCGCTCTCTCTCTCTCTCCTTCTCAGATTCTCTCTCCCTCTCAACCCAGTGCATTCCTCACATTCCTATATACTGACCGGGTCTTGCATCTGCTGCTCCGGCATCACCCCATGGGTCCATGTCCTGTACAACAACCGCTCTATGTACAAAAGCTCAATTCAATCTATTGGAGAAAATAACTTGAACACTTAAAATATGTTTTAGACTATAAGTAGCATTAAAGCAATTAACAGGCGTGAATACCACAGGCATCTCTGGAGTAAAACATATTTCATTGTGTAGGTCTGTGGCAGAAATATTTAAGTCTTATGATAATATTGAACGTGGTCAGTGTGTGCATGCAGTGTTGTTTGTGCGTAAATGTCTAACTGGATGCCTGCTGCCATCCACCCTGAAGACACATCTGCCAGCCATACGTTTTCCCTCCGCAGCACACATGCCCCACTGTGTCTGCTCAGGAAAACAAAGGTCACATTTAGGCAGCAGGAATGTCTTGGCTGGGTGTTATTTCCCCTCTTATAGAGTCTGGATGCAGCCGACCGAGCTCTGAAAAGACCTCTATCAAGCCTCCACACCAGCTACAAGTCCACCGCTGCGTAAGTAAAGAGCCAGAGAGGCAACAGCATGCTGGTTCAGGACTAGGACAAACACTAAGGATCTAGTTTAATCTAATTTAATTTAGAACATGATAACTGGCATCAAAACTATTTTGAATTTGTATGACTTCTAGCAAGAAAGCCTTGTTATAGAGGACTGAACGTTTTCCAGCTCAACACGTCTAGCCTGTCTAGCTCACCCACCTTGCTGATCTGAAAAGTCTACATAAACTGAAAGTGACAGCCTGTCACTGCTCACCATGTAATTTCAGTTACGCTGTGAGATATAGAGTGCATTGAAAAAAAGCAAGTGCAAGAAAAGAGATTGTCAGACACGGAGGGAGCAGTGTCTAGATTCTAGGAGTTCATTATCAGCAGGAGGTTTCCTTGAAAAACCTGCACAGAGTGCTAGATTTATTCCCCTAGTATATTCAATATCAATCTCTGCATCCATCAGCTATGATCAAATTAGTCTTTAGGGGCAACGGCCAAAAAACTGAAGCTTCTAGTGTGGACAGTGGATATGAGGGCCAAGCCTCTTCCATTCACCGTACACTGTTTACAGTCTCAAGAGTTCCGCTTAACTCACGAGTTAAATGTTTCTCCGCACAGTGATGGCGTTTTCAGTCCAGATGATATTTTGGCTAATAGCTATCTGCATATGATGATGCATCTCAGTCAAGGTGTTCCACCTCTTCTGCTCTCCACATGGACTGTTTACCTGCGGGCAGCCAAACCTGCTGAAATGCGACTTTTCAAACTAGAAACCAGAAAGCTTCCCTCCTCAAAATCTCATCCTTTGCCAATAGATTCTTGGTATTCACATGAACAATCTGTTTATAGAGCTAAATTCAATATTAACTGTGGGGTAAGCCCCCTTCTGTCTATCTCACAATTTTCTCTCCCAATTGATTTCATCCGTGTCACCCTGCATTATGCAGAAGCTCACATATTCAAGCGGAGAACTGTGGCGCTGTTACAAAAGTAAACTACAAAACCCAGCCTCTGAGGCCTCTTCAGAAGGTCAACAGGTCAAGGTGATCTCTGGTGAATCTCTCACTTTACTGCCAAAGTTGGGACCTGGGTGACGAGTCGCTGTTGCTTTCCACTGTCCTTTATATCAAACCCTTAATGAGGATCACTTGAGACAAAAACATATTTGCATCGCCTGACAGGGAAACCGACATGTTGCTCAAGCGAAGCTCGGCGGGAGCATGATTTACCGTGTCTGTCCTCTTTGTTCTGAACTGACAGAAAAACCGAGCCACCGCTGAGGAACGCTCTGTTGACTTCATCCACTTAATTGACACAAGCGATCACTTTTTTTTCCCCCCACAGGAAGTAAGAGCCATCAGAATGTGAGAAAAGTGCTCGTCTAACAGATGTGAGGAAATCGAGTGTGACAAAACCAAACAGCTGCATAAAACGTGTGACGCAAGATTTAAAGCTGCTGGGTAAAAATGATTCAAAGGAAATCATTAAAGTAAACAATTACAATTGCAAAAAAAGTGGCACATAAATTTATATGGCAATTAAATTGCAGCAAATAAACACAGACACTAGTCATAATTCCAGTGCCACATAATTCTGGCGAGAGCTGTCAGCGCTTTGGTTTCCACGGCACTATGAGTTGGGGACTGTTTTTCCATTATTGCAGCATGAGGCCTTCGGTCAGACTGCAGGGCACGTCTCTCGCTGAGAGCCACACAAGGCAGGAGATGTTTTTCTTGGCAGATGCATGTTAAATTACCGCAGGAGCGCACAACCCGCCACAATATCTGTGACACCGTCCCTAACAAGCGAGCTAATAAGTCTGTTGAGTAACGAGCGCGAGGGCCAACGCTGTGCACAGCATTGTGGGAGAAAAATGCGTTGAATGCACATGAAATATGGGATAAAGACATTCCACGCAATTTAGGAATCTACAATGGCGAAGGTGATCCGAAACACATTCCCTTTTGTTTCGCTGCTCGGAGACTCAATATCATGTTGTTAAGCCATGAATGGCATTCATTCCTCAAAGAGGGAATTCAACCTAAAATTCCGAGTATGTCGCTCTCACCCAACAGATCCTTACTTTGCTAGTTTGTTTTGTCTGTGTCCATATTTAGCCCGTGCAGGGAGACTAAATAACATTTCTTAAACTTTCAAATCACGTCTTCACCATTTCACATATGCCTTTAAAGATATTCTCAGCTGATATTTGATTTGGCCACCTGATTTAACACCCATCCACCAGCTATCAGCACTTAAACAACATTAACAACACTAAAGACCTTCAAAGTGGATTTGCAGCGATTGTGGTTGCTTGAATGACTTGAGTTGTTGGCCACTTGTGACCCCAGGGATGGTGATAAAAGGGCGGAGGGAGGGACCGCGGTGCTGCAGGGGCTGCTGTAAGAGAAGAGCTGGCCGTTTAGGGGCAATGGGGGAAAAGTGGGCCATGCATGGGTTCAGTCTTGCCTTATTTCCCAAGTCGTAAATCTGGATTTGCAGCAGGGGCTGTCAGGTTGAACTCAGAGAGCAGCTGGAGGTGAACTGAAAGTCAGACAGACTGACGGACAGAGGGGAGAGGAGGTTGTTCATGACGACCAAAGACAGACAGGGATTCTGAGACAAAGAGATGTGAGTTGTTAAATCACAGAAATAGCAGAGAGCAGGGGAGGTAAGCACAAACACACAGCCCCAACTTTTCTCACATATGAAACACACACGCACACACACAGACACACACAGGGACAGGTGTGAGAGACAGCCCAAAGGCCATGCAAGACGCTACTGCCCACCTCAGTGTTTATTTGTCCAGCCCCCTCCTCCCCTCAGGCGTTCAAAGGGTAAACGTCTATTCTGGTTTAGGGTTACATTCGAGCTGCCTTGAACCCTCAGGCTCCGAGCGCACATGCCATTCCTGGCGGGCCAAATCTCTCCCTGGCGTGCATCACCTGCCCCTGACCCACACAGGGAGGAAGGGGGCACCTCCGTGCCTGCCTTGCCAAAAAACACCCCCACCACCAACACCACCTCTGTCCGTCCACCCCCCACCCTGTGATACAGGATGAGCCACCTGCCCCTCTCTTCTCTGTCCCCCTCCAACTATTATTACAGGCTTTATACGGGTTTAAGTGTTGATCAGAGGGTGGCCGTGACCTCGATAGTTGGCTAAGCTAGGCTAGGCGGGCCTAACGGTTAAAGGAGCTGTCTGGCACAGTGACAAAACAAGGCGATGACAGACGCCGTCTGATAGTGCCACTACCTCTGTCCGCCACGTTTTTTTTTTTCCCTCCAACCAGATCCGCTATCAAACAGTAACGCGGGAGGACACTCTGTGGCCAAGCCATCTGTTACCGAACATCTTTCATCAAGATGTCACAGCGGAATGTCCCTTCACCTTCCCAGAACCTGTTTAAAAATGACATTATCCAAAGTTTCACTGGGGGAATACCTGCAGTATCGTCATCTTACTCCTGTAGCTCAAATCATTATCAAATATAGGGTAATTAAAAGCTCATCGCAGGAGGGCACACTGTGGTATCAATGAGTCTGCAGTTGGATAACAGCAACTGGAAGGGTATTAAGAGAGTGACCGTTCCAACAGTCACCTTATGAAACCACATTGAAATTCACTAGATCCAGATTTTTATTTGGATCTGCAGCAAATTTCACACATCAGTCCCCTAAACATGTCATCACGATCCATGATTTATTCTCTGAGAACACAAGGAAAATGTTGAAAACACCTTATTTCACAATGTTAAAGAAACTGAAAAAAACTCCTGGATCCACACCAAATGTTAATGGGATCCTGACCCGTTTTCGTTCCCATCCATAAACACCAAGTTCGTCATAATCCATCCCCCTATTTGCGTAATCCTGGTAACTACCAAACAAAGTGAAAACATAACCTCCTTGTCGGAGGTAACAATGTAACATCTGATCAAGCTACAGACTTATCCATCCATACCACTTATCTTCTGGGGGTCGCACAGGCAGCTGGATCTGATCCCAGGTGACATTGGTCAGTTACTTAGAAAATGTCACTTTATCAATTTAGGCAACATCACAAAAACGTTAGTGGCTATGTCATTTTATTCCAAACCGTGTTCTCTGAGTATGACGTGAGAGTTGCTCCTCTAAACACGGATTTTGGAAGTAACATGAATAGTTTCAATACTAACACGGCCAGAGATTCAACAGAGCACAGTTCGAGGAATGATGCTTGAATGAATGTTTTATCAGTTCTTTGTCGTTGTGGGTCTTGTTTTAATTAATTGTTTATGTGACATTTTTTTCTCTGAAAGTCTCAGACAACTGTTTTCATTCTCCATACAACCACTTCTGATCGAAGATGAACAAACCCCGAATGAGAAGCATGTGTGTGTGAGTGTGTGTGTGCAGAGGAATGAGGGATTTGAGTGTGTGCTCCTGTTTCTGACACATCGTGCAGTCGGACTGAACATTACTGGACCAAGTGGAGCTGACAGCTGTGCAGGAAACAGGAGTGATGTGAAACATGAACATAAGGAGTGTCAGTGAATGGGCTGTGTGTTTGTGTGTGTGTGTGTGTGTGTGTGTGTGTGTGTGTGTGTGGGGGGGGGGGGGGATGTGTGTGGGAATGTGAATCTAAATTGTCAGAACTTATGAAATAGTTTTTAATGGGCTGTGTGCAGACGTGGATATTTATCTGTTTATAACCACAGTGCTGCAGATGTGGCTTTCAGCTTTTATAAGATAATTAATTCACTGCAGATGGATCCTCCGTCATCTTCACAATGCAATATGTAAGGGATAAATATGAATAAAAATATAAATGGGTGTGTAGAAGTTGTGTCTAAATTCAGGGGCTGCATCCTTCGGAGGACCCAGTCTACGCTGCCAAGGTGGTCTTCATGGGCCACGTAGAATGCGAAAGCCGAAACGAAATTAGTCTACAGAGGATTTCCATGATCGTTGTCACCACTTTGTCCTGCCCTTTTTGCTTTCGCCTAGCAACAGAGCTGCAGTTGGACACGAGAACGTTTTACTGCCCCTTGTTGTTTTTAACACGTGTACTGTAGCCTGATACCATTGCCTCTTTGAAAAAACGGTTTGACACTGAAGTTGGAGCCTTCGTTTCTCGGGAATGAAAGGATGAATATGTCAGCCTAACTCGGAGGAGCCTTTCAAATGGGACAGTGTTTCAACCATTGCATTTGTGTGGAAGTCAGTGGGTCCTCTCCACAACAAACACACGCACACACTAAAGAGAAATATTTTACACTATAACTTCCAGACTAACTTTAAATTTGACTAAACTATCCCCAACCCTGGCCTGCCATGTGAGCTGGTCCCCAGGCCTTCTGTGTTTATCATCACATTGGAGGAGAAAGTTAGTAAGATGACGATAGAGGTGGGCGTACCGTACATCTTGCCCTCATCAGAGAGGATGATCTTCCTGCGGCCACAGGGAGGGTAGATGGCCAGTGCCTCCTGGAAGCTCTGCTCGATGTCGGGGCTCCACACGCCCTCCGCATCATTTTCCAGGGGTTTGTCGAGTCCGTCCCCCAGCTCCTCACTCCCGCCCCTGGGGGAGGGAGCCGTCGACCACTCCGCAGACGTGGTGGGAGATCAGGAAGGGGACAACAGAGCAGCGGAGGGTGGAGGGTCAGGGGTTGGGGGAGGTGAGGGTGGATGTAGAGGGACAAGGCCGCAGGGATTGGATCTGCGTGTTTGGAATCCACAGGTGTGAAGGTGGTGATGCGGCTGGATGTGGGAGGTCAGACCTGGGAATCAGAAAACACAGATACAATTTATATGGTGCTGAGTGAGAAGGAAGTTACACAAAAACAATGTTCCAATCGTATTACTTATTACTCTCCTGCTTTATTTACTGAAGTAAATTTTCAATAACTTTGAAGAGAAGTAACATCAGTGGATGTGTTCCAAACTGAGTATCAATGCTTTTACAACATTACTTTTTATTTAAAAAAAATAATTCAAGCAAGCAAACTTTACAAAGTAATTAAAAGGGCTGCAACTATTTGTAATTATCAGTGAATGTGTTCGAATCTTTTAATTAATCAGTGAAATATTAAAGCCATGAAATGTAAAAAAAAACTACTCTTCAAATTTTTTGCAAACAACAGATAAAATCCCAAAGATACCGAACTAGAAATAATGTACATTAATGTAAAGCAGCAAATTCTCACATTAAAGTTGAACTTTTAATTAACTATTACTGCTGATAATATTTCACCAAACAATTAATAAACTATTCGTTCCAGATCTGATCACGAGTAACAGATTCCCAGGCCGTTATGATTCATTCACAAAATCTCAACTTTTCAGGAATGCAGAAAGGTGTGTATTCAGAATGTGCACTTCTCGTGTGTTTGGGTCTCATAAGCTCCTCTGTCCAAACTTTACAGAACATGTAATTCTTCATATAAACAGGAGAAGACAAAAGCCACTGCAATCAGACTGAAATGCTCCTGAGAGCAGCTGACATCATCACCTTATCAACCTGTAGCTGCTGCATTAAGACTCGCATCAATCTGACGGTGGACCGTGTGATCACATCACAGCTGATGATCCTGACTTGGAAAAGGCACTTTAGATTATAATGTGTTTAGTGCCACGATGAAAGTAAAGACACAAAGTGGCACCGAGTGTTGACACAACAGCAGCAGAGGACACAGGGTTGGGGGGGGGGGGCTAGAGTCAACAAATGAGGAAACCCATTAAAGTGGGATCACCGTCCTCAGACAAACTTAGACACGCATGCCAAGGAGGATCATACCAGGATATTAAGGCCTGGGGGCTTTTTAGGTTGCCCACCTCTCCATCGGCACTGCAGCTGACTGCATCATTAAACTTATAATCAATGTGTTTTTGGGTGGGGGGGGGGGGACTATGGCATGACCCAGCTGACTTATTAAAAGGATTAATTTAACATACAAATGGCTCTTTGTGGCAGAAAAAAACTGCGATGAGATCAACATGTTAGTGACATCACATGTGTGACTTGCAAAATGTCTGCCGACGTAGTCATATCCTGTTTTCTCTACACGCCACTTTCTTTAGGATGTGCACACGGGTGGAGAGTGTGAGGCAGACAGTAGCTCCACCTCTTCCTCTCCGCGGATGTGCAGGAGAAAAGTGGAATGGGGCACAAACGATAGGAACCAGTAAGAACCTGTGAGTCAGTGCAAACTTTGTTTGGTTTTTATTTGTCATCAATGGTTTTCCTGCCGCCGTTAACTGAGCGACCTCCATGTCCATTTATGGCAACGAGAAGAAAAGCAGCGACCATTACGTCAGTGATAATCCCCCCCCATGGAAGTGTGTTATATGTGTGGAGGCTGTAGTGGTCTGCAAAGTCCTGCAAGGCTTCAGTTAAGAAGGGCTTGTGGTGATTCGACGAGTGAGTCATTGTGTTGTACAGAGTAACCCTCTCCTCGCTCTTCCTCTGAGCCCCCTGATGTTCCATAATGCTTCCTGCAAAGCGTCTGGCCAGCCGACCATTCCCCATCTCTCCACACACACACACACACACACACACACATTTGTGCATAGAGACACACACGGAAAAAAATAAACTCATGCCCACACCAATAAAACTCAACCACACAAACGGATGATCAGAAACACTTACAGAGAGCACACTGGGCCAACACTCACCACACAGTCTCCACAGACATGACAGGTATGAATGATCGAGGGTTTTTAAAGCTGACATTAGAGCTGTTAGTATTATGAGCTGATGCTTTTGGGCAAACAAATTTTGTATTGGTTTACAGAGAAAAGTTTGACATTTTTGATGAATTAACTCATAGTGTCAATTATTTTCAAGCAAAAAGTTGTGAAAATTGGAGGAGAGAGATATGGAAGCAATATCGTAAATATGTTGTAAAAAACTGGAATGTGTATGTTTAACTTTGCCCAATAAACATTAAGACGAAAAAAAGTAGTAAAAAACAATTGTTTTGATACTAATAGGACTTATGTAGAGTTGGGGAAATTAATAAAGTTTTGATTTTCAATTATTCATCTACGAAGCCCCCCCAAAAAAATCTGAAGCACCACCACACAGAAGTAAGTGTGACATTGCTCCTAAATAGTTTCTTCTCTCGTGAGTCTGTGAGGGTTTATAACTTTTTACATCCTCTGAGTCAAATCACACCACTAAATTATCATCAAATTAAATAGAGACAACATATATAGTAACAGGGTCATTTGTGGTTGTGTGTTTTGTGTAAACAATCTTTATAAAATGAGACCTGCCACTGCGATCAGAGCGACACATTACAATCCACAGAGATCTGTTACTCAACAATGGCTTCACTAAAATCACATGTCGGTCACTGTGAGATGAGGCCATAAACCATTAATGTGCTGCTTGTAGCCTCAGTCAAACGGGAGGTTAATTAACGTAAGCCCGGCCTTAAAACAAGCCCCCCTCCACCTACAAGCCCACCAAACCACCACCATCCCTCACCCATCCCACACAGGCCACCCCCAGGGAGGCCCCTCTTCCCTGGATCCGCTCAACAGGATAATCCCTCAGCTGGTGCTGTGGACAGGGGCCACATAACCCCCCCCCCACTCCCCCTTTATACAACTGCACACACACACACACACACTGTAGCGGTGCAAACAAAGTGCACACACACACTTTCTAATATAAACACACACCCAAACACAATCAGACACCACAAGAATCAGCAGGTTAACTGAGCCTCTTCTCACCTTTGGCCTGGACCAGTGTCAGCCAGGTGGCAGGTGGTTAGGATACACAGAGGCCTGAACCAATGTTGTGTAGGTCCCTCACTTTGGTCCAGTTTAAAATATCTCAACAACTACTGGATGGACAACTATTTTGTACAGACATTCATGGTTCCCAGGAGATGTACCACGAATGAATTGGTCGATTTCACCTTTTCCATCACCAGACATTTGATAGTAAAATTTTGGAAAGACATTCACGGTCTATAAAACTTTGTTCACTCACTTCCCCAGCAGGATTAAATATTTAATCCCTTGGCTGATCCTCTGACTTTTTATTTGTCCAGTATTTGGGTTTAGGATCAAATATCTGCAAAATGTAACATTCCCAGCAACCTCCACTCTTTTTCGTGTTCATGGCTAATTGGAAAATATAAGCACATTAGCATTATCATTGTGTTTTCATTAAGGCATGCTGATGTTAGCTGTTAGCATTTGGTACAATCTGAAATTAGCTGCTAAATTCTAAGACAACCTCTGTTAATACTTGCAATCAATAGGAAGGAGTGCAAAGGTGTAGTCTTATGTGTACAGTAGTGTTGGTCAAATGGGTGCAACACTAATGATTATTGACATTATTAATTAGTCAGCTGATTATTGTCTCAATTAATTGAGTAATAATTCAGTCGACATTGAACCAGGAAAACAGTAAATGTTGCCCATCACAATTTCCTAGAGGCCAAATTATTGTCAAATGTCTTTTTTGTCTCATTAAGAGATTAGAAAATGTTGTCACGTATCATAACCTGAAACCATTGAATTTTTTTGCATTTTACCTATTCATTTTTTATTCAATTAAGAGGTTAACAGACTGACCACTGCATCAAACAGCTGGTCAATATTACTGTGAAAAATAGCTGAACATTATGATTCATGTCAAGTTTGTGTTTCCCAAGTACTTCAGAAAGATAAAGTACCTGTTAACTCTGTGTGTGTGTGTGTGTGTGTGTGTGTGTGTGTGTGTGTGTGTGTGTGTGTGTGTGTGTGTGTGTGTGTGTGTGTGTTTGTGTGTGTGTATACTGGTCACAATCTCTTACTAATCAGGCTGGGAATGTAAAGGCAGAAAACGTATTCTGAAAATAAGAAGGCAGCAGTATGGGATCGGGCTATGCGATGGAAAGTCGCGGTGAGAGACGCTGGAGACACACAGGTGTGTGTTTTGTTGGGTTTTGCTGAGAGGACATGTTCTCTGGCATCGAGCTTCACTGGGCTGCACCAGCAGGAGCCCCCAGGCTTCATACACAAACACATATGTATACACACATATATACGTGTATACAGTCCTGTGGGTTTTCCATTTCATACTCATGCTCATTATGCAGCTACTCCAAACACACAAGGACAATTTGTACACAACTTTATTAACTTATTTATTAATTAACGGCTGAAACTCAGGTCTTGTTTTGTCTTTCAGCTCATTGTTTTGGTTTTACAGCCAGCCACTCTACTGTTTTGGTTCAGTCTCAGCGCTCATATAGTAAATTCCCACAGCTGCTTTTTGTGTAAAAACTTTTCCTGCTCAGCACCAAACAGTGAATGAGCAGAGTTAGCAACTAGCTGCTGAACATTTAGTGGATGATTTAGCAGCTAAGGAGCCAGATATTTCCCTCAGGAGGGGTAAAGACCAAAAATAGAGTGAATATTGGACATAAATATGCCAATAATAACAATAATACTATGTCAGTGCTATGTTTGCAGCTCCTTACAGAGAGGACGGAAGATCAGGACTTGGTTGTCATTACCTAAAGAGTTGGAGCCAAAAAGGACAGAGGGTCTATCAGATCATCCACACAGAGAGATCTATCAGACATGGCTGGAGTCAACAAACAACACAGTCACACACACAGACGCACACGCACACACACACACACACACACACACACACACACACACACACACACACACACATACTGCCCAGAGCTGTGAGTGCACAGTGCAGTTGGTAGAAAAAGAGAGGGGAGGGGGCGTGCAGAAAGTCTTTGTTCTATAAGGCTCATATCTGAGGCATTATTCGTTTCTCTCGTGCGAGCGGAGGAGGAATGATCGCTATGTGGGATGAGCACAGCAAAAAGAAAAAAGAAAAACTCCTCCACTATGGTGAGGGCTTGTCTCAGGGCAACTCAACATACACACACTCTGACTCCCGAAACAAGTTTGGAACACAGATTCCCCTGCTCGCTCATCATGCTTTTTACCTCCCTTCTTACCGACATACAAACACACACATCTACACCCACACACAGATGCACAAATGCTACTGAAGTGCAACCAACACATACTTACAGTTCACATGGCAATACAAGTAATCCATCTGAGACAATAACGACTCCAAAGCCTTGAAAACTAAAGGCCTGGAAAAAAAAAAAGAACTCCTGTGGCTGTCACAGACTTCAGAGGAGGCTTTGACAGGTGTGTGTTTTAACCCCTACCGCCACCCTGCTCCATTACACCTGTTTCCCCCAGTGGAAAAACATAGCGCTCTCAGCTGCCCTGTGGGACGCCATAACATACACACGCACACATATGCACACAGCCCAGCGAGTCCTGTGTTAGCTGTCTCGAACTCTGACCGAAAACATGCTCTACACGCGCACACTGCTCTTTTCACCGCTGCAGCGGCTCAGAGACTCTGAACACAAAGTCTGTCAAACTGAGTTGGAGTCACTCTTTTGCTTCTTCTTCGCTTGAGTATAATGTTCACAAGCTCAAGAACAGCAACCATTTTTAAGCTAAAATTCAAAAATATCAGCTCATTCATTCTAAAATATCTTATCAAATTTAGATATTTACTGAATTTCTTAAGTTTCTTATCATCATACATTTTAAGCTTTTACATTTCACTATCAGAGTTCACCAATTAATTTAATAATGCTATAAAATCAGGTTAATTATATTAATTCACTGATTGTAGCTAATTTGCATCTCTGCTCATTTCTAAAAACAGTCAGTCAGCTGAATCAATGTAATGCAATAGACGTAGTAGTAGACTCATGCAAACATATAGGAGATGGTTGTGAACATTTTAATTCAAATCATAACTAACAGAACTGTTTAAGATAATCTAACAGGCTGCAACAATAACTAACAGCAACAGCAGCCACACAACAAGGGATACGATTTATAGTTAAAATATTATTGATACAGAAAAAGAACTGAAAGACAGAAGATAATGACACCACCCATGCACAACAATAATGTACAGTAGGCTATTGAACACAGCACGATATCACCGGTGGAAAAGTAACAAACATTTATTTCAATATATTGTACAACATGTCTTATGATTTCTTGCTACTTCATACTTTTACATTTTTCCTTTGTTTTCCTTTGTTGGTCAAGTTTTTAAATACTCTTATACGAGGCCATCTCTTTTTGGACATTTTATATTGTCGGTAGTCCTATTGCATAAGATATTGTGTGTGTGGGTGTATGTGATTGTGTGTGCATAAGGTGTGCCTCTGTGTTTTAACTGAGACTCAGTGTATGGCTACATGATTTTCCCCTTCTGGGATTATAAAGTTTACATTGACCTTAAAATGAATCACATGATGACCCAAAACTTTAAAAAACTTATCACATGATCAACCAAAGATTTTAAAAGTGGATCACATGATCAACCGATACAATATGATGCCCTAAACCAAAGAAGAGTTTATAGTTCAGATTTATTTCATTAAAATGCTGCTTACACCCTGATATAGAAATATTCCACAACAAGATTAAATTGTAAACACATATAAAAAGAAGCCATTCTACAAACAATGTACATTTGATACTTGAATGCACTCAGTGGTGGAAAGTGACCAATTAGATTAACTTTGATTCAATTATTAAGTACTAGCATTTTACTTTTTTCACTAAGCATTTCTCACATCTTCTACCTGCTGCTGCATCGTATTTTCACTTCACTGTATTTCAGAGGGAAATATACTTCTTTCTGCACTTTACAAATATGACAATAAAGTCTATACAAAACAGCAAGAATCGGTTTATTCCAATATTAAAGTACTGCTCAGATACTGATCTATCAATAATAATGATTGATATTTTATATACAGCAAAGTAGCCCGATATATATTATAATATATACAACTTGATCAGAGACAAGTTTCCTGCACAGTGATTCATTTAAACCAGACATACATTGAGCTGATTTCTGCCTGACTTTTACATCTCATGGGGAATTTTCACATTTTGTTTAAACTTTGACTAAACTTATGTGAAGGATCACAGGAAAAGCTTTGATTGTAGCAGACTAATATTTTAATCGGTGACATTTTAACATCAAATTCTAATTCAAGTCTATGAATTTTCATTAAAACTCTGATCATCAAAAAAAACGAGCGACAAATACAGAACAAAAGGCAACAGTGACGTTGCCAGTCCACCTCCAGTCTACTCACACGTGTTGACAGAGGAGGGAAAAGAAAACCCTTCACCGGCGAGTTAACAAATACACACGGTTTGATTTATCTCGGTTTTCAAACTTTTACCCAGACAGGCGCTAATGTTTGACTGCGCGCCTGTGACGCGATTCCTTCAAATAATAAAGAGCAAAAAAAGTTCCGGCTGCAGCACAGGAAGCCACACACACTCACACACACACACCCACACACTACACTCTGCACTACTGGCATTAAAGGGGGAAAAAAATGTCGGAATTTGAGCGAAGAAATGTGAGATATTTGCGGAATGTGGTGTCGGACAGCGTGTGAGGAGGATTCGGGGGAGAAAGCGCCGGGAAACCGCTGCGTTCGCGTCCCACAATATGAACAAAGTTTAGAGCGCGACACAAGAGACGCACTTCAACGTGAAGCAGAGCAACCACAACACCACAGGATGTGCGAGAATAATAATGTAATAACACTTACCCGGAGAAACAGGTCCGACGCAGGTGCAGCAATATCTAATTTCTTTCTCCTTACTTTCTAAATATATTTTTTTTGTTGTCTGAAAATGAATGAAGTGACTCTCCTCCTCAGTCCCGGCTTCTCCTTTCCTCTTTATTCTATTTTTCCCTTCCCCTTTGTTTGTTTTCTGCTGCCTCGTCTGCTTCCTTAAAGCCGTTTGTTTGATGCGAGAGGAGGGCAGGAATTCCAGGAATTAGCCGTGGTATGACATGAAGCCTGGAAAAAGCCAGAGGAGAGAGAAAAGAGAGAGAGAGAGCGAGGGAGGGGAGGGGAGAGGAGAGGACGGGAGGAGATGGGAGGGGAAGGAGGGAGGGAGGGAGGGAGGGAGGTCTGACCGGTCATCACGTAATCACGGGGAGGGGGAGGAGGGGAGGAGAGCACAGGAAAGGAAAGGGTGGTGATGGTGGGAGGTGTGTGCTGCTGTTTGGGAAATCTAATCAAAAATTACCGATATATTTATTTATTGTATACATTAGTGATTCATGTTGTTGGTAAATGCTCCTGATGCGCCTGTGCTCCGCATTTGTGTGTATTGTATTGTACATGCTATTTCCTTTTTTTTTACATATTCTCATTTGGCTTCTTTCTATACATTGTATTATAGTGCACTTGTTTGTTTTTTACAAACTTTCTATTTCTTACTCGTTCCTATATTGGTATTTCTATTTATTGTTGTTGTCTTAGTCTGTGTATATTTCCATTCTTGGTTGGAGCAAATGTAACAAAACCTAATTTCCCCTCAGGGAGCAATACAGTCTTTGTGATTCTGATTCTTAATATTCTCTTATCTTATTGTTTTTGATGCTGTGAGGCAAAGCACAAGTTCCATCAATGATGCCAACACAGTTTGTTATTGAAAATCTTCGGCATGTTATTATGAACAATGAGTGGCTCCACTTTTCTTTACATTTACACCGACAGATAATGCTTAGACAGAGCATTTTGATAGAGATGACTGAAAGTGTTTACATGTGTAATGTTAGAGACTCTCCAAGGCATTTAAAGAACAATGTTTGGGCTGGACAATAAATCAATATCAACATTTGATATTTTCATCATTAGCAATATAGCAAAACTTCTATATACGTCAATCTAAAGCTTATGCATTGTGGAAGCACAGTGAGGAGCTATGGCCTATAGTTTATTGTCATCCTTATAAAACGACTTTCCTGTTGCCTCTTTCAAGACTTTTAATTTAGAGAGGAGATATAATGTTGTTGTTGTTATTATCTGATAAAAAGCTTAGTTTAAGTCAAATAAATTAAGTTTTTAAACATATTTGGAGAATCCACCTGTTGATTGCAGTGTTTAAACCATCTTTTGTCCATATTCTGACATGAGCAGTCAGAGGCGATAATACTGCTGGACACGGTCCTGCTGCTGAAGTCATTAAAGGCCTGATTGTCCGAGATGTGATTCTGGACTTTGGACACTGTGAGGCAACAAGTGTATGACAGCATACAGTGGGTAACACACTCCTCTAGTGGATATCTTTGGTATTGCATGGTTTGAATTCACCTGATTGAACAGGATATATTCCAGGACACATTTCCAGGACACTTCTTTTTCTGCTGGTAACGTGTCCTGTTAATTTACTATAGTTATGACATGAGTAATGACAAACTCATTAATACCTTTCTTTTTAAATGAACAAGTAGCTATGTGCCATGTTTGTTTTACTAAGCTCAGCAGTGGTTGAGTGTGGCGGTTCATCAGGAGACGTCCTGTCCTCACACAAGTGATTTGACCATTTAGTAAAAAAGACACTTTACCCTATTTCTCTTCACCTCCTTGGTACAACCTCAAACCCACTTCCTCCCTCCATCTTCTCACCACAGTCCCTGTCCTGCATATTCATATGACAAAATGAAAAGAGAGATGAAACATTTGTCTAATTCAAATCACTTTATTAATAAAGTTTCATTGCATTCTCAATCAAGTTTAAGGCAGATCTAGTTGCTTTCGTGAAACACACAGATGCTGATTGACCTAAAAATACACGTCATTCTTCAACATCACACCTATCCACATCCTCTAGTAAAACCCAAGTCACAGATGGATTCACATTGCTCATTTGTTCTCAACATAACATTTTCCTCAGTCTTTCTTTCTTTTCATGCTCCTACGTTTTCAAATGAAAGTTCATTTACTTCAAACAGTGGTACATATACCCGACAACCCAAAGTGGTCTACAAACAGTCTGGACTAGACTCTGTTAAATAAAGCCTATTACAAACTACAGGATATTTTCTTTGCACTCGTTTTAAGGAAAAATTAAAAACAAGACAGATTAATTTGGTCTAAAAAGAATATAAATTAACTTAAAAGCCTCCTGTTGAAGAAGAAGTTGTACTATTGACTTTATAAAAGATTCTATAGAAAGTACTTGGAATGTAATGAGAAAGTATTGTACAAAAGGTTTATAGATGAAGGCAGAGACTGAATAAGAAAAAAAAAAAAAAAAACGCTTGTCCTAAAAACCTTTCCACTGTGCGGTGCTCTACAGTATCACACTGCCGGGACTGACTGTAACACACCAGAACCCTGGGAAGTGTGAAACTAGACACTGTGTGATTCCTCATGTTTTGGTCCGTGCTGTGTGACCCCTCCACAGCACTAATGGAATGACTGGCTAATGAAGCTGAGAGCTCCACGCTAACTTTACCCCGAGGCTCTCATGTTCACAAACTATGAGTCCAGTTCACTTCAGGGCCCCTTCTTTACTCTGGGCCGTAAAGACACGTCTCCGACCCTGCGTTGTCCACGTCCAGGAAGCATGTTCTCTTCTTCTGTTTTACCCCATCGTGAGTCTATTTCCTACTGTGGCAGATTACATCCCGAGTCCCAGGTTCATTTCTTGGAGAGGAATTTCATCTTGTTTCCTGAAAAAGAAAAAGACGTAAATTAGATTAAGAACCATTGATGGACGGACGGATGTATAGACAGACAGACAGATTGTACAGTAACACTAACCTAGGCCCTTGAGGAACTTGTTGACTCCTCGTTGCTCGCTCCCAGGCAGGGAGTCCAGGTACTCCTGTGCTCTCACCTCAAACAGACCTGAAAACAAACAAACAATCAAAAGGGACATATTTCAAGTTAAATGTTATGAGGACACCCCCCGTATAAATACAGTAAAAACCATTGTAATAAATATACTGAATAATTCTCAAAACTTTGAGGCAAGTCCCATCAGTACTGAGATCATTCAAGTAAGTCAGTAAGTGAGTAAAATGGTGCATTACAAAACCTACAAAATAATGGCAGTGACTACATCCCTGAATTTAACAGGTTATTTTTATCCCTGGAAAAATATTGTCAAAACTCCAAAGGGTTTAGTTACATTTTATCACCATTTACACATATTTTAAAGTCTAAACCGTTTTATTTTTGTGAGTAACAACATTTTCCCTTTTTCCAGGCAATTGTTGCTGCAAAAAATTGCTCTTGCAAAAAAATGTACACAATACTTAAAAACAATGTCAATGAGTGTAAAATTTCTTCTGAGATCATTTGGAAAACTTTTCAGAAACTCTAATGAAAAACACGTCCTCCCAATAATAGCTACTATACCTTTTTCACATGCAGGTATAGTACGTATTTAAGTTCAGCCAGTATACTGTTATTCTGATCAACTGTACTGTGACACCACTAATCAATCTCTGTACCTCTGAGGCCCTGCCTGCGCATCTCCCTCTCCTGGATGAAGCCGGTGAACATCTGTGTCTCCATGAACACCTCCAGAAACCTCCTCAGGCTCTTGGAAGTGACCGCCTTGCGAAAGGCCTCGCGCTGAAAGGACGAGGAGGCAGAGGAAGAAGGGCTGGGCGAGGTGGGGGAGGATACAGACTCCTCGTCCCGCTCTGCTCCGCCCATGAAGACGGAGTAGTGACCCACCATCTCCACAAAGAAACGCACAAAGGCCTCTGATACCACTGTGCTGAGGGAGCTGGAGTCTGAGAGGAGGCAGAGGACGGAGAGCCAGAGAAGGAAAAGCAAAGATTTAATCATGTGACTTTCAAAGAGCCGACTGGATGCAAAGAAAGGTCATACAAAGTTGATCAATAATAATAAATCGACAAATCAATAAAGGTATTTCTGTCTACTCACTGTTTAGACTAATACATTCCTTACTTGCTGAAAATATAGGACAATCCCAAACTCATACATCTCTCTTTTCACAATAGACATGATCAGCTTTTTACACTAAACTTTCCGGTCTGTTGTCCTTGTGGCCATTAACATTCTGAACCACTACATGGCAGCAAAAGCTAAATTTGGATCATTTTTTACATTACTTTGAATTTCCCGTTAATACAGGCAGACCACAGTGTAGACTGTCATTATTAATGGTTCTTAAGAATCAAAAAACTTGGAAAACCAGAATCACAAAAGTCACAAAATGGATCTGTTCATAAATGTTATTTCTGAAAGTTTAACGGCAAATGATGGTACAGTTGGTCGGTGAAAGTGTTCTGAAAATGATCAGCAAAAACAGTTTCTTCAAATGTGTGGTTATAATACACCATTACTTACATTGTTTTTATTGTATTTGGTATTTTAAATAAAAACATTTGTACATTTGCATCTTAGCAGAGGCTACAATGAGAGTGCTGTCACCATTGGGCAGATCTCCTTTGTCACAGGCAAGCTCCCTCCTCTTGTCCAGCACATGCTCGAGAGCTGCCTGCAGCTTGTGAGGGAGAATGGAGTCCTCATCATCCAGCTGTGCAGGCAAAGACACAGATGAAAACTCAGTCAACATACTGCAGTGAATTAACATATTGTATTCGCTCCACATCTGCTAGAACCACTACAAATGTAATGGACTTAAAGGATGAGACAGCCCCTGTGATTAAAGATGGATTTTCAATGTTTCCTGAGTGTTTCTCTGGTTTCTACCTGTCGTAGGAAACGGCTGTTGCCGAGGTCGACCACCAGGACCTGAGGGAAGAGCAGAGGGAGATTGATTGTCATTTCCTGGAGCTATTGTTCACAGGAGGAAAAGCTGAGAGTCAAGGGCACCGTCACAAACAGAAACACAAGGCGGCCTCACTTCTTCGATGGGCAGCTCTTTGAGTCGAGGCAGGGAGCTGGAGAGGAGGCCGACTATAAACGGTGTCGGGGTGCAGACGATATCCAACATGGAGGGCGGGAGCACAGGGATGTATGTGTGCTGCCAGGTGAAGGGGTAGAGAAGAGCCACGACCGCATGACAACACTGAGACAATGTGCTGCACAAAGAGAGAAAGAAAGTTAATGCTCACATGACAAAGACAAATAAATTGTATTATTTTAGTTGAAATTATTGTACAAATAATATACCATAATAGTAGATAAAACAATACTTAAAAACAAATTTAGTTAGCTTTGCTAGTGTTAACAACCATTTACATTAAAAATCACATTCACACACTGCTTCTACAAATACATAGAACTTCTCCATTTCTCGTACAGCCCATTCACACACTGTCAGGGACTATTTGGGGTTCAGTGTATTGCCCAATGACACTTCAACATGGGGAATAGAGGAGCCAGGAATTAAACCACTGACCAGCCAACTACAGTATTAGATTACCTGCTCTACTGTCTAACTCTAAGCCACAACTTTTTGTAGTTTTTACAGTGGAGATTGACTTGTCAAACAGTGGCGATATTATTTATAGCTGAATTGAATTTATAAAAAAAAGTCTATATATCTAATTCATTTGAAAACGATACAGAAGCTGTATTGTATTGTCGTTATAAGACACTTTGAATTTAGCAAGTACTGAGATAAAGTTTAGAACTCTTTTTCTTAAGTTTGAGTTTTTTAACTAAGTAGTAGAGTTTTTATAGTAACTTATAATTGGCTTGTGATATATTATATCTGATATATATGAGATATATGATTTATCTCATGAATTTCATTATTTTACTCAGAGCACCCAATGACTACTTATCATCACACTATGACGCATTATAACAGTTATTGTAAAAAAGTATTTAAGGGGATCATAATGGATATGGGTTAACAAGCATGATGTATTATGACATCTCATTCTAAAATGTTTTATAATGTGTTATGGATATTGTAACAAAGCATTATAGATAGTCACAAATGCTTAGAACTATGATTATAAAGAGCTTTAATCGCACTATGATGCATTGTAAGCATGTTTATAATGTGCTATAGACATGGGCTTCCATTCCCCATTGTTCATTTGCACTACAGGATCTTATGAGACACATGCATGACAAAAACGTTTTGTTCCTAATAATTATTTGTTCCAGAAAATGAATCTTAGCTAATTTAAGTTATAGAAATGTATAATTAGCTTGACAAATGCAATGTTATACTAAGCAACACAAATATACAACTTAAATGAACCCTAAATAACTGGTAAGTCAGAGCACAGTGTTTTACTTGAGAGTTTAGTCTAATCCAATCTCTTCCACAAGATGGTGCTAAAAAACACCCCTCAAAAAAAGCCTCTCCAGCTCTCCTGCCAGCCATCTCTCAATTTGGAACATAATGTTAAAAGTTACATTTCTGTTGCCGCAACAAACTCGTTTAGTCAGAGAGGAATGTTCAAAGCTTCTTTAACATTGGTGTGATGTAACACAGTGTGAGGAGCAAACACATTCTATCCACGCTGTTAAATTAATCGTATGCACGTGTGGGTCTGCTCACAGTTAATTCATTAAAACTGACTGACGCTGCCAAGTTTCCACTCTATGGTAGAGAATGTGAAATGACTCAGGGTCCGATTATGACAAATGCTTCTAATGCCTCTATAAACAACAGTACATGGGTGAAAAAGAAAGAACAAGTGTATATCTGGTAAGACGGTGAACACATTGTATAGTATTTAGACTGCCGGATCCCTCAGGGTGATTCCAGGTTACAATGACTGTTTCCGCTGAGCCCACAAGTTGAACCAGGTGTACCACAACAGTTAAAAAAGCCTTTTGACCCTGACCACAGTGATAATAGCTTAAGAGTCAAAGCTTTTAAGTGAAGTGTGTGGGTGTGATGACGTCACTGTGCACACGTGTTCTGCTCTGGAGTCTCTAACTCCTTCGATCTGACGTCCATGACAGTTTTCCAGACAAGAAGTGATTGTTCCCCAGACGACTGTATAACACAACAGCATTCCTTCCCCTCACACTTTGTCGGAATCTTCTTTTCCTCAGACTCGTCGACTCGTGGTCACATCCTTCAAACTCTTTCCTGTTGGTCCTCTCAGCATCATAAGCCCTCCTTCACTGATCGTAATGGATTAATCCAACTCAATAATTAAAACACTGCAACTACTCCATATGCATGCTGATGGGATGTGAAAAACGATGCTCTGTAACAATATGCAGCTGGAGCCAACCTGAGTTTGTCAGCGGTGAAGATGACCCTGCGCTCCAGCAGGAGAGAGGCAAACACTCGCAGAAGGAGACGCAAACTCAAGGAGGAGAAGAGACATTCAAAGTCCACATGTTCCAGTCGAGAATCTGATGGCCGACACAACTCGATTACCTGTAGAAAACACATAGGGGCAAAAAGAAAAAGAAAAGGCTGATCAGATAATAATCTACACACTGCACACATATCAGAAAGACACTAACATGAAGATTTATATAACTTCTAGTTAGATTTGGTAAATGGACAGTTCCTCCAGGAATACTATTTTCCACAGTGACACCACCATCATTTTACCTCTGTCCCAGAGCCAGGTAGGAAGTTTTTGACAGTGATGGTTCTTCCTGGAGCCGGGAAGGGAGCTTCCATGATGCCTCTCATAAAAGGCTGCACCAGAGCAGGAGAGATTGCTCTCCTCTTTTCCACTTCATCCAGGATCTGGAGATGACAGAGAAGGGCGCACTGTAACTTGAGTATACTGGCAACCACAAATATTCCTCTGAGTGCACTGTAGATGTGTTTGGACGATTATAACCCAAAGCTGAGATTCACAGGTCAAATTAAATCTTTTCAATAGATAAGAGCTGTTGTGTGATTTAAATATTTATCTTAGGGCACAGTAATGCACAAGAAGGTTCCTGGTTCAAATCCCAGTTTGGCACACTAGAGAGGGCCTTTCTGTGCGGAGTTTGCATGTGCTCTCTGTGTCTGCATGGCTTTTTAATTGGAGACTCTAAATTGACCTTATGTAATTGGCCATAGGTGTGACCTGTCTGGTGATTGGCTCCAACTACCCCACAACCCTCAAAGGATAAGTGGTATAGATAATGGATGGATGGATGATTTAGAGCTGGACAATGTAACATTAAAACCATGCTATTAGGTAAATTAGTTCAGTTTTTGGCCATATTGTCTTTTATGAGGTGGCTCATCTTTATATATATCCTAGTGTATTAGGCTATAGTGGCTGCTGTTGCAGGTCAAACAGTGTAATATTATCATCACATATATGCACAAATATACATCAATATCACTAATAATAATACTCTGAGCAGCACTAAGTGTTCAGGGCAGACTAGTCAATCCCTAATGGAAAGTGAGGAGATGGGCTAGCTGGTTCATGTGCTAACTTCAATGATAGAAATATAAGCAAAACAAGATTTAACATTGGTGTCGTTTTCAACTGCTTTGTTGCCTCACAATGTTTCTTTATTGCTTTATTGGTAAGTAAATGGCTGTTAACACCAACACTGGCTACGCAGCAATGGCAAAAAGACATAAAGACCCTTTAATGTATCCAGATGCCATCATGAATGAAGTTGAGATACATGGTAGAAGGACTGAGAATCGTTTTTGATACCATACTGGTTATTATTATAGTACACTTATTCAGTCCCACCACAATGCAGTGGAAACATGTCACAGTCCTTACATCAAAAGCCTAACAACCTGAATCAATCATGTGAACCCCTTTATACACACACACATCTGTATAGAGTTAAAACTTTATGATATCAGATACAGATGAAGCACAATCAGCAAATCATCAGCACTGAGTTTCTCCAATGTAAAGGCAGCTATCAGTCTATTAACTATTTTCTTTAACAGCAGATATACTGGATTTACTCTTCTGTGGGTATTTCTATAACCACATTAGCAACAACATGCATACACTGCACAGATCAATAAACAAATAAATCTGAGGCTCATTACAGGGAACATTTTCCGTAGCAGAAACCACATCAGCTGCAGTTCACATGTGACTCTGTAGTGGAGCCAGGAGGCTATGTGAGGAAAGTACGGAGCAGAGGGAGGGTGGAGCTCTGTGGGCGACGATGGTGGTACTGCTCTGTATGTTTTTGGTGGGGGTGTGGTTGGATGCTTGTGTTCATGTAACAAATGTGATTCCAAGCAATGTAATGCAAGTAATTGATTTAAGGGGACTTTTGTGTTTGTGCTTAAGCCAGTGCATTTACCTTGGAGAAGAGGTCGAAGCAGCCCAGGCGGCTGACGATGCAGTAGACCTCAGGGAGCCTACGGCCTTTACCACTGGGCTATGAGCAGCAAGACAACGACAAACAACGTTGGGATTAAAACGAGAGTGCTCATCTAAATACAAGCACAGGATTAGACCAGTGAAGGTACATTCAGGAACAACTATAAATAGGACATTTTTATTGATAACTTACACAGTAATACAATAATTTGCAATCAAGAATTATCATATTAAAAATCAAATCAGGAGAAGCTAGTGATCAGGGGCAGCGCATACCAATAATCGCCGACAGTAGCCAAACCGCCTGCTTCCATCCTCACCGGTCAGGACAAATGAGAACGTCTCACTGAAGATATAAAAGAGAGAGAAAAAAAAAGGTAATTCAGACACGCTGGAAACTATTTAGAGCTGTAAAAATCACACACAAAAGACTGTTGCGGTAAAACTTTCACTCTGGACTGAACGTCTGCAAACAAAAGCCAGACTTTGTACTTGAGAGGTAGAAACCCTCAGGACACACTCACTCTTTAAATAACCACACAACACGTCCTCAGCTCTGCCTGACAGGTATTCGTTGACAAGCGATGACCTTTCTCGACAGGCGAGCGCGTCAGCCAGTTCACTGACTCAGACTGCAGGTGTGTATTTAAAGGCCCCTCAACCATCCGACATTTGCCTCCAGGTAATTATTAGCCATCACCGGCAAGACACATATTTTCTCTTCTCGGAACAATGAAGACGATTACAGGCTGAATGTATTGGGTTTTACGGCCAATTGTAAACAGCATACATAGAAGTGCGGACTTTGTGATTGCAAACCAGGTGTTAGGTGCTAAATCCACACAAGTTCATTTGTCATGGTCAGTGCCTCATGATGAAACATAGAAGCGTCGTCTTTATGAGGAGCAAGGTCATCTCCATACTGGGCCTCTTCACTAATAAGTGGTTATTAGCTGAGCTATTACCGCTCTGACGAGAAATGCCTGAATCCCTGTTGTTATGTGCTGCGGCAGCCGTCAGACTTTATAACTGACCTGGGGAAGTTGTCGACAGGCGCCCAGTCTTTGGCATCAGGGAAACAGAACTGTGGGATGACCTTCAGCTGGTCCTCAGTCTCCCGCATGAACTTAAAGCTCCTCTCAAGCTGGATATGAAGAGAACAAGTGAATATATATAGATTTAACATTTGAATCTTATATGGAACTAAGTTAAACAGAGACAAATATCAAAAGAACTGATAAAGACAATAATACTAATAATAATACTAATAATGAACCACCTTGAGGATATATGCTCCTTTCCCACAGCATTGCTATATTATAGTTTTCATTATATATAATTTTTTTTCTACTTATTTACATTTTCTTGTGTTTATAAGTATCTTTACTTATTTATTACTTTTTGTCTAGTGTCTATTTTTACTATCCCCCTTTGCTGCTGTGACCCACCAAACTCGCACTAAAAGAGAATTATCTCATCTCATCTCATCTTATCTCCAGCATCTTATTTTGATTCTGTCCCATTTCTCTCCTCTGTTACCTTGAGAGGAAACTGCTGTGTGACTTCTGGCAGGTATGGAACTCCGGCCTTGGTCTTGTGAAGTGCAACAACTATGAAATACTCAAAGAGTTTTCTCTCCTGCAGATCCATCAGATCCCTCTCCAAAGTTCGGTACCGCCCCGTCTGCCGCAGCATGGACTGGACTGATACCAGCCGCTGGCTGTGTGCTGAGCGAGGGAGAAACACGTTTCATGTGATGCAAATATACATCCGTGTCAAGGGTGCACACACGCATGCAAAGAGGGTCACCAAGTGGACACAATGTGAGGCAATCTGTAATTCCATCTGTGTATATTATGATGTTAGCTAGTAAATACACAGTGGAACAATGCAAAGGGAGAAAACTAGAATCAGTACACATTCCTCTTTTTACTTGTAAGTAATGAAAAAACGCTCACCTTTTAGTTTCTCCTCCGTGTCACTTTCCGACTCACTGTTCTCATCTGTCACTACATTAAAGAGAGAGGAGAAGAAAATCAGCGTGAGGAGACTGCAAATACCAATCACAGGAACCGCAGAACACATGGAACTTGGTCTCAATGCTTTTCCAATTCTCACCACTGCCACACAACACCACCCACTCCTCTGACCCACAGGTCCGTCTCAGCTTACCCAGAAATGTAACCTTGCCCATAAAACTAAGTGAATACATATGGTGAGGTATCACAGCTTTAATGGAGACAGACCTCTAAAGTCTTTCTGCCATACCAAACATAACGAAGTATAATGCAGCCTGTGTGCAGTGGTGAGAGTATAAATATACACACTATGATATAATATCACAAAAAGATGAGGACCAGAAGAACAGACTAGAGATGTATCTATTGTTCTATTTGACTATAATCTGAGAATGCAATTTGTTCTTTTTTGTAAAAGATTCATGTAGGCTACTTTTATTACATGGTTTACATGGTTTTTTGGGTGCAGGGGGTGCATTGCTTTCTTTTTTATAAGTGAAATAGTGTGCTAATAAACAAATACAAAAATAAACAAACAGAAAATGACATAGAAGATAGATATGAGGGGGATACACACAGACAGCAGCAACAAAAAAGCAGTTATACTCTGTTTGAATTCATGTGTGAGTGTGTGATAGTATTGAAGTGATAGTGTAGTTCAAATGTTGTGTGTTGTGATCTTCCTGATTTGCGTCTCTTTTGACTTCAAAAAGGTGATCACACTAATTCCCCTTGTGGATTTAACAAAGTTATCAATCTAGACATGAAACATGCACCGCGACAGACAATCATGGATACTCAGAGTTGATGGGAAGAGTAGGAAGGGTAAAAACAAATATTGTTCTTTTCCGTGGCCTCACCTCTCCCTGAGTTGGACTCTGTAGACGGAGACACCTTCTTCATGCGTTTCTTCCCTCTTCGTGCCTCAAAGATGCCATTGATTTTCAGCACCATCTGGAGGAAGTAAAGGTAAAGAAAGGTTCAACATTAACTCCTTAAACCAATAATCAAACTCTGCCAGGCTCCTACCAAGATCAGTACAGATCAATACAGTTTGTGGTAGGCCTCCCTCTATACGCACACCTCACACAGGAAATATCCATCACAAAAATTGTTCCCTGCCCATGAGTGAACCAGCTCTTAACCTCTCTTAGTAATAGGCAGCACCATAAATAACAGGGGGCTTTGTGAGAAGCCTCCTTAGATTCCAATACCTTAGGAATTTTCCTCCTTCTGCGATTGTATGGGTCTCCTGAAAGGCAGGGGGTGTCATCAGGGCTGCTGGGCGTGGAGGGGGGGCTGATACGAGAGGGTGAGGTAACGCCAGTGTCCCTGCCAGTCTTGCGGAGTTCCAGGAGCTTAAAACTTCGCCGTTCCGAAGTTTGTCTAAAGAAGCCGGGCTTAGAGGAGAGCTGGTGGGGGAAGATGCAGAGACAGAGAGAGACATTAGAAGATAGCTTTAGTGAAGAACTGGCTCCATCAAATCTACTTTTTTATTAAAGGGCTTTATTGGTGATCAGGTACCTTGGTTGGCGTGTCAGGGACAGGAGACGAGGAGGCGGGTGAAACACATTTGCTTCCCAAACAACTTCTCTCCAGCTCTATATCTTCGTAGGGATTCTCCTTGGTTGGAGGATCTTCATAAAGAAAAAATACATTCTCAGTTAAAAACTAAGAAATCCCTCTCACCTGCATTACACAACAGTCTCACGCAGACTTACGAAAGAGCAGATATTCTTTCCATATCAGTCGTGTTTGCTCTGCCAGACGATTCCTGCTCCAGATGTGCGGAGAGCTACTAGAAGCAGCAGTCTGCCTACCCGGCTCATATTTTACTGTGATAAGATGCTTGCGCAGCTAAATAAAACGTAACTCTAGCCACTAGCCCTCCCCTGCAGATATGGAGTGAGGTACTTTCATTTTCCGAAAACCTCTCTGCCTCTTCTTCTCTTTCTCTCTGCCCGTATCTCTCCTCTACTCTGTCAATCCCTCCGCCAGATGTGACCTGTAGGAGTACGTAGATTAACAAAAAGGGACGTTCAGTTCCCTGCTCCTTCTCCCTCTGAGGAAAAACAAGGGATCAGTTCTCTGTTTTTCACATCGCCGGCTGATGAGAACCTCTTTGTGTGTGTGCTGTCAGCTGAGCACATGTGAGTCTGCGACAGTCATCGGATTATGCGTCTGGATACATGTTTAAAGTGTGTTGATGAAACTAAGTTCGCATGGGGTTGTTGATGACAAGAGCAGGAGGACATCACACCCATTCATTACTGTCTGCACTATCTATATCTCTGCTGGCCCGAGCTGCTTTTTGAGAAGACAGCTGCAGTATAAGTGAGTTACTTTACCCGCGGGACACCGCTGAGTGTCTGGTGAACTGTGTGTGAGCGTTTTTAAAGAACAATACTACTGTATGAGAAGGGGAAGCTGTAAAAGGGTCCGAAATAAGTTGTGGCATCTCTCAAACATAATTCAAGTTAATCTGATTGTTTCCTACAAGCAGCAGCATTCATAGACCATTGTCAAGTGGCAAATTTAGATATGGTCGACATGGGCAACCGCCCAGGGCAGCATCTTGCGAGGGGCAGTAAAAGGCAACGCCTGTGGAGGTAAGAGGCCAATGGTTACACTCTCGCTATTGGTTTTCGATCACTCTTTGGCAGGTCACATCACTGATATAATTTCACCATGTGGGTCAATTAACCTTGTTGGAGTGGGCCGAAGTTGTAGTTTGAGAGCTAGGGGAGATGGGGAGGGGGCAGGTGCAGGTTGACCTCAGGTCTCTTCGCTGAAAGCTCCCGGCAGGGATAGCGCAGCTACATTTGTATAGCAGCATTATGTTGCAATAAGCAAAATCTACCAAATGCTACCAAGTACACCACAATTCATTGATAATACCATGAATTTGTAGTTTCACAAACCCTATGACACTCAGACGGCCACTGTGTCAAACACGCCAGCCCTGCCACTGATCAGCGATGAAAACCAAAGACACATTGAAGATATTGCCAGTAATACACGGCGGCTCTGAGCCGTTCACCTGCCCCCTGCTGCACCGACTAAGCAGCCAACTTTGGCTACGCTACAAAGCCACACAATGCCGCTATTGTACGTTATGAAATTAAACAGGCTCTAGGTGGGGTTGGCACAACACGGCAGACAATAAGGTATGAACGTTAGGTCAGGTCTCTACGTATAATTTTCAATAACAGTGAAGCAGCGTGGCTCTAAATTAAAAGTGGAGCAGAAAAAACAGCTGAGTAAAGACAGCTTGGCCTCCTCATCACCTCTGTTCCTGAACCCTATGACACACACACTGATATGAGAAATGAAGCTGGAGGGGTCATGCAGTGTATGAAGAACATCAGAAATAGGACAACACGGTGGGTTACAATACAGTAAAGTCCATTGTTTTTCAGATCTGGCAAATACAAATCAATTTACAGAATGATAATCTGAAACCATACGGCAGACGCACTGTGAAATATTCCACATCTTTAAAGAAAAACATAGGTGTAATATGTATATTTACCTATTATGTCCTCATAGACATTCTCTTCTGATAAAGTGCGTGTGAGGCCCAGTCTGGACTGAGTATACCAGTCAACTCTGCAGCTCTCTGCAGACGACTGGAGCAGATCCTCAAACTCGTAGGACTTCCTGTCGGACAGAGCAGCAAAGAGATTTAGGGGAGTTGCATGCCAAACACAAAAGAGGAGAGATTTTTGACTAATATCCCAGAGAGAGTCCATGTTGATGCTTTTAAAAAATGTCTGATACTGTGCGCCAAGCAGGGAAATTGATGTTGCCGTTTGCTAGTTGCCACATCTGAATGAGTACATCTGTTTCGTCACTGATGAAGACCCATTGGAGTAAAGCTCACATAGGAATCCGTGGTTGCATAAAGCCCCACGTGCATGCACACACATAAAATTAAACCAAGTTGCACTAAATCCTACACGTATGGAGCTGATTATCCTCAGCTGTCTTCACTGTGGTGTCGCTGTATTGGATTGAATTATTGCGAAAAATGTTTTCTCCCCCTAGATTTGACACAGAGCACATTGACTTTGTTGATGCTCGTTCTTCATATGATTTTATTTAGATCTGCCTTTTGCCTTATTTATCAGTTTCTTTTTTAACATTACCTTGAAGTTTTCTATGAACTACATATAGACATTTGACGTTTCTTTTAATATGGCACATTCACATCAGCGTTAACTACTGTGCATTGTCACTGATATATACTGTAAGGTTACGTAAAGTCAAGCAAAGCAAATCAACACTGGTCCTCTGAGGTTGCATGGCATTTTAATGATGCGCAGTGTACCTAATATATTGATAACTGCGTATTTGCTCACACACAGCTCCAGCCATCCATCATGTACATTGCTTATCCTTTTGAGGGTTGCAGGGGGAGCTGACATTGGGTGAGAGGGGCAACATGTTTCAGTTTTTTTGCTCCTCAATAAGATTGGGCGACATACGGAGATATACACACACACCAATGGTCAATTTAATCAAATCCCAGTCTGCATGTCTTTGGAAAGTGGGAGTGCACGGAGAAAACTCACGCAAACACAGGGAGAACATGCAAACTCCACAAAGAAAAACCTGGATTTGAACAGGGTACCTTTTTGCTCACACACAGCTTCATGCACAAAAATGCCCAGTGCTCTCAATGACACAGACAGAAAGACGGAGAGACTGACGGACAGACAGAGACGATGGACCAACAGACAGATTGACAGATCAATGGACGGATGGACAGACAGACAGAGGGAACAGACCAACAGACAGATTGACAGATGAATTGAGGGACAGACAGATGGACAGACAGACAGACAGAGAGAGGATGGAGCAACAGACAGATTGACAGACCAATGGACGGACAGACAGATAGACCAAACAAAGGGCTTGACACAGCACACTTGAGCAGAGTGAGGCCTCCACATATGGTATGGAATGTAACAGATCCAAGCCAAGCTTCAAATAAGAATTCAGACTACTGGAAAAAGTGAACAATAGATGTAGTCCAATACTGCAGAGTTCACATTTTTTGGTTTCCCTACAGAGCCCAGTGTGTTTGATTGTAACCATCTGAATTCCAGTACTACTTAACGGAGAAGTCTTGAAAATTCTGATGGATCAAGTATTCTTACATTTATAAATTCAAACTCTGCAAAATGACTGTGGGCATGCTGCGTGTTGCTCTCCCCATCCAGGAGAGTTTTATAAGGAGGAATGAGTTGCATTAATATGTGCATTCTTCAAATCCAACCAATGAGGTCATTCTGTGAGACATTCAGGATGATGTCATCTGTGGTTTTGATGCACAGCAGATGTGGGGAACGTTGTTCACATCAGTGTTTGGTTGGTGGTAAAGGGGGAAGGGTTACAGAATACGGAGGGTTACTTAATTGGGAATTAAGGACAAGATTCTAAACCAAATTTATTTCTCTGGTCAATACCAATCATGGTTGTCGACACTATACCCATCCTTACTTCTCAATCGCTTACCTGTTGCTGCTATCCCGGGGTTTGTCAGCCCAGGGTCTCCTGCAAACTCCAGGGGGTGGGCATGTTGGTAAAGGTGGAGGAGGTATAGAGGGCAAAGGGGGCAAGTTCCTCTTTCCCTTCCCCGAGCCGGCCCCTGAAGCTGGGCTAGTGGGTGGTGTGTGGTGCTGGAAGGTTCTCTGAGGTTTAGGTAGAGGGTTTATAGACGGAACACCTGGCTCACTATATACATTCTCTGGATCCCCCTCTCTCCTCCTCCTCGACCCACCAGGCCGAGCAACATCAAAAGTCCCAAAAATGGGCTCGTTCGCCTTCTTCTCCGTCTCCTCCAGCTCCTCCTTTGAAGGAGGGCAGAAGTAATTCCCTGGGAATGCCAGCGAGGGTCTGTCAGGTACGTCCTTTGTTGCCTTTTCCAGTTTCTTAACATGAGTTAAAACAGTTTTCTTGTCAGAGGGTTGCTCTGTTGGCTTAGAGGTGCGAAGCCCTCTCTCTAGTATCACTTCTCTGTCTTTGTTTGTTAGACCCTCTGGAGATTTAGGCCTTGAATCCCCCAACTTTCCAACGTTCTCCTTCCCTGAGTCTTGTCTGTCCCAGCAGACAAACCGCTTGCTGTCTGTCCTTTGGACCTCTGAAACTTTAGATTCCTTTTTTCTCACTGTCTCAACTTCCTTCTGCGTCGTGCCCAGTGGGAAAGTCCCCGTAGAGGTTAACTGGGCAGGCTCCTTTTTGCCCTCCCATTGTGAGATCTTATCACGGATGCTGGCTGTCTTGGCCCCTGCTGGGGTTTTGTTGTGGTTCAGTCCGTTCTCCACATTGGGAGTCCGTGGGTCAGTGGTGGTGGTGGCTCTCCTGTGAGCCAGCATGGTATCAGGAGGACCAGGGCTGTCGCTCAGGCTGAGTAGGGGTGAGAGGGGACACTTGGAAGACACAGTGGTGTCTCTCCTGTCTCTGTCCCCTGGTGACCCACACACCTCTTGGGGCTGGGGAACCACAGATGATGGAGCGTCCCCAACCTTCAAGCCACAGCACTGGAGCCTGGAAAAGAAACATTCACAGAGCAATTAACATACTTAACTATTATTATGTGACACATATCATAAACATATGTCATATTTTGTATCTCTACTTGTTTAACACTTAAAATGTTGCAAAAAAACCCCACATAAACAAGCAAAATACCCTGTAATCCAAAAAACATTAAGCAAAAAAAACAAACCCTAACAACCCAAACATGCAATGAGTCTTGTCTTGGTTAAGAGAACAGTGCTAACCACTGAGCCACTGCTACAAATAATGTCTTTCAAGATAAACAGAGGGAGGAAGTACATTACACTGTTGCCAACTCTCACAATTTATAGTGCAATAACTTTTATGGAAATATCAATTGCTGTCTTCAGTGGACGCTGTAAAGCACCATTGCTCTTTAAACTGGCCCTTCACAATGTGAGTATTACATCCAAACAGACCTTTGTTTATGGGTTAAACAAAATAAATCTTGTGAAAAGAGCTCAGACGTCTGTTTGGTGCCTCTGCTTTAGCTGTGACTCACTCCTGGAAGATTACTGGGTCAAGACTGTTTGAACTCTGGGTTTGGAGGTCAAAGTTTACAAGCTACTAATGCGCAGCTATTTCAGGAGAGGACACGAAGGCGTGCATCTCTTCTTTTCTATTCCTGATTCACAAAACTGTTTTGGCCAGAGCCCCATTCATCATAAGATTGTATTTCAGACAAACAGAGGAAATGCTGCCTCGCTGGGTGACTTCTGATGACATCGCTGGATATGAAAACCAACAGTCATGCAATCTTGAGGAAATCTCAGAGGAAATCACAGATTCAAATTTCCTCTGAGACCGTTTAAGAAAAAAAAGGGCTGTTGTAACTATGACCTATGAACAAACTGTATAATTCTCTTCCACATTGCTCAGACTTTTATTAGTTGGGCCCCTCTCTCTCCCTTTTCCTTCCTCCCAAACTTCATTCTTCTGCCGTGTCCCCCAGTGAAAACAGCATTTTCTATTAAGCATGAAGCAACAGAGGGGAAAAACTAGGTCAAATAGAAGAGTCATAAAGAAGAGAACAGGAGTAGGCAGGAGTGGGTCAAGTGAAAGAGTCAGAGAAAATGTGGAGCAGATAGAAGAGGAAATCAATACTCCCTGCCGACCCCCCTGAGAGTGTGACGAAGTGAGACACAGTGTGATTAAGAAGCAGTCATTTCAAAACTAGACACTTTGGAATGGACCAGCGGATAAGGGGAAGCGTTTGAAATCTACTCCTTTAATTTTATTTAAACTTTTGACAATTACCAAATGTATTGATTTTCTTTTGAGGGCTACTGAAGAGCTACAAGCTAAACGCTAAAAACAACATACTGTTAAATCTTCAAATCCCACATGGGCATAAATCAAAATCCCTTTATTTTAATCTAAATAGCATTAATGAATATTAAAAGGATGGCAGAAGGGACCACAGAGAAGCATTAGATGGTGGCAGCAGGGGGGAAGTAACAGCATCCAGATGCCAGATGGCCAACTCTGCCCTGCTTTGCTCTCCTGCCCTGCTTTTGTTACACTACTGACCTGAATAGAAGGAGGCGTCTTGAACTTGTTTAAGAAAAGAATAGAAATTTTCAATAAATATGGGGAAAATGCAACTCAGATCAGACCCAAGCAACATGTTAATATAACGTGTGGAGGTGTTCAACTATCTTATATTATCTTAATTACATACAATCTTGTATCTACTTGTGTTAAAGGTCTTTCCTTACTGCAAAACTAAAAGTGAAAGAATAATCAAACAAATAATACTCAAAGTTTTGGCTGTATGCTGATGAGTAATGTAAATGCACTCAATTCACTCTATACGACAGTTTTCTTGAGCCTCTTTGACCACTACATCTTTGAAAGTGAGACTCTTCATCATGAATGCAGAAATGTTCTACAAAGTTCAATCTTTAACTTGACAAGTTTGTGGAACAGTGTTTAACGATTTAATTGCTGCAATGCTGTTTTGGATTTGTACTTTTCTAGTAATAGACTAGAATTTTAGATTCTCAACATAGTTGGTTATTTGCAATGATAATTCCTTCCAAGTGTTTATATTGTGCAGTTACGTAGCAAATCTAATTTGATAGAAAATTGCTGACTTGCTTTCTGGCACAAAGGCAGGTTGTTAAAAGAACAAACAAGGAGGAGCTGATGCTGCTCTTCTACCAGCACAAGCAGAGCTTACGTTTTAACAAAAGAAACAACACTTCCTTTGTGATGTGTGGAATTAAATAATCTCTGAGACAGGAGGATGAAGACATAGCATAAGAAAAACATTAAATGAATAAATAGGCTTATGAGGCACCTACCCGTTGACTGATTGGTAGATACAGTTGTCAGTGTTTGTACAGAGCAGCAGGGCCCTCCCACCGGTCATGGTGCTAGCAGCTGGCATCCTGCACAGTCACACAAAGAAACAGACAGTCAGTTAGAGATAAATATTTGTATCTAGTGGTGAGTGCATATTAAGTGTTAAAAAAATGACAATTGACAATACCACAGCTTCTTTACAAAATATATGGAGACGATACACAAAAATAGGCCGACTTCCAGTAGACTGACAAATGAGGGATGGTTCAAAAGAAGAGCTGCTTCCCGAGAAAACTTTAAACTCAAGTGTGTAAATGTGAAAAACCTAATAGCTAAAATATCATGTTTTTGTGGTTTGCAGTTTGAAACCAAGCAGCAAAGAGGCCAACTTCGCAGGCTGCATTAGCATCCTCCCAAAATGTCAATCTCGACTTTAATAGTAGCTGGAGGAAACAACTGAAATCGAAGCTTTAACACCACCACTTTAAGCCGGCACACACCTTAGGTTACAGCATGCATGTGACATTATGGAAAACTTACAATCTTAGAACCCTAAAAACGTCCCTTTCTAATGGCATCAAGCTCTGTTAAAGCATCAATGACAACTGGAGGCCAGATAAGAGCTCTCCATTTAACGTCTTTAGGTTATCACTCAGTGTCTCGTCTTGTTGCACTTGCCAGGACACATTTCTGGAGTAATTTCTCTGTAAGTGCTGAACACACATCAGATCCTCTTTGCAAACTCCTTCCATTCCAGAAACTAACTTTCTTAATGTGTTAAGTGTTTACCAGCACTGCACATTTCCCTCTGTTCTTACAGACGAGCGGTGCCAAGGCGAGTGTGAGGGGACATGCTTGGCCAGTTTGAAATTATTCCTTGGTCTATTTGTCAGAGTACAATAAAACCAGATCCACTTGAAGCGTAAGCAAGACCATCCATATGTAACATTAAATTACAGCTTGTGACTCGTGGAGGGTTGGCATGGAGTAGAAGGGCCTCACGCTCGGCACAGATGTGGTTAACATGATGGAGGAGGATATTGGTCACGCTTTACTCCTGTTGGCATTTATTCACACATTTGCTCCTAAGTAAATTCACTGAGACTTTCATGCTTTGCCACCCGGCTGTATTCTCAGATGCAAAACCTCATATGAAAACACACCAACATAGATGTGCACATCCATCCAACCAGTCTACACTCCAGTCCAGCATATGGATTGTGTGTTTGAGTGACTTCTACAGATGTGCTGGGATACTTTAGAGTATTCGTAGGCTGTTAAACATTCCCTGAGTGCTGCATGGCCCAAACTCCCCCCTCTCTATTCCTCTGCCTTTAAACCAGCATTAGCTAATGCTTACACTTTTCTCCCTTGCCCCCCGACTATGCGGGGAATGAGAGCCCACTTCAGCCGAATTCCACAAATTGTTGTCCCGAGTGGCAGTGAGGCAAGTCATAGAAAAAGCCACATTTTAGTTAGATTATGTAAAAAAACATTGCAACCAAGTATTTGAACTCTTCCTGAGCCAACAACATAATTGTCCCTCTGGGTCCAGTGTTTCAGACTGAGCCAAAAAGCTAGTATGTTTTTTTTCTTCCAGAATAAAAGAACAAAACACTACGGTGCACAACGTGTCATCTTTTACCTTCTAGTTTTGCTCACAGTTTAACTTACAGAACTTCATTTCTTTGTCTTTACCCCCGCCCCCCCATCCCTCCACAATCAGTCCAAGGCCTAGCCCCCCCAGAGGGAGGAAAAAGGAGGAGGATGAAGGTTTGCGTCAGCCATCCACTCGCTTGTAGGCTCAAATTATTTTCAGCTGTGAGCCAAGCAGAGGTCACGTGTTTGAGGGGAAACATCAACCAATTTTTCCCCCCTTCCTCTCCCTCTTGATTCTTTTCTCCTTACTAAAAACCAAAACACAAATGAGGAACAGAAATCCTGCAATGAAAAGTGGGGGGTTGGGGGCTGGGCAAGGGGGACTATAAAGAATGTATAGAGCCTTCTAGTTTTACAGTTACATTTTTTTCTTGGACTGGGGAGGGTGTTACATATCACAGGGGGAGAGGAAAGATGGGAGATATGAACAGAGGGAGCAAATGGAAGAGGAAAGTGGGGGGCTGGGGGAGACAGGGGTTGTCAAAACTAAAGAGGAAAGTGGATATTGCAAAGAATAATATAAGTATACTGTTGCACAGTGAAAACAGTGCAGGCTTTTAGGCTGTTCTACTTCATTGTTTAGAGCCCCGAGGCCAAAACAGAAAGATCTGCTCAGTGGAGATTCTAGTAATACCTTAAAAGGTCATTTTGTATTTTTACGTAATTCTGATTTATAAAGGGTTTGAACATATCCCAAACTTGACTCATGCATTCAAGACAGTGCTTCCAAACACTTGCCTGAACCTGAACAGCAGCAGTGTCTTCATATCTCCAAAAAGCAGTTTATCTGACAGCAGTGCCAGCGCTCCGTTTATTGAAGAAACCCCTTTTTCTAGTGGCAGCAAAGGCTTTTGTCTTCTGCAGCGATTGGCAACTATTGTTAACCCGAACCCCCAGTGCAGGATGACCACCATAATAATACAGAGGCTGAGGGAAGCCATCTGCTGAGGCCAATAAAAACATCACGGGAAACGGCAACCCGAAAGACCTCTGACTGCCCCGCCCCCCTTCAGCCTCAGCCGTGTGACGAGCGAGCTGCGGCAGAGGAAGTGATATTGTTCATCAGCAGTGTGGCGGAGTGCTGGGTGAAGAAGATGGCAGCAACGAGTGTGAAAGGAGATTATTGCCTTTTAATTTTTCACCTTCTATTCATGGAATCCCTCTATTGTCAGTTTTAGCTCATTTATCTAATGACCCTCAGATAAAAAACGCTTCGGAAATATATTTCGTAAAAGATAAGCTCCAGTCTTGGCCTCAGATGAAAAAGGATTGGTGCTCAGTGAACAGCACAAGACCCTTAACGCCTTAAAGCCTTTTACTAGATAGAAAAAGCAGCAGTCTGGGTCAGAGGCAGGGCATCAGAGTTAACCATCAGTTGCATAACAAACCCTGCAGAAGATTTCTATCAGTGGATGGACACCAAGTATCTGGCAGTAGACAGATTCTTGTGAACATGCACTCACATGTACCACTGAGAATGGGGTGTTGTATCATAACAACACAATTCTAAAATAGTAATAGTAATAATAGTAATTAGTTTAAAACAAAGATTGTAAAGATAGAAGATGGATAGTAAATAAATAAATATTTTTACCAGGAGTTCATGCGAGCAGCTAACAACCCACATCAAATGGATAGAAAAAATCATTGCTACAACATGCTATTTTTACCACACCTTACTATACCAAGTTGCAACCCAACATGACGTCCTTAGTGAGGACACTAATTGGCATAATGCATTCCCTAGCCCCCAACCCTGACCCTTATCATCTAAACTAAATGCCTAACCCTAACCCTAACCTAACCAAAACCTAATTCTATTCCTAACGGTAAAACCAAGTCTTAACCCCCAAACAGTCCATTAAAGGGGGGTCACAAAGTGAGGACCGGCCAAAAGGTCCTCACTTTCCCAAAATGTCCTCACTCCGTAGGTTATAGACTCACACTGGTCCTCACAAAGATAGATGTACAAGATGACACACACACACACAAACACGCCTATAGATGACTCTTGGCCTAACTGTTTTCTTCTACTGAATGCATACAATATTTGATTGATGAAGGTACTGGACACACACTTGAGCAGACTACTAATTTCTTCTTGAAAATAAGCTGAAAAATTTTGTATTTCTCTCTTTAATACTCTTCACAGTGGAATGTAATGCAGTAGACAATATCAACTCACACAGGGATATTATCAGTGAGCCTTTTTCGGTTTGTATCTATGCTGTTGAGCTCTTTGTACTATCATGTAAAAGTTTGGTGATAGGTGCTGTTGCAGTTGAATGAGTTGATTAGCTTTATCACAGTGTGGGTAGGTGGTGCTGTCAGAGTTTCATAGCGAGCTCTATCAGGCCTCTGGCTTGTTGTCAGTGAGCTGTTGACTGGCTGCTGCTGCTGCTGCTGCAGCGCTCTGGAGGCCTGCCTCTCCCCAACAGCTGCTTCTCATAAAGATTTCATCCTCCCCTCCATCCCACCGTCCCTCCATCTCTCGGTCCAGCTCGGCAGAAACAGCTAACATCATGACATCACCGCTCCGTGCTTGTTCTTCCTAAGACTGCTCTCTTTTACTCTCTGTCATTTCAAAATACCTAAAAAGGGCAAAGTCGCTGCCGGCCCACGCTGCGTTTCAGTTATCAGGACATTGAGTCAAATACAGCAAGCAACCAAAAGTGGCAGCCCCCTAAAACCACTTGTCAACATTTTGAGCGAGGTTTTACGTCAAACTAGGACAAGGAGAGAAAATGATAGCCCAAAATGGTAATTATATATTATATATTATTAATTTTCTTACTTTTCTTTCTACACCCCGGCTCAGTTGAAGACCCTATCCCCTTACAGGCTGTGGCTCCCTATAGCATGTGCCAAAGCTTCGCCTGTAATCAATTTAACGCAAGACTGCACATTTAGCCAGCTCGTTCTGGAATAGCAAACTTGGCTGCTTTTTTCCTCCACGTTCCTCCACTCTTTTATTTCTCCTTTTCACTCTCTCTCTTTCATTCCCATTCAGTCATTGAGTTGTGGGGAGAAAAAGTATGATGGAGGAGGGAGCGAAGGATAGACGATGGAGGGGCACTGGTTTGTAATCCTAAATCTCTTTCATACTCGACTGTACCATGTCTTATGCTGCGCAGATGTGAAGCAGAGTTCATTCATGTACAACAGTGCATGGCTGACAGAATATGACATAAAGAGTTTGAGCAATATGGGGGGATTTCACAATGACTGACATGTTGCCTTGACCTGGCCGACTTTGGGAAGGTTTTGCTTGATTCCCGATGAAGTATAGAGGAAAAGTTGATGGTAAAGGAAGGGATGTATGGAGAGGAGGAGGGAAGGAGAGGGTTGGGCAAATAAACAATGGAATTTTATCTGGGCTCAGCAGTCTCCTTCTCTCTTTTTCTCTCTCTCTCTCTCTCTCTCTCTCTCTCTGTGTCCTGTTCAGGGCCCCCGCTGCTTTCCCAAGCTGATTTCATAGCAAGGCTTTGGACTCGAGCCAAACAGGCCAGCTCTGCAACTGTGTGCGCCTGTATCAGTGCGTGTATCTGCCAGAAAGTGTGACTGACAGCCAGGGAACAGGCGTACAAGCCAGGAACCTATACTCTCATTTAAACTATCCACTTTTCCTGCATGCCATGCTTACCTCTCTCTCATCTTCATCTCTTAATCTCTCTCTTTTCTCAACCTACCGCACACATTACTATCAGGTGGCTGGCCCTATGTGCCTATTTTGTATCCGAAAACAAGCAACAGGCCTGCGATTACCTTTTGTATGATCTTCAGAGGTAAAGATGCCTACTTCAGCTGTCCCTTAGACACACACACACACACACACACACACACACACACACACACACACACACACACACACACACACACACACACACACACACACACACACACACACACACACACACACCAGGCCCTGTTTGGACCTGGTATTAACATCAGTCCTAAGAGATCCGATCACAATTGGACAGAGTTAAGTTCATGTGTTCACACCTGATATTAACATGCCTGTGGCCACTCTCTTTCTCACTCGTCTATCATCATAGACATTTGTGTTCATGAAGACCAAATTATGTTGTTTTTATCCAGTCTGACTTAACAGATGTGTCCGATGACAATGTTTGTGTGAGTGTGTGTGTGTGTGTGTGTGTGTGTGTGTGTGTGTGTGTGTGTGTGTGTGTGTGTGTGTGTGTGTGTGTGTGTGTGTGTGTGTCTGTTTACTGGTGAGATAAAGTGAGAAAGATAGCGAGTTGAGTCAGGAGGGACTCAATGAATGAAGAAAAATTATTTGACCAATTTAAGAAAAAATCATTTATCATTACGTGGTGGTCAGTGTTGATAATGTGCCGAAGGCTACAAAGAAATCAACGTGTAGTAACTGAGAAGTGTAAAATTACGTTTTTAACTGTAGCAGTTCAGAGACGTCAGTTATTAGCTATTAGAGTAGGCCACTTAACCAAGATGCAATTGTGTTCACACAGAGAAAATGTGGCCACATGCGAATGTGGCCACATTTTCTGAGGATGCATTTGAGGATGCATTTGAGGATGCATTTGGGTGCTTTCAGACCTGAACTTAGCGCTGACCATTTTCAATTTGTATGAACTCCGTCATACAAATTGCCCCAGATAGCTCTGCCGGCAGTGTGTGAATGATGTGTGATAGAAAAAGTGCAGCATATTGTAGCGCTGTATTAACTTGTTTGTAAATGGTTGAATGTGGCTTGTAGTGGAAAGCTCTTTGAGTGGTGGATAAGACTAGAAAATTGTTATATAAATATAATCAATTTACACACACACACAGTGCCTGCACAAGCCACCCTGCTGCGAAGTGTCCTGTCCAATCCCATTGACAGTGCTCTTGTCCTGCTGTGCTGTGTCCTCTTGCCCCTCCACCTCTCCCCCTGCTCCGTCTATTGTTAGGAGAGGACGGACATGAGACAGCATTGAAACTGGGATAGCCAGAATCAGACAGGAATACAGGAAGGGGGATGCCACAAACAATTAATTTCTCCCTACATGTTTTTTTTGGTTATCAATCCACTCTAAATATATCGCATGTATTCATTGTTGTATTTTTAACGCCACACGTGCCGATCTTCTTGTTATTATGGTTGTTGTTTATATCTGAAACTCCTGACTGCCAGGGTGTCTACAGACGATCCCACTGGGAGCTGGAAGAATGGGCCAAAATATTACCTCAGTAAATGTATAAACAAACCTTAATTATAAATGGAGCCACTGAGAGCGCCACTGTGGATGTAATTATGGTGCACAGCACGACCAAGGGGTGTTCAATTTAGGAGGCTTATTATGCATGGAAAGAGTAGTTATTTTCTTGTGTCTGTGCACACAAACAGAAAGGAAGTGTGATATGACTTGCAGGAAGTGTGTACGACGACCTCCAGCTTCTAAAATGAAGTAATCAGTTTTCCTTACGGATTCAATAAGATGTTGAGTTCTTGAATTGTAGATATATGTGACAGCTCTGACAACCACAAGGTCAAAAAAGGCAGGAAAAGGAAGGGAAACTACAGACAAACTCAGCAAAATCCTCCCTTAAAGTCCTTCTTACCCACTCCACCTGTCAGAGTTAACAAATGACCGCCCTGTAACAGTTTAACCACAGGCTTTTAAAAGGGGGGAAGGTCTCCTTTTCCCTTTGGAGTTTGTGGCTTCCATTCCACGTTCCACTGACTGCAAATGGTGCCGCTTCCTGGCTAATGATGCACTAAAGTCTTCAGAGTGATAAGCACTTCTAGAAATAGAAATGTGAAGCATTTAAACATGTTGGCCTGATAAAAGGTGAAAAATCAAGTGGATAATGTAAAACAATTTTAAGCCCAGAGAAGTTATAAAAACTATAGTGACCTTGGGGGAAATTGGATTATAAATGAAAACAATTGCTTGTACCTTCCTCCAACAAATAGAAACGGGTCTTAAGCAGCTCAGTGAAGAGAAGAGAATCCTTTCTGCTAGAGAAAGAGACAAGCTCATCCTAATAAGAGGGGGAAAAAAGAAGTGGAGGAGGAGGGGCGTGGATCTGTTTTGGAGGAAGAGCAAACAAATCTCTCTGTATCCCCCCATCTGGGAAAGGGTGTCATGTTTCGTCTGCTTGCAGAGGTGGAGCATCTGTCCGTCCATCCCCTCACAAAGACATGTCAGCCCCTCCTCCTACCCACCGGCAGCAAGCTCCCGTCAGCAGAGTTCCTGACTCATCCTCAGTCTGCTCCCAATTACCCCGCTGGCTCAACAGAGCAGGGGTCCATGCCAACTTGTCCCACCAACCTGCTTTTTAAACAGCTCTCACTTTGGCCTACATAACCCTGTCCAACTCTGCTGCTGCCAAATCCACATCGGGTGCATTTGCAGCTGAAAACACAGCTCCATCTTCAGACAGCATCCAAGGACTTGGTGTAGCTGAAGGCCTCGATGTGCTTCAAACACAAGTGCTTGTCGGGTCGTCTAACAGTATCTGAAGACACATTTTCAATGGAGGAATTCATCAATTCTGTCACTTAAAGAAAATAGGACACACACTGGTTTGCTACAGGTGCGTGGTTGTGAGATATAAGCATAGTTCTTAGATAACTCATTTTCCATTTGCCACTGAAAAAAGCAAAAAGAATGCAAATATTTCAAGATGAAAAGAGAAGATGAAAAGACCTAACATTCATGGAGTTCATGTCTGAAAACGGCTTCTCAAAGACAGACTTTTTGCATCTGTATGACTTCAGGTTTCTCACCCCTCCTCTAAGTGTGGCTGTTTACAACAAGTATCAACACTAATTCCTTTAGACATGTCTGAGTTACACATTTTTCTAACCAGTTTTGACACAGAAGAGAACTTTAAATATGAATTAAAGCTTGAGATAAAATGGAGGACTAATTTGTATTAATTCCAGCCTCATTTACTAAATATGCATTCATTTATAGAATACTTTTGTACAGCCATATTCTCTTGTTTCTATCTATAATGTTTTCAATCATCTCAAACTGAAATATCTTGACATTGATAAATAGATTGCTACTAAGTTTTCGACATACTATAAATCCAGTTTTCCTCAAGGATTTATTCTAACGACTTTGCTGATCCCTCGACTTTTCCTCCTGCACCAGCAGTGGGTGAAACCTTCGACTTATGTTGATGGTTTGCCACAAATCTTTTGCAGACATTCATTTTTTCCAGTTGATGCATCTAAATGACCTCGTTGATCCCCTCCGTTTTCCTGTTTCTGTATCCTGAGCTTTTCACTTATTACTGAGAAGGGTGAAAGACACATTTTCATCTACTCATGTTGGACAACAACCTTTTAAAAATATCTGTATTACTTCCAAAGACAAATTAGAGAACCCCGAGCGCTCATCCTGTCTAAGAGACAAGACCTTTGTGTAGAGGCACCTGTGGTTGGAGCAGTGTTGTTGCAGGACCAAGTATAAATCATCACCGACAAAGTAAATAAAGGCCATTGACAGGAGGGTTTGCCAAAACAAAGGGGGCCATGGAGCTCTTCCTGGCAATAAGCCTTTGGCAGGCAGTGATGGATTTCAATGGATGAAGCAATTTATACAAATCTAAAGGTGATATTGCAAGTGACAGACACACTTGCCGTCTGGTGTCTGCAACCACAGCTGTATTCTGTTTCACCACGCCCTTACACACTGACAAGGCATGTCTTACACCTCAGCACTAACTGTCTATGCTGTTAACAACACCCATAGAGCCTGGATCTTACAGACGAGTGAGGAAGTGTCATTGAATACACCATTATTCTCAGGGATAATACTGCTCCCTGCAGTGGGCAGTATTTACAGCTATCTGATATTACATTGTGCTGACACACAATGTGGGATTTCTGAGCATAATGGCCAAACCTTTTCTCTTAAAAAACAGCGTCAGCCACAGTGAATGCGCAGCAGTGAGTGGACCAACAGATCTTTCAACAATAACAAGGCTTTCCTAGCACACTAACATTATTCTCTGGGCCCTGGATCAAATTTCTCCTCCAAGCCGCAGTCTCTGTGCTGCTAAACCCCTCTCCTCTCCTTCTTCTTCCTGTTTCCTTCCCCTCTTCACAATTTAACGGTTCTACTCGATAATTCCCACCAGCGCCCCCCCATCCCATCCCTGCTCCCCTGCTCCTCTACTCCTCTGCATGCCTGCATAGGAACAGATTTCTCAAGGCGAGAGCTTGGGAAAGTTCTCTTCCGCAGTTTAGGTCAGAGCTCACTTTTGTGACCTCCACACACCCTATGACCGACAACTGTGAACCTGGGCCAAGACCGCCAGTGGGTGATAAATGAAAGTGAAATGCAGAGGGGTAAAGCAAGCCAATGTACGCTGATCTGAAGATCATCTCCTCATAAACCTCAGAAAATGATTTAACTTACTTTCATTACAATATATGTCTTTACCAACAACTAAGCCTAATTGTATGTTTTCATTAAGTCTGTTTATGTAAGTTGACTGTAATTTATAAGAGCAACATAACTTTGTATGAACGGCCAAAAACGTATACATGTAATATATAATTACGTGTTGTGAGGAGGTTTTGGTTTCCTCTGCATGTGTTTGTTTGTTAGCAGGATTATGCAAAAAAACTACTTGATGGATTTTTACAAAACTTGGAGGGATGTGGTCTTGGTCAGGGAAGAACTCAATGAATGTTGGAGCAGGTCCAGGTTTCTTTTTTCCACTTTTTTTTAACATTGCAGAACAGGGTTTTGTGAATTTCTCAAGAAATAATGCAGAATTGAAAATATCATACATCTGTAGAGTTATAATATCTTTGAGCAGGTATAATTTTGTGTGGATTTGGATAATGACCTGGATTTTGTTAATCAAAATAAATATTTTGAGGGGGGAAATCTTGTCTGTACGGTAACAAATATCCCTTCCAACTATACCAGAGACTGAACATTTTCCCTGTGTTCTTCTGGTCTTGACATGAAACAAAAGATAGTCAGTCAGATCTTATTCATACAGAGCTAAAAAGACTAGAATTTAAACCAGGTTCAGGAAACACAACAAATACGACGATACAACTACATATCATTAAAATAAAAGATAAGATTGTATCCATCATTACACTGGAGAAACCCAAATAGAAAACTACCATTTTCCCAGCTCTCGCCCTAAACAAGACAGTGTTTAGATATGATTCGGTGTGATCAAAGTTCCTCTGTGCCTGCAGCGAGTCTGGAGTATCTACTCATTAAGACGTTACACTTGGATGAAACTCCGGACACTGTTTTATGGAGTGGATCCCCACAATGAAAGGTAAACAACATTCTTCTCATTCTCAGAGAAGAGAAGAGAAGAGAAAAGAGGGAGATCATTCATCTTACAGTTTTTCCATGTCCAATATTACACAGACGAGCTGCACATAAACCAACTAACAAAGCGTGCGGTAACTTTTCCCAATTTGCTTGGAATGTTCATCATAACATGGCAACCCGTGCCTAAGTTCTTTTTCCAAATTGTCAATGGTCAAGAAAAGATAAATGCATGTTCACATGTATAATATGTCAGTAGGTCTTCAAGTATGTGTGGGTATGTGTTTGTATTCATGTGTGTGTGTGTGTGTGTGTGTGTGTGTGTGTGTGTGTGTGTGTGTGTGTGTGTGTGTGTGTGTGTGTGTGTGAAGATGGAATGTGACCGCCACACACTGTGGGCACAAGCTGCAAAGCCACATCGAGCAACCAACACTGAGGTATTGGCTGGTCCTCACTCAGCTGGAAGATCTTTCCAAGATTTAAACACAATACCATCAAACTGTCGCTGATTTTGTATATTGTCCCGCTCTAAAGCAAGAGATTCACATTCTGTATTTCAGACTGTGTAAACCACGCAGTACCACAGGGATTCAGCCTGTCCTGTTAAATGTCCTAATTAGAGTCACAGCAACCACTTCCCCCGGATCCATGGTCTGATTTCTTCCTAATACAACTCAGACACTGAACAGAGTGAAACTGCCAGACAGAGCAACAGCTTGAAAGCGACACGCAGTTTGAGAAAGTGTGTGTGTGTGTGCGTGTGTGAGCATGTAAGGGTTAAAGGTGCACCAAATTAAAAAGAACATGGCCAGCTGCCAACTGGATGAATGCCTCCAGTATCCAGTGTGATGGTATGCATTATCTATGCATGCATGTATGTATGTGTGATGGTTTAGCTCTTACAAGGACAGGGTTATGGGCGTCTAAGATGGTATGCATTATCCATGCATGCATGTGTGTGTGTGTGTGTGTGTGGAGGGGGTTGGGGGTGTTTTTGATCATAACCCATGGCCATCCACCAACATCACAGACAATACTCCCCACCATATCTCTGAAACAAGAGGAATTCTTTCACCGTCACCACAGGACACATTTTTTTCTGAGTGTGTCACCGTGGCAACAACAGCAGCTCGGTGACGGCAGGAGATTGGCTCAATGGGGTCTTAAAGTTGCGGGCCACCCTGCAGAGTGGCTGTCAAAAGCCAGTTCCTGTAAGAGGAGGGGAGGACAGTGTGTAGCCTCCTAAAGCCCTGCTGTCACTTCTCTGAGAGGAGAAGAATGGAGGAGACAGATGTCACAGGTTGCATCTGCGAATACACTCACAGACACGCATTCAAAAACAGACCATGCACGACTGCACCGACGGTTTGTCATCAACATACTGAAGTGAAACCATGAAAAATCACCACGCCATCATAATTTTACATGACAACAATAACACGTATACAGACTAATGTACATATACATTCACAAGTTACATATGCACTCATTCCTGATTGTGCACATAAACACATGTACAAACATATGTCTATTGTAAAAGGTTTGTAAATAAGTCTATGTAAAATGCGCCCACATGTGAAACGGTCATCTAATAGTTAACTTTCTAGTAAATTCAGCCAATAGTGTCAACGTGAAGCAAAAAACAGTTTTCCTGGACGTACAGTATTTGCACTCAAGTGACTCGTATCAACTATCCAAACTGATTCCTCCGCTTCAGCGTGCTTCCAAGAAAACAAAACAACCATTGGATTCAGTTGTGAGAGATCACAGGCTTGTCACGATACAAAACATCTGGAGTTTAGGTTTTCAGGGATTTTTTTCCCCCTGAAAAGCAAGTTGATTCATGCTGATGACTTTTTAGTTTAGTGTGTATCGTAATATCATGGGCCATGAGAATGAGAAGATGGATTGGCACTGGCAATAAGAAAAAGAGTGAGAATGCCATGACTGTGAGTGTGTTGATGTTTTGGCGTGAAAGACAGAAAAAAGAAAATGAATAAATGAAACAGAGAGCGGTGTGCAATTAGAGAAAAATACCCAGAGACTGAATGAGTGTGCGTGTGTGTAAAATGAATCACTGAGAGCAGAAGAATGATGACATAAGGTCACAAATACCCAGTTTTCCACCACAGTGCACAACAGTCTTGAACAGCAGTCATGCAGACAGTTAGCCTCTGCCCCTGAGTCAGAATGTAAACAACTGACCCAATCTGGCAGACCTCACACACACACACACGCACACACACACACACACACCCACACACACCCACACACACAAAGATTGCAGTCCACTTATTACAACCTTGCTGACTAGCAGACAGTCAGTCCCTGTCTCTTCATCTCCAACCCCATAAACCTCTCCACAGAGAGTCAGCCAGTCTCAATTCAATATACTCTCCAACTTACTGAGTTAAGTAAATACCCCGTCAGGTCGGACAGAAACAGGAGCCAGAGAGGAAGAATGCTGATTAGGGTTTAGTAAGACTTCTATTGACTGGCCGAAGCTCTTCTTTGAGACCAATGTGAAAGTAAAATCTTCAGCTGCTATGCTAATCAAAAAGGCTGAGATCAAATATGTCAATTGATCACACGTTCATGCCCAAATCTGAGGTGGAATATGAGACGCCCTTTCTTTGAATAGAATGCCACTACCTGCTTAATGTGTCGCAATGGTGGATTTAGTCTTTCAATGAAAAAGCATTTATAAAAGTTGTACATGTGAGAAACTTGCTAAAATGCTAAGTAGAGTGGAAGACGTCTGCCGTCAGGAAATACGAAAGATAACATTGTGATTAAAATGTTATTCTGCAGTCACCAAGCAACTATATTAAATGCCAAAATAATACTACTCAAGTAGATGAGCTATCAACAAAGGAACACTAGTGGCACTGTAATGGCTTTTACCTAAATACCAGACTTGACTTCTCAAAGTGCCATAAAAGCAATCCCTGTTGACTGCAAGTCCACATGTTGTGAGCTGGTGGCAGTACGATAACAATGCAGCAATTCAGAGAAGATAAAGTTGGTCTCACGAGTTTCACTATATTCCTTATCATAAAAATACCACTTACAAAAGGTTTATGAGGTATGGAATGCTTTCAAATTGTGCCTTAGGCCTTAAGCTTGCAATCTGTCCAGAAATATAAATAATGTTTACGATGAAAAATTGATAGTCCACATGGGTAATTTAACAGACTATTGCATGAGTAAAGGATTTGAAAACCCCATTCATTTCTCCTAGAACTAACAACTTCTTACAGAAAGTTACAACTAAACAGAATCACCTTTTTATATCTTGGTGGTGTCTTTGCTGTGGTCATTGTGCATCTGATCACTTGGCACTAAAACAGTTGGGGGTCACTGTGGCTGTCACAGCTTGTGCTAATTGCTAATATTTCTGTAAATTCCAAAGACACTGCTGTTGCTGCATAACATTGCATAACATAACAATGCTAGACATTTGGAATGAATCCCTTCCTGTGCATCAGAGTACGTCCAAGGTCTAAAAACAGTCGCTGGTTGAATGAAAACACTTAAAAACTTGAATATAGTCGTCATAAGCTGCACCAGTTGTGTTACTCTGAGACCTGTATGAGTTTGAAAGAGCTCTAATACAATTCAAACCCAACTGCACAGCGTCTAATAATGCCTAGTCATGTGTATGCAAACAAAAAGCATTTCCTTATCACTGATAAGCTCGACTTGTTGGAGCCACCTGAGGCTGAACTCATCTGTCCTGCCTGGGGAGATGTCCAGCCCTGCCTACCTCCTCCTCAACAATACAGGCGCTGGGACTCATACATGAAGAGGTGCCTTTGTTCACAGTGTAGAAAGCTCCTCTCGCTTATCCTCTCCTCTCTTTCTCCACTGTCGCTCTCTAGCCCCTCGACAAGCTGGTTTAGAGCGTGATGGTTTCAGTGTGCACTCGCACTCTTATCCAAATGGCAGCCAAACCGTCCATCTACACTTTGTTTCCCTTTAATAAGCAGATGAAAACCGAAAACCACTGAGTGTGCATGTGCTCACGTGTGCTCAGATACTTCAGTGAGGTGCGGATGAGGCTCTTGTGGGCAGCAGTAATGGACATAGTGCAGACAGACTGAGACTGGCTACTGGAGGGACACTCTACCTGGAGCCACACCAGAAAATTCAGAATGAAATACTGCTCCAATAAACATTTACACTTACCACCCACACAAGCATCTATGTAGTCTGTACGCTGACACAAATACAGGCTGACACATTCAAGGTCACACACAAGCATATGTATAGACTGCAAAGAATATGAGTGAGGTAGAGGCACACACATAAAGATGGATCCTGAAGCAATGTGAATGATTTTGAACTCAACCTCCATGTGTCCAGCATACCACAAAGAAATCTCAGTTTACATTGGGTTTGAGAAAATAAGCACACAAACAACCACTGTCACTCTTTAACTCTTCACATTACCTTTCTGAGCTGGCTGAGCCCTGATGAAGTGCTCTTGGAGTGGTCTCTCATTTTTCGTAACCTGACCCCACAGAAAACAGCATCCACTTGCATGGTTCCTTTCCTTGAGAGAAGTTTGGCTTTCTCCCCCCTCTCTCCTTTTACCTATCTCCTCCTCTTTCTGTCTCTCTCTCTCTCTCTCTCTCTCTTCTCTTTGGTTTTTGCAGTCCAACTCCTGCCTCTGGCTTCTCTCACTTTAGCATAGTCCCTGCCGGTGCACACAACAGAGGACAGACCTTGAGTTTACAGCTCTGAGGGCATAAAAAGTTTGAAACAGGCACAAAGACTGTGAGAGCCCTCCTCTTGTCCGGCCTCCTCCAGGGTTAAAATGTTTACAGCAATTTCTCCTCTCTCTCACACACTCACTCACGCTGACTCCTATCTCTCAGTGGCGATTGCTCCCTCTCTTTCAGTCTCCCCTGCTCAAACTTTTCCCACTCCTCCTTCCCTCATGCTACCCCCTCCCATTTTGCCGTCCTCCCTCCTTCTCCCTTCTCTCTCTCTCTCTCTCTCTCTCTCTCTCTCTCTCTCTCTCTCTCTCTCCCTCCCCATTTTCCACCATCGCCCCTCTCCCACCCACCTAAAACCCCCACTGTTGAACTAATCTGCAGCTGGCTGGGCGATTGGAGCCCTAGTTGCTGGGGAAACCAAGTGTCCTGCTCCAAAAAAAAGAGTGAGGAATGAAGCAGGAAGGGGCAACGCTGAGCACAACTGAATACATAAATAACAGCCCCCTTTGGGAAGCTATTAGAAAAGCCCAAGGGTCACTCGTCCTATCTGAATGAGTTGGACAACGTGTTCGTCTATTTGATCTTTTTGAGATTTTGTTTACAGGTCACATGTGACAACAACAACTATGACTATAGTGCAGAAGCAGATTCCTGTGAGCGGTAAGACTGGGTGAAAATGGTTTGGCCGTGTTTGGGTTGATTAATGCTGACCTGTTCTAAGTCACCGGATAAGAATGGGGGGGTCCAGCTCACAGTCAGTTCCTCAGGGCGGCAGATCGACTTAATGGACTTGGGCAAAGAGTGGACAAAGAAAGTGAGCGAGCAGGAAACAAGACTGGACATGCATACTGATGGCCAGTGTGATTAATAATTAACCTGTTCAACCCCACACACCCTCATTGGCAAGTCCATTATTACATACACATGCTGTGCAGACAAACACTGTACACGACCTGAAAGCTTTATTCTGACACTATGTCATGAAGAGCTACTAAAATCTGAAGATGCACAAGACATTTTTAAATTTCCATTTGATGTAAGAGTTAAATCATTAAAGTGACACCTTCAATTAAATTTTTTCCCAAAGTTCATAAAAATGTGCTATTCAGTCATGTTGGTGAAATTGGGGCAAAGAGATACAGACAATAGATTATATAGTATATATCATATTGCTCATTGTGGGAACTGTTGGATCTCTATATAATGTTGTATCGTTTCAACTTCACTGTAAGTGCCTTGAGATAATGTATGTTCTGATCTGGCACTATACAAATACAATCTAATTGAATACAGAAACTTAATCGCCACGTATTTTGATGATCAAGTCATTTTCAAGCAAACAAAAAAAAAACATCACCTAGTTTCAACTTGTCCTTATTTTCTTTATCTTTATAAGAAAGAAACATCTCAGATTCTTTAAGTGTTGGCTGCACACAACTGAAAATCTTACAGACCAAAGAATTAGAGAAAGTGATTGACATATTAATCACCAAGCCTTAATGAGGATGGAACCACTATATCATGAATATTAACACAATCTAATGTTGTTTCATAAACTAACCATCCAGTTAATAACTGCATGTGAACTGTATTATCAGAAAGTTTGACTCTAAGGTAGTTTTAAAGGCCATATACAATTCATACATGTATATAAAGTTGTTTACAAGATTTAAAAATTGGTTGTTATAGGGCAGTTGCTTTACCTACAATTGATTGTAGATGTATTGATGATATGCAAATGTTTGGCTCTAACTTTCAAGTTCTTATAGAGTAAATGTATGTGGTATATTAGAAACAAATGGGGTTTAACTTGGCTTACTGCACACATACAGAATGCAGATGATACAGATGCAGATATGCACATGTTTAAATGTTGATCATATATAAGTAATTAACTCAAACTTTCCAGAAGTGCAATATGGCAATGTATCGCTTTTAAAAAATCATGTGAAGGGGCCCGGGTTACATTCCTACAATCATTTCACTGAGCAGCCTTCATTAAATGTCTAACAGCATCACTTCAGCACAGCAACTCTCCTGTTGACCTCTGAGCACAAACCCTGACCTCTCCTTTGAAATGCAAGAGAGATCTAAAAAGCCTGGCTTGTCCATCAATAGCTGTGAGGGGAACAGGGTGGGAGGCGGGGGCTAGCAACATCTGTTTGGCGTTTATCCCACTTTATTGTGTTGCTGAGTCCTCGCTCGGGCCTACAGCTGGGATCCTAGGGGTGGACTGAGCCCACTGTCCAGGGGACACACACCGTGACTGGGAACATGGCTGGGACACGTTCTCAGTGGTTGCTGGTATATAGCAGGCTGTTTGCGAGTCTCTGGTTTAAGCAGAGGAAATGACAATGAAATCAAACCATGGGTGTGTTTTGTTCCCTGCCTCCTCCTTTCCTTTATGACCCAGAAACACATTTAGTCAGCAAAACCAATACTGCAGAAAAATATGGCTGGTTTGAAGTAATGTCTTAGAAATATTACTTAGGATAAGTAGTTTTAATCCCCTCTATAGAATTATGACATTAGGAACTTGTGTGATGTGGTTCATTTCAGTTGTTATGGATGAGCCTCAAGGCACAAACAACGTGGGAGAGAGGAGGGTTCTGTTGAAGTAAGAACATTTGTTTTTAATTCCCTTTTAAAGACTGTGAATGAAGCTGAAGCATTTTCCTAATAAAATTTAATTGTCCAAAACCAAGTCCGTTCTACTGTTTATTTGACACACACCAAAGACATCATTAGATATTCTTGACTTACACGTCTTCCCCAGAAGCATATGAGTGCATAGAGTAAAAAAATGTAGTCCCTGGTTTCAATATTGTCTTAAAAAAACTTCAATTTCTATATTCGATATTTAACATGTTCCTAGGAGGCTCATTAGAGGGGTAAATGTCACGTAACACTCTGAAATGTGTTTCTTAAACTTCAAGGTAGGGCTGGGCAATGAATCGATAAATACAATAAATATAAATAAACACTGCAATAGAATTTTCATCAATAGCAATTTAACAATTCATCAATATATTGCTTATGCAAGCACACATTAGTTTTAATGATCTATACTTCAGATTTGTCATATCTTTCGTGTTTGAAATCCTTTGCCAATAAATAAGAGGTTATAACCTTCACTCGGGAGCAAAAATCAGTCTTTAAAACTTAAAAGAAAAAATATAACGTTTATTGTGATAATTATAGATGATATATATGATAATATTTTTATCCTGATAACACTTATTGCGGTATTGCCCCATTTAAGACCCTCGGAAATATCGATTCAAATATATTGTTGGATGCATCAGTATCATGTGTAATCAATAACATTGAGGAGGGCTACATTTAGGGTGCTTCAAGTCTCCCAATGGAACAGAGACATTGTTCATGTTGGCTGCACCTGAAAATGGACGATAAGTAAACAACTGTAAATTAGGTTAATCTATGCATCCTTGCATCCTCCTTTCCTTCCCTTGAAGTAGGAAGACAAAAGAGGTCAGAGAAATGGAACGAGCACCCAGAGCAATGTGAGATGTCTCCCCCTGTTGGGCATTTAACGTCAGTACAGTGACTCCAACTTGTAAAATGGCACTTAATTAATGTTATATTGATATAAAAAGTCGAGGTTTTGTGTTTAATAGTTAGAAATAATAGGATCATACCTTGTTACAGGATGTACATTCACCTGGCGCCGTCCTTTGGTCAGATAGCTTAAAGAAATCTTGGTATTACTTGTTTTCGTTCATAGGGAAACACATACAAACACTGAGGAACATTGACATGATTCAAGTGAAGAATAAAAACACAGAAAACAACTCTTTAACCCTAAATAATCGTTAACTGTTTGTTTGTTTGTTAGCTTTTCGCCTCGTTTCCGACGGCGCCTTTAAGACGTTGCCCACGTGATCGGCGCGACGTCAGACCCGGAAGAGAAGCTGTTGTCCTCACAGTGTTTTCATGGATACTCAGTCCTCAGTGGATCTGGATGGTGATCTCACCTGGTGCGATAACAGCAGCTGGACTACAACTTGTCTGACTTATCCTCAACGGGAACAGAGGCGACACAGTTTCCTCTCATAAACAGCTAACTGCTGTAACTGTCAGCGAGCGGATACGTTAAAGTAACGACATGAATTTGTAGTCAAATAGGTAAATACACTTGTGGCTAGTTGATTGTAGCATTAGTGCAGGGTTGGTATGTGTTGTAAGGTGGATTCCTCGCCGTACACGTGTGGATGTTTACACTGAGGTCCCAGATTATTCCGTTTACTGATGATTTTTGCAGTTTCGTAACACAAGCGAAGGCACATGTGGACCAGTCCCCTCCTGGACTCAGCTAACAGCCGCTTGGCGTCGTGACCATGTCGGCCTTCGGAGTGAGGGCAGCTCTTCTCAACCTGAGGTTCACCTTCAGGAGAGCGGGCTCCTTCGCCAGAGTCCGACTCATCCACAGCTCCAGGACGTGTTTGGTAAAAAGAGGGCAGCTCCTGACTCAGATACCCAAGGTGACACTGCTCTGCTGGGGTGCAGTGAACGCATCATCATGTGCAGCCTGGTGCCAGGAAGCCTCTCTTCCCTCTCAGCCTGCGAACAGAAAGTCTGTAGCAAGGATCCAGGTGCACAAAGTTATATTTTTCCTTCGCCTCAGCCTCCGTGCTTTGGTCCTGCTCCTCAAATTTGGCCCTCTTCTCCTCCTCTCCCCCTTGGCTCTAGTGTCCACTCGCTGGGCCTCTCATTGGCTGGACGCTCTGCTGTGGGTGACTGAGACCTCAGGTCCGACCTTCATCAAGATGGGGCAGTGGGCCAGCACCCGGCGAGACATCTTCTCTCAGGAGTTTTGCGAACGCTTCTCCAGGCTCCACGTCAAGGTGCGTCCCCACTCCTGGGCCCACACCAAGCATTGTCTCCAGAGGGCCTTCGGGGAGGGCTGGAGCAGCTTCTTGGTGTTTGAGAGCAAAGAGCCAGTGGGCTCGGGATGTGTGGCCCAGGTGTACAGAGGTTGGGCCAAGGCTGACAAGGTGGAGGACCCGGCCTTCCAGTCGCTGGTGGAGGAGCTGGAGAGAGAAGACTTGCTCGAAGCCTGGGAGATCCCTGGTCTTAGAGGAGTGGCCAGCTCCCTGTGGCGGTTCTGGAGAGGGAGCAGGGAGGAGGAGAGCTATGAGGAGAGATGCTACCCCGATGGTAAGCACGAGGAGAGCTGCACAGAGAAGGAGCATCTGATACCCGTGGCTATCAAGGTCAGTCTGACAAGAGTCAACTAAGTAGAGCTGCAGTGGTGTGTTCTTACATCCTGCAGCATATGTTTATGAATAGTTTCTGGTGTATTTCAGGTGGTGCATCCAGGGGTCAGGAGGCAGGTGGAGATGGACCTTATGCTGATGAAAGCAGGCAGTTGGCTCCTGCTCTGTCTCCCCCGACTCAAATGGCTCAGTCTGTACGAGATCATAGAGGAGTTTGAGAAGCTCATGACCAAACAGGTGGGAATATTAAGACATTTTAAAAGTTGTTTCTCACTTTCACTTGTCTTATTGTGATCATTAGAAACACCTCGAAATTAGGACAAACAACCAAACAAGGCAGAAGCTGGTGGAGTGCATCATTATTGCAATCATCTGAATGAACTTTTATTTCAGATCGACCTCCGCTGTGAGGCCAGGAACATTGAGCTTTTCCGTGACAATTTCCGTGATGTGGATTATGTGAAGTTCCCAACTCCCTTGCGGCCATTTGTCACCAGGACCATTTTAGTGGAAACTTTTGAAGTGAGTAGACAGAAGTATTTTAAAATCTATGGGAAACACTGACTGAATAATTGAGTGATAAACTTATCTCTCCATGTACGGTACCGATAAGACAAAGATGTCGTAATATCAAACACTTACTTCTCAATTAAAAACTCATGTGACACAATATGACTTCTTGGAAATAAACAATTCTAGTTGAATTTATATCTTTCTCATTCCTCATAAAGGAGGCCAACATTCTTCAATTTATATTCAGCTCTCTTTTTTTTTTTCAGGAGAGTGAACCGATTTCTAACTACCTGAGCTCCGAGATTCCTCAGGAGGTGAAACGGAGAATAGCCAGGATGGGAGTAGAAACCCTTCTCAAAATGGTGAGATACATTATTCACTGGACATCTGTCGTATTCATCTTTACCACTAGTGCTATTTCATGACTTTCTGTTTTCGTTTATGCGACTGTCCTGTATTTGAGAAATAGAACGGATTGTGTCTACACTCCTCAAGACATTTTCTACCAAACAACATGGATGTATCTGTATTCCAGATCTTTGTTGACAACTTTGTCCACGGGGACCTCCACCCAGGGAACATTCTGGTGCAAAGTCGGGGGCCCGTTGCTGGTCCCAGTGACGGTACAGCGGAGCTCTGGGGAAAGACCACCCTCACGGACCTGTGGGACACGGTGGTTGTTAGTGTCCGGCCGGATCCGTTTCCTCTCCAGTTGGTGTTGCTGGATGCCGGTATCGTAGCCCAGCTCAGCGACCATGACCTCGCCAACTTCAAGGCTGTCTTCACTGCTGTGGTGCTGCGGCAGGTAATGAGGGAAAGGTTTCGTACTGGAGACAAAGTGTCAGTGCAGGTTGGACAGCTTAGTGGAAAGAAAGACCAGGCTTTGTACAGAGGACATAGATTCTAAATACATTTTAATGTACTCTTAGTGCACTTTCTTTACAATGAGTAGTAAGGATTGCTTTCAGCATCTGAACAAACTATTAGAGTTTTGTTTAAAGAATGACTTGTTGTGTAATGTAGAATTTGTTTAGCTGTAGGTGGCCAATAAAGCCAGTGACATAATTACTATTTACTGTTACTGTGTCTGTAATTGATTCTGATTAAAAGCAGTTATTACCCAGTGGAAAAACTTCTAAAGGGAAACCGATCAGGGATTAATCTGTGTGGAACTCCAGAGATATCTGAGCGTTTATTCATGTTTACAAATTTTCCACTTTTCCATTGTAAATCTTCATCTCCTAAAAACATCACTTCTCTTTTTCAGGGTGAGCGAGTAGCAGAGTTGATTTTGAATCACGCTCGAGCCAATGAGTGTCAAGATGTGCCGCAGTTCAAGAAGGAGATGGCTCAGTTGGTGGACCAAGCCGTCAGCAATACTCTCTCTCTGGAAAAGGTACGAAGCAACATTAGTGCTTTCTTATTGGGTCTGGTCTGTGATTGTGATGCAGGGCCACACGAGGACTGTGACCCTGATAGTCTTGTTGTAAATGGCATTTCATTAGTAACTACAATCAGTATTACAATAATTAACCCTGGTTTAATCCTTTTATTGTTTGTTCTTGTGATTTTTGTGAGCACTGTTTGCTTTTATTGTTGCTGTTTTCTGTCTTTTCTGTTCAAAATGAATGTAAAATTTTACGTTTGCGTCATTACTACTCATCCATGCAATAGTTTAAATCACATTGTAAAGGGTCATCCATCTTTATGGTTTATATAGGCTGTGTATTGCTTGTGTTCAAAGAAGAAAAAACAAGCGAGCAGTATAACCAGAGGAGAGTTTGTTTCCACAATGTCTAATTGTCTGGTGACAGTGGCCAATGACTGTGGGGAAAAGTCGATCACTGATTACTATTGATGTGTTTCTGTTGTGTTTATAGATCAAAGTGGCCGACTTGCTCTCCAGAGTCTTTGGTCTGCTCATCAAACACAAGGTAAAATGTGCACATCATTTGTTTTGTGGCACTTTAGTAAGTCTGGTTCTTAGTTGTTTCAATGTGCAGCAGATAACAGTTCTGACGCAGCCACTGCTGTTGCCATGATCCTAAAGTTTTTCCTCCAGTAAAATATCTCAGTAAAAATAATTTCTGTGCAGCCCAGAGTTTTGCTTGTTACTGTAAGCAGAACAATTTGTCATCAAGTTTTAGCTTGAAGAAATTAAACGTCAAGAGTGATGCCTAGAGAAATGATAGATGAAATCACCATGTTCTGGTTTGAGTCATGTCGCTGTTGGGAAAGTGTTGCTTCCACGGTGCCACTTTGTGGAAGTTCATGCTTTAAAAAACGACATCAATTGAAGGTGAACCGAGACAAAATAAACATTTCCTTCTGAGCAGTGCCTGAGAAATTTAAACAAGTGCTTGAAATGTACCGAGCTCTTTCAATCTGCATAAATAAAAATCAGCGCACATTCAAAGACGTTTTAGTTTGCACATTAAGTTTTGATACAATAAAGTTAAGATATAAACGATTGTAACTTTCTGACTAAACAATTGTAAACCACAGAAACAAACATGATGTGACAATTCTGTTGCAAACAGGTGGTTGTTTAGGGATTAACATCATAAACTGTGCTTGTATAGCCGTAGTATTACTGTGTGTTTAATGTGGTGCCTGAATTATAGGAAACGTGTTCACGACTGAAAAATTATGTGAATGCCATTTAAAGTCGGAACAACACAGGAAGTCAAAGATTTTGAGCTGTTGACGTTATCACATATAAACCAATTAACGTAATTTCACAATCAACTCTGAATAGTAGCCTTTGATGTCAACTTGTCAAATGTTTCACTTTTGTCACTTGCAAACTTTTTGTCCATCTCTCCCTAACACACAACACTGCTTTTGAGCCAATACAGATGTTTTTATGATTCACATGCACGTTTTAAATGATCCATATGCCTTTGCTCTTAGTTAATATGTTAATGTTGTAAATTGTGTCAATGCTCTATACACGTGAAAACAGTTTGTTTACATAGTCCAAGTTTTTTTTCCACATTCTGACATCAAAGCACATGAAAACACCAAAGTGGGAACAACGACTTCACAACTCAGGAAATGGGACTTTGGAAAACTTGGAAGCAGCCACACACCAAACTGGAGAGCACTGCTTGTCTTGGCTGGATGAACAATGATGCTGTTACTTACTGATGTTACTGATTGATGTTGTTGTTGTTGTTTTTTTTAGGTGAAGCTGGAGAGTAACTTTGCCTCCATTGTGTTTGCCATCATGGTGCTGGAGGGTCTGGGCCGGTCACTCGATCCAAACCTGGACATCTTGGCTTTGGCCAAACCGCTGCTGCTAAAGAACTGTGCTTCACTGCTCTGACACGCACACACACACACACACATGGAATAACACGTGTAGTTGTACGTCCACACACAGGTACGAACCCCTACACTGTATACATATTGTACAGCTATTGATTAAGTACATGTGTGTAACTTCATAGGACTCCAGTGTGCATCATAAAATCAAAGCAGTGATGATTCCATTAATACCTCATAACATTGGTGGGGTTTTGGCACTTTCCTCACTGTTACTCTTCAACTGTATCATCTGCTGTCGGGTTGAAGTATGAACCCACAGAAATCAACTTGAAGGCACCTCTATCGGATCCCAGTGAATAGGACCGGGTACACTTTACAGGAGGCGCCACTTGTGGTTTGTTGAGTGCTAATGGACGAGTCAGACACGTCGGCAGACACAGATCACATCAGAGACCATTTGTAGTGATTTAAGATGTAAAGTGAAATGCATGGAAAATCCCTGGTTGATACACTAAAGCGTATTTTTTACTTTTTAATGACTAATATTGATCTCAGGATGTCTTTTATCACTCACTGTTTTATTGTTCCTTTAGATCATTTTTAATGAGCCATATTTGCTTTAGTGTGAATCACAATGTACTGTAACATTTTGTTCTGACCCACTACGTGGACATTGTGAAGCTTAACGTCCTCATCAAAGTAGTGGCAACACTTGTATGAATTATACATTTCAATTAAAAAAAGGGAATCTATGCTAATCCATCTCTTTCTTTCCTCTGCTGCCTTTAAACCACTCCTACGTTCTTTTTAGTTTGGGGAGGTCGGCTGACGCAAATTCAGAGCAGAAAAGTGACCACACCAAGGGCCCGGGATCCATTAATTTAGAATTTTATTAAATCTGTCAATGAAAAACACAGACAAGACACGCGAATCTGTCAATGTCATCAGGAAGAACAGTCAGCATGGCTGAAAGAGTGAGATCAGGAGGTTTTGGTGCAAAAAAAAAAAGAAAAAACTTGTCACATACCCTTTATTGCAAAACTGTTGATTTTTTTTTTTAAATCACCATCAAGAGCCCAGACAGAGCAGCACTGTTCAAGTAAGGAGGGAGGGGGGGAGAAGTGACAACTGTGTAAAAAAACCTTTTCAATAATAATTATAATTAATAACAATAATAGTAATAATGACAAAAGAAATAAAAACATCTCTAATAGACAAACACAATCACCTCAGTTTAAGACGAGATTCTGTCACAGTCACAACAACCAGAGAAAAGTTGTTTTCTTTTTTTTTTAATGAATTAAATAGTTTTTAAAAATATCTCACCATTTACTTATAATCATCTTTTTTTCATTTATTGCGAAAAATAGGCAACTGGACTAATTGTGATGATGCAAGTTTTTGTGTGTTTATGTGTGTGCGTGTGTGTATGTGTGTGAGACAGAGAGATAGAGACAAAGTGGAGAGAGAAAGTGGAACATCCTGGAGCATTGGCACTGAGAGCAGCAGCAGTGTGTGGCAATGCAGTACCCTCAATCGGCCACCGGGTGGCGCAGTTCATTCTGAACATTCCTCCAGGGCCGGAGCTATGACGGCCCCCTCCCCCCCACTGTACCAGAGGAAGTGAAGTTCTGCCGACAGCAGCCTCTGTGTTTTCTGTTTTTTTGGAATGATGCTTGTGAGTTGAAACTTTGTCCATGTCCATGGTCGCTTATCCACGTTGCCAGATCTCAGTTCTATGTACAAAGGTTTCAAATCCCTGAAGGACATTTACAAAGACAAGTGCAACCTCCGTGTGACCATCCGCCTTATCTGGAGAAGCTCAGGGATCAGTGGGTCCCTCTGTAGGTGGGAGGAAAGGGGGGGGATAGTATCAATCAGATCAGGTAAACGTGCCGCAACTGGACTGTTCTTGGAACAAAAAGTAAGGAATGATGGCAGAGGACCGAGATTCAGGAATGTCAAAGGCTGGGGTGGGGGGGGGTTACACAGTGACCTTCTTCTGAGGGGCACCAAAGTATCCTAACATAAATCTTTCTAACAGAATGTCCAAAAAGAGGCAATGAAACAGGAAAGAAAACCAGCAAACAAATAAAATAACGTATCCATTCTCCGTTTGTCAAATCCTTTCATGCTGATCCATCAGTCTCTCCATGCATTTTTAAAAATAGTCCTTAAATACCAAGCACTCCTCCACGTTCAACAGATTGTACACTTGTTTTTTGTTTTTTTTGCTCATCCCAGACTTTTTCTATCAGTCTCTGTCAACTGTCAGTGTGGCGCCCCCTGGAGGACTGGCTGCCCTCCCGTTCTTTGTGGTGGTCCCCAGCAGGAGCATGCAGCTCATTTAGGAAGGGGGAGGAAGTAGGCACCCAAACCGGTAGATGAGGCTTTTCTGGGAGTGTATGCTCGGAAGAAATCGGGGTGTAAACTTTTCGTCCGATATGGGAGTTTCTTCCACGGCAGGGTGAGGGAGGGAAGGTGGGGCTACTGGACTAGAAAGAGGGGAAGGGTCTTAATGTAGGCAGATCTTGAGCACAGGCACATACGCTCATTCTCTCATAAAAGAGGACACACGTTTGTCTGTCTTTGAGACCCTGGCTGGGTAAAGGTCATGGCAGAGGGAGCTCTGTGCCATCACCACTGCGACAGGGCTTCTCATTGACTTTTTGTGTCGTGTCATTGAAAAGATCAGCAGCTGTCAGTGGCCCCCGGCTGGATCCAAACACGATAAACTGAGAATATTGAGGAGACAGATGAAAGGGACTGGCTGACATCTTGACGACAGAGGAGAAGAAGAAAGCACATCTCTTTCAGACAGAGCCTGACTCTCATCTGTGAGCAGCATCCATCCTCTAATGATCTGGGGGAAACGTTTAGGAAGACACAGTTACTATGTCCTTTAATCTCCACAAGCTTGTCTGTACATTCCTTTCAGTAGAAGATGGAGGGAGCTGTCTAGGAGTTAGGCCTCGTCAGATAAGCGAGTAAGGGTGCACGTCTGGGATCGGGCAGTAAAGATGAAGGCATTCTCATCTACGCTGACTTGTCTCCATCTTCTCGCCATACCGTTGTTCCACAGGCTGCCCACAGGGGGTGATGTTCGGGCTAACTGTCGGGGGAGGGACGAGGGGAAGAGGATGTCCGATCGGAGTTCGTAGCTACGAGTTGAGCCAGGGGTGGTTGAGGCATTCGCCGGCCGAGGCCCTCTTCTCGGGCACCATCTCCAGCATGGGCAGCAGGAAGTGGGTGAAGTGGCCCGCGTCTTCGTGCGACCAGCCGTACTTCTCCACCAGCACGTCGAACAGGGACCACGGCTTGAGCTTGGTGATGTGCCGCAACTCACCTGCAGGGGGGGCGACAGGGAGCAGAATGAGTGATGGCACAGAGAGGAAAGTGAAGTTTAAAGGGGTTGTTTAAACCAAATGACAGAAACACTTATTTTCTCACTTTGAGGACGAGGCTGGTGATATTTTTAAAATTTTCCTTATTGTCAACAAATCCCATTAAAAAACTAAAAAACTGCAATTATGTGACGCCTAGACTTGATATAGCTTATTGATCTGAGCCTGAAACTGTATAAACAACCTCACCATCGCATGGGATGTTCTTACACTGTGATGATCATGGGCACTGTAGTTTATTTTCAGTCCCACACACTCTCCTGCTGCTATAAACACTCACTGAAGCATCAAATGTGTCTTAATCCACAGCTGAAAATAATCCCTAACACGGGCACTATTTACTGAAACGATTTGGTTTGAATAACATTGATAGAAGCTACAGTATTCATCTGTTTTTGGAAATGATTTTACTTTTGTTTAAAGAAAGAGACATTAGCTGGCCTGGGGCTGGGTGCCATATACAGGTTAGCGATGTTACATGTTGATTTCTGGTCCTTTCATGGGATTTGTTAACATTATGAAAAAATACATTTCTCAGAGAATAATGATCTGGATCAAGTGGATTTAAATGTTTTCATAAGGGGACTGTTGAACCTTGGCGGAGGGTTGAACTCTACTGAGTGTCATTCTAATTTTAATTGTATTCACTGAGGCCTGTGGATTTCCATCTCTTAGATTTCTGTTTCCACCAGAGAGTAGTGGAGGTGATGTGGATTGCATTTCTGGTTGCCACAGTTCTGTAAAATTACAGAGAACACAGCACAATTTTCGCCAAACAGTGTCCTTGTTACCTTGGGGCCCTTTCACAAAAGAGATAATCCACCTAGCGCACAGTCAGCCCTTTTCATTGGGACTATTTCACCAGTAAATCGTTACTGTAATAAATATAAAAAAAATCCTTTCACTTTCATTTTCGCTGTGGTGGTAACAGAAATCTCAGAGACACATTTCTCAAAATCTGGCCAGACAAATGTCTGCACTGCCGGGTCCCATTAGAGGTAAGTAAGAAAATATGGTCTTTCTGTTTCGGACGAGCTGACCGTTATTCTGCAGACTCCAACCAATCACCACAATGGCGATTTCACTAATTAGTTCACCTCGCTCCGCCCGATGCTGTGCTAATCAGCACGGAGCTGTAATGATGGAGTGAAAACCTGCAGAGTCTTGGCCAAGAACCAGATATGGACAGAAAGAGGCCGAGAAGTGGCAGAGGAATGGAAACAGACAGGGAGAGGAAGGTGTTTATTATTGAAGTAGGGGGGAGATGACTGGCAATCAAGAGCAAAGGTTCGCTTCCAATCATGGCTGCCATGGTAACCTCTCCATCCTAGTATGCACTGATCGAAAGAAGCACAATATGTGGGAAAGGAACTGGAATCAGTACTGACACGTGATGTGATGACAGCAGCACGAAGCTTTGCAGCTATTTTTTTTGTGTGTAAATAGAAACTGTGCTTGTTAAAAAAAGGCTGCATGTTTATGACCTTTCGTGTGAGTGTGTTTCAATTGTTTTGTCTGGTTCAGTGTATGAGCACTGCTCCACCTCCCCCGAGTTCAATAAAAGTCTGCGTACGAGGCCGCTCGACTGAGCTGCACGTGCAGAGGCAGCGTGGTAGACGGGAGGAGCCCGGAGAGACGGAGCGAGAAAGTCAGAGCAGATTAACGGAGCGCTGTGAGATAAAAGGGGGGAACATTGAGACATCAAGTGCAGCCTCCGACCTCAGATAGAGACAACATCAAAGACGGATCTCATGACACATTGTGAAGAATATATGAGCAGAAAGAGAAGGAGATGAAGAGGAAGAAAAAAGAGAATAAATGAGCGGGTGCAGGGGTTATCAGCTGTATCAAACACACACACTTACCATGTTCAAAGATGAGGTGTGTCACACACTTCAATCTTTACAGTGAGGCCTTACTCCTCCATGTGTAGCCTGGGAATTTGACTTTACTTTTACTATCGCTAATACTGCTATTGATTCTTCCAGAAAAGACTAGGCTTGTTCCTGAAGTGTTGGCTGCTGCTTACAGATTTAATTGTGAATTATTAATCTTAACTCTGAAATACATGCTGCAGTGACTAATAACCTCTTGTTGAACTGGTTCCTTTTGGCGTCATTTCACAAAATTGTGATTAAAAACACTTGTCAAACTTGTAAAATAAATCCTCAAATGACCTTCATTTTTTTTATTTTGAAATAATAATTGTTGAAGAATGGTTGTTATTTTTGAGTGAGCATTTTTGTGATGTTTTGTGTTTGGTTATTTTTCATCAAGGCAGAGCTTTCAAATGTTTTTTCAAGCTATTCCTTTTTTGTGTTATATAAAATACAGACAGACCATGTTTTCTGGTGTAACTCTATTATGACATGGCTGTCTCTTTGATAGTAGTTCTTTCAATCGAAGAAAATGTTCTCTTATGGCAGAGAAAATTAATAATATACATTTACCATGAGTATAGTATGAACATAATGACTATGCCAATGAAAGTCAGTCAGTTATAATGATGGCTTACTCCCCAGCCATACATTATATTATTCATTACCTCAGCCAAGGAGGTTAGGTTTTTTTTACCCTCTGTTTGTTTGGTTGTGAACAAGATTACTATGAAACTTGGTGGAAGGATCTGATCTAGGCGAGGGAAGGGCCCATTAAAATCTTGGACATGTTTAATGGACTGATATTTATGAGTGTGTGTACTTTGGTGCAGATCCAAATAAAACAATCTGCATCTAGTGAATTTAAATGTGGTTTCATTGTTGGGCCTTGATGGAGGTATGTACTCTACTGAGTGTCATTCTAGTTTGGCCCAGTTATTGAAAACTTACCTGAACTCTATCTGAACTGCCTTGATTCAGAATGACTGGAAGTACTGCTTACTACACAACAAACTTCATCCAGGTACTGTGACGACTATGAACGTCTACAGCTACTCCAAAAAGGGATGAGGCCCGGCCTACACCGAACCAACCATGAACCACAGAGTCGTTTACCTTTCTTGGAGAAAAACTCTCGGTTGTACTTCCCGGCAGCGACCACTTTGCGTGGGACCTTCCCAAGGAGCTCCATGATCAGAGCGATGTGGTCTGCCCACCACCACATACATCACAGAAGGGAACAGGCACGATTCAGCATTACAGCATGCACACACACATCAACACGACAGGCTGCATGGGACGGAAACACACTGCTGCCTCCGGCCACTGCATAGACGCACTCACAAACTAATGACTAATGTTACACCTTAATGCAGTGAGGATTTGCTCTCACTGTTCTCAGTCACAATTTCACAATCAGTACACCCAATTTTAGTAAATTCAAATCAAAAAGTTTTAAATTTGAAGCGTCCATTTTTGTGTGTCTCAGACATCTTTGTGTCTCCGTCCCACCAGCTCTCTGTCCAGTGCTACCTCTTCTGTTGAAGAACTCCCGGGAATATTTTCCGGAGAGTGCAAAGTGCCTCGGAATACAGCCCAGCAGCTCTATGATGTGAGCTATGTGGTCTACAGAGGAGAAGAGGAGGGAGGTGGATGGATGGGAGGAGAGGGAGGAGAAGGGGGGAGGAAAGGGGATGCCAAAAAAGAGAGAGAAGAGGACGGAAAGGAAGGAAATACAGACAGAGAAAGGGTAACGACAAGGAAGAGAGGGATTAATTGAAAGGGGAGAGATAAAAGTAAAATGTAAAAAAAAACAGAAACGGGGAAGGGAGGTGACAGGTTGAGAAAAGAGGGGAGAAGGATAAAAAGAGACAGTCACGACAGTAAAGGAGAAAAATCGTGTTAGTGAGCTGTGCCCCCACAGCAGAGTTGATGAGATGAGATGTTCAGCCTTGGAATAAAAGTGACATGAACTCAGATGCAAAATTGAACAAACTAAATTCCAGAACTACACTGAAAAAACAAGTAAGTTGTTTACCAACTTCAAAATAAATATGACTTAAGTATTTCTTTTTCAAATCAAAGTTGCCATTTGTGTTGAAACAACTTGATAATCTTTATTTGAACAAACTTAATTCATTTGTGTGTTGCCAACTGAAGTATTTTAAAAAAAAGTTGGTTCAACAATTGTCTTTTCTCAGTGAAGATTTTCAATGTGGCCTCAGAGGCAGGAAATCAAAAGGTGTCACTGGGCGTCATGACAAAACAAACGGTGGTTTATTGCCTTTGAAAAACATGCAAAAAAATGAGGTTAACTGTGTCATGTGTGATAAGAAAAATAACACAATGAGCTCACTGAGCTCACAGAGCAGTGAGGATGAGGAGATACGTGAAGATGAGCCGTGCACAGTTAGAAAACGTGTCGTATTCAGGTTATTGACTCGCGTCCACATGCAAATATAGGGACTGTGATGCTTGATAAGAATAAAATGTGACCAGGATATAGATACACATATACTCAGGATAACTACTCTTTAGATGAATTCACTAAATGTTACTTTAAATTTATTGTGAACAAAAGATCTCTAGATATTGATTGATATTGACACTGTATGTGTGTATCTATAACATGTGAGCAGTTCAGGTTTAGGTTGAAAATGAGTGGAGGCATCGCAGCAGAGTTACAGGACAGGATTTACAGTTGACAGTGGACAGTGGGGATTTGGGCAGAGGGATGGCTACTTTACACTGAGCTCACTTTAGGCCATTTTGATCCATTTAAGACCCACTTAGGATCAATCTGTTACAAATACAGCTGTCTATTGTTCAGATGTACTGTTGAAAATAATAGCACAAAGATGCACTAAAAATTGCGGCATTCATAACACTTTAACAGAATCCAGTCAAATCAACAATTATTAATTATTTCAAATTTTGATCCCCATTTACTAATAAAGAGAAACAAATCTTATTCCGCATAGTGAATAAAATCAAAGTTCACATCCACAATAACTTTAAATACTGATACACAAAAACTGAAAATAACATTTGAAAATGTATTAATATTATTATCTATTTTTTTTTTATTTGCATTTATTTTGTAAATTTAATTTTGATTTTATTTGGTGTATTGTAAAGAGTTGGATAATATTGTGAGTGTCTGTTATGGGACAAATTAAGAAAACCTAATCAAATGGATTTCAAGTTGTAATAAATGCATCAGTACATTTGTGATGTTTGAGCATAGTTAAGAAAAATGTGCTGCAAATATGCAAAGCGAATTAAGGTTAATAATGCTGAATTAAAAAAATGTCCCATTAAATGCAAAAAATCTATACAAATATTTAACTGCAGCTGTTCATTAAACACAAATTTCTACTCTAAATTAAAATATGTATCTTACTGCTCATTCTTTTATTCATTATTAAAATAAATATGCAGTATTAGAGCTTAAGCTTACAGTCTTGAGATACAATACTCAGTATAATACATCCAAAGGAAACATTTTGATATTTTTCTATATGGAAATTAAATGATGTGAGTGTCATATTACTCACCCTCATCACGGGAGTAGTCCTCTCCAGAGTGGGGCTCAAAAAGGTAATCTCCTGTAGCCAGCTCAAATGCCTACAAGAGAAGCAAAAGGCCAACTTGAGTGTCCACTGAGAGAAACTGAATAGTTGTAATATGATGCATACATACAACATGTAAGTATATATTGTCCTCACCATGCAGGCAGTGCTCCAGATATCTGCAGGAGTGCTGTAACCAGCTCCTATCAGGACTTCAATAGAGCGGTACTGTCTCGTCTGGATGTCCTCTGTGAAGTGTTTATGCTGCAGAGGAGAGAGGAGACCAGGAGAGGAGAGGAGAGGAGATGAGAGGAGCCAATATCTCTTACCATTAAAATAAATTGAAAATTTCCAACCAACTAAATGTCCCAAATCTCTTTTGTTGTTTAACCAAGAAATTAAAAAAAATTAACCAAGAAATTAAAAAACTTCTACTCCTCCCTTTTTTTTTACTTTGTTAGAATAAATGAACTTCAAACACTGTGAGACCCACAGCAACCAATTCTCACCAATCTGTTATGACTGCTTTTATGTTTTGGTTAAAAACTTCCCAACAGAAATCTCTGGCAAGTAGTTGTGCCAGATCATCTGATATTGACCAGGCCTTTATCCAACTAAGAGGATTATTCAAAAGTCAAAACATTCGTCTGACTGGATTTCAACAATGTCAACAATAATTACAATAAAAGAATAGGTCACCTTCCTGTGATCTCCTGTGATCTACAGCTAAATCTAAAAATAAAGAAACAGTCTTACCACCCAGCAGGCATTTCCAAGATCAGCGATCTTGACGCGAATAGATTCAGCGTTGCGAGGATCCAGTGGGTTGATTAGGAGGTCTGCAGCTCTGGCCCTGACTGAGAGGGAGCAGAGGGAGAGAGCACATGTTTAATGCATATGACCAGGACTCTTCGTCTTCTTTTTCAACAAGGAACCCAAGGAACCAACTATGAAATGTAATGACGTGTTTTCAGAGTGTTATTAAACTAGAAAAAAAGACTTGATGTCAATAACTTGTTAGAGAAATTGTGTTTATAAAGGGAGTTGACCCCAGAGCCAGAGAGAGAATGATACTAAAATGAAAGTTGTGGGTGGAGGACTTATGTTGGTGATGTGTCATTGATAATACCCAGATATTTGGACACAGAGATGTAATAATGAGCAACAGGATAATGTTAGCAGGCAGCTATAATGTATAAGATGAAAATGAAAATCAAAACATAGTGATGATTATTCATACTCTGCTGATCTGTTCCCCCACCTGCGATTTAAATTAAGTTGTTAGGATGATTTTTCTGTCCTTTTTTTATCTACATCAGTAAACCTCATTTACATGTAGATTAAAAAATCCTTTTCAATTGAGGCCTTGGAATAGAAGGCAGCATAAACGAGGCAGTGTAAATCATTTACTCATTATTAATACAGAAAAAATGAGAATGTAATGTCTGACTAATGTAATTAGTATGAAATGTGATTTAATATTTTTTGGTAATTTTCAATTTGTAATATTCTTTTAATTTTTTTTAGCTTAACACTTGGAAATGAATGTTTATATTGAAACAACAATATTTCAAAACCATATTTGTTTTAAATAAAAATGATGACATAACATTTGATAATAATGAAAAGTCTTTCCTAAATATTGTAAATCTGCTATATCAGCGAATATAGTAATTTGTGTGTAAAGCAGTTATATAATACATTTAATTAATGTAGCACATCTCTTAACCACGTTATAAAGTAAAACACAGAAAAGAGAAATACATACAAAAAAAATTAAACACAGCAATCATAAACACAGGTTGATATTATTGTTAAAAATAAAAATATAATGACATGAAAGCGGTAAAACCCAGCAACATATAAAACATTTAAATAGTAGACAGTATATAACCATGTCTCACCTTTGGGTGTGTCCCCCGTGCTCGAAGACGACACGGTGCGACTGCGGTCAGCCGGGCTGTTGGGTGACCGCCCTGCTCCGATTTCTGCTGTCCCCACCAATACAGGGTTTCCTGGCTCAGGATCCAGGGGCAAGTCTGGAAAGATGGGCCTCGCTGCCCGTTGTGGCTCTCTGGATCCGTTGGTCAGCCCCGGTCCGCCCAGGTCGCCGTTGTACATCTCATAACCAGAGCTGAGAGAGATTTCCCTGTCCGTGTAGCTCAGCTCGGACTCCACCAGGGGGCAGAGGAGAGGCTCGGGGGTTGGCGAGGGTGGCGGAGGGGGGCCAGGGTTTGGTTTCAGTAACTCAGACCCTAACAAAACGTGGCCGTTGGTTTTGGCTGAGTTGGTTTTGTTGTTGTGGGGTTTGATTGGGGGGGAGATGTCCGTAAGGAGGTCAGCTGTCGTGTCGTCATCCTCATCTTCGTCGTCGTCGTCATCATCCTCTTCTTCCTCTTGCTCCTCCTCATTCTCCCCGTCCTGCTCCTTCGATTCCTCCTCTTCCAACACGGCCTCCGCTGTTTTGCTGTCACTCTTTGGCTCCTCTCTCTCATTCTCCCCTTTTTCAGTCTCTTTCTCCACCTCCGCCTGCTCCTCGCCTTCCTCTTCCTCGCCTTCCTCCTCCTCTACCCTCTCTTCCGCCTCTGCGTCCTCTTCGTCATTCTCATCCTCTGTCCCTTTCAATCCCTCCTCCTCCTCATCTTCGTCCTCATCTTCTTCCTGCTCCTCTTCCTCTACCTCTGCTGGTGCTGCATCTCCACTACCTTCCTCTGAGGTGAGGGGAGGAATGGGGGCATCTTTTTCAGTGACAGGCGTGGGCTCCTCGTCCTCTTCTTCCGCCTCCTCATCAGGGTCGTCTTCGGTGATGGTGGGTACCTCGATCTGCTCCTGAGGAGGTGCTGCGCCTAACATGGAGGGAGGAAAGGAAGAAGCATTAAAGAGAGGAAGTGAGTGGGAAGGAGATGTAAGTGAATTCAAAGACGGCGTAGGCAGAGAAAAGAGCAGCCTGAAAAAAGAGAATAAAGGAGGCAAAGGAGAGAAAGTGAGAATGAAAGAGACAGGGGGTGGAGAGACAGAGGGTGGAAGATGGAGATGGAGAGACACTGTTGTCTTTTTCTTCTTTTTTATGTGAATCAGCCTCTCCTCCCATACACAGTGGGTCTAGTGTGGGCTGAGTAGTTGGAGCTAATCCACCTGCTATTCATTCACAGACAGAATCCTGCGCACACGTACTCAGACGCTCACTCGTGCTGCAGATCAATGAACGCCACAGCTTGGATTTAGAAAAAGAGTAGAAAGTAGAAGCTAACCTAAATACGTTGCTTACTCTTCCTTCACATTGGAATTCACTTGAATTGAAAGCTGCAACCAAGATGTATCATCCATTAAACTGAATCTATAACAAAGTATTGTACAGCAAAAATCAATAAGATGGTTTAATGAACTAAAAATTAACTAGTGGTAGTTCAGTGTAAATGTACAACACACTCAGATTCTACAAGGGGATGGCTGAGGATGACATTTTTCAACTTAGATTCCAAATGGTCTCTAACATCCTGGAGATCCCTGTCATCTGGTGGTGGTTGGCAATTTACCATCAAACTCGTGCAGAAGATCTTGACACGTACAAGGGACATTTACCATCTTGTCCAATGTTTTAAAAAACACTTAAAATGACACAAAATGGCAGAAGTTCAGACGAAATGTGATTCCAGCTTTACTGAACAAATGAGAGACCGGTGATTCAGAGGTCTGAATAAAGCCGCGAGGAGGCGATATAATAAATTCATTGCAAATGGCACTTTTATTTTTATTTGCGCGCAGCTTATACAACAGCATCTAAGTAAAACAGATATGACAGGAGATGTCAGGCTGTGGCTTTTAAAGTGCCCAAATGAAATGTCAGTTTGTACTAAACTGTATTCTTGGCCGGGTGAACGACCCTCTGAACCGAGATTGAGACTGAAGCACAGAACATCATAACAATAAAACATGCACACTTCACACTTCACACTGTGACGGCCGAAAAAAATCTCCATCCCAGCAGGGGTGGGTCCGTGCACAGCCACAGCCAAATATTCGCCAAATCCACAGGAATTCATTTAAAATTTTGATGGGAAATATAAATAGTGACAGATATTCCAGAGTTAATCCTGGTAAATGTGTGTAAAAAAAAATCCCAGGACATTTAGGGGACCAAACATTTTGCTCCACAGCCACAATAAATCATATTTTGAGGTCTATATATAGGGTGAAGAGGTTAACACTGTCGTCTTGAAACAACAAGATTCTGGGTTCACACCAGGGCTTCTCGTGTATAGTTTGCATGTTCTCATGCGTGTGTTTGCTCCACATGGTCCAGCTCCCTCCCACAGGCCAGACACATGCAGCTGAGATTATTCGGAGACTGTAAATTGCGAATGTGTGTGAATGTGAGTGTGAATGGTAGTTTGTCTCTGTATGTTAGCCCTGTGATACGCTGGCGACCTGTCCAGGGTATAAACTGCCTCTTGCCCAATGTGGGCTGTGATTGGCTCCAGCCCTCACACAACCCTGAAGGAATAAGGGGTGTATATAACATGAATGGTCTATAATTGGGTTTACACTCTTTTTTTTCGTTATTATAATACGGATACTTTTTTCTGGCCTGATAATCCAAACTGAACAGGTCGTGAGCACGGGGTCAACATGCAGAGACAAACAACCATTCACACTCACATTCACACGCAGAGTCAATTTAGAGTCTCCAAAAAACAGAACCCCAGTCTGCATGTGTCTGAACTGTGGGAGGAAGCCGACCCAGAGAAAACCCCTCTCAGACACAAGGAGATTACACATTACAGATTGACCCCGACCAAGCTGGGATTCAAACTGGGAACCTTCTTGCTGTGAGGCTGACCACGCACCACTGTGCTGCCTTCCTCTAAAAATCCCTTCAAATCATCAGGATTCCCAAGGTGGAGTTGATCACTGTATTTAATATTTGTATAGCTGCACCTCAAGAAGAAAGAAAGAAAGAAAACCTCAACACACGACTCACATGTATGATTCGTCAACCTGATGGGCCTCTCCCTCTCTCCTCCCTCCTCCTCCTCGTCTTCCCCATCCTCCTCATCGTCGTCATCCTCGTCGCTCTCTCCCAGGGCCATGCTGGGGCCGAGCGCCGCTGACTGCAGAGATGAAGACAGGTTGTGCTCAGGTGCCTCTTTATCATCCCCCTCTTTGACGCTCTCTTCCTTTTTCTCTGCCTCTCTCTCCAGGGCTTCGATCTCCAGCATCCGCCTCTCCAGCAGCTCCGCCTGCCGCTTCTGTTTCTTCTTCAGCTTCTTCTTCTTGTTCTTGGAAATCTTCCCCACCTCAGAGGAGGAAAAGAGGTACAGGAGAAGAAGAGGGAGAGTCACAGGAGGCAAAACACGGCCTGAACAGGAGAAATTCAAGGAATAAAACATTTTGATATGTATTTGAATGGTGCGTGATGTTTATATGTAATTGCCACTAACACTTCCGCTGTGCATTATTATATCATATTATAATATTTGTGCATTTTAAAGAGAGCATGTGATTGCTGTCCGATGAAAATCATGCTGCCGAGAATTTAATGTGATTTTGAATTTTTCCAAGCGAAAGAAAAGGATCACGGTTTCCTTTATTGCTTCAGAGAAATGTATTAAAAACTGTTCTCAAGTCACACGAGCACACATTCTGCCAAGGTCAGACATGTTTTAGTTATTTTACACGACACATTTACATATTTGATTTTGCTCTCCTTGCTTTTTTGAAGGACTTATTTGGAACAAGTTGATGCCAAAGTCTTCCCTGCACCAATCAGGAACTAGAAACATTGGAATCACCTTCTGCTGAGAGTTATGCTGCCAGACAACTGTCAATCAAATGCGACCACACGTACACAGTCCTGATGACAGGGATTCACTGAGATTTGGAGCGATTAACTCTTAATAAACATAAAGAAATTATGTCATTTTATTTGATTATCGTGTCACGAAGAACACCCACTGGTTTATATGAGAAAAGAGCCCCTAAGGTGACATGGGCAAAACAATTATAATTCAAGTTTCTTGTGCACACCTGAAACTTACTTTATTTATTTTTTCTGCCCATGTCACCCTAGGGGCTCAATGTAAGGAATTGTCACAAAGAAGAAAACAGAGTTGTATTTCTTAATTTATACAAATCCGACACCTTGGAGATACGTGGTTTTAACTGGACAAAAACTAAATGTTATATAACAGTCAAATTTCATTAAATTAGTTTTTTAAGGCCATTAAAAAATACACAAAGTTTTAATTGTAATGCATGTAGAGTATTCCTCAAATTCTGAAAATAACTATTTATTAAAGGTTCAGGATGAAGTGAGCATCTGTCCTTACTAATATACTTGCTAAAATTTAAATATCATGGTGCACCCAGTATCTTCCCTGTGTCTCTTGCACTTTGACTGACTGCATAGTGTGAAATGCCCTGGAAACACATACTGTATCTTTCTTTTAACTTGAATGTTTTGTTGTTTTTTGTGTGTGTTCATGTTTGAGTGTGTTAGTGCATTTCTCTGATTTTATACTCACATCTGTTGTACTCACCGGTTTGAGCTGAGGGGCTGTGCTAACTGACAGGCAGAAAGAGAAACAGCAACAATCAGTGGCTTCAAGCTTTCACTAACATCAGTCCGTCACTCAACCGAGTTCAAAATACATCCAATAATATCGTCTTCAGGAAAGTCGATCATCAGGTTGTGTATTCATGCTACCTTTTAGGGGAGACATATTATGCTTTTTTCAGTTTTTCTATTTCCTCTAGTATGATGTAGGTTTTTTTGTAAATGTGAAAGTTCTGCAAAGTTAAAACGTTCTCCGGTCCGTTTATAAGAGAGCTCCTGAAAACACTGCTCCTCAAACACCCAGTCAGTCGTCCAGACCAACACTTCTGCACCATTGTGATGTCATCATTCCAATGCCCCACATTTGCATAAAGCACGCCTGGCTAATCTCCTAAAGCTATTCTGACTAATCCCCTAACAGAGCCAGGTAAAGCCAGAGAGGAGGCCGACATTTCCTACACACGCTTGGAGCGGTTAACCAATCACAACAGGGTGGTCCAACTGACCAATCAGAGCAGACTGGGCTTCACCAAGAAGGGAACCTTAAAGAGACAGGAGCTCAAATCAAGCGTTTGAGACAGAGGCTGAAAAGAGGAGCTGAAGCAATGGACAGTATGAGGACAGTGATGACCATTTCAAGTAATAACTCAAATTTAAATAATGAACCTCAATATTTCACACTTAACGTTATGTTAATAGAAATCATGTTGACTGGTCTACTCCTGGTTTCCAGCTCAGCAGCTCAGCAAGTACAACAATATTTCAAGCAGCATTTTCTGTTCATCAGAAATATAAACTCGTTATATCCCGAATGATAAACAACAACCAAACCTCATGTTGATGACAGAACATTGTATTTACTCAGTCTCTTCAGTCACTGACAGATTTGTGTCACCACTTAGCTCTTCTGTTTTGACAGCTGATTGCTTTGTGCCCGAATGTAAGCAACGTAATTGGTTACCCCCAAGGCTAAAAAAAGACTCCATTGGCTGACGCAAGGAATTGACAGCTCATGGTGGAGAGGGTGGGGTGGTTGGGGGTTCACCCAAGGAACAGGGTTCATGTTGAGTTCATCAAGACTGTTTTTTAAGAACTATTTTTCTTTTTTCCGGCAGAGGAACTTGGTGACAAGAGATGAAACAGCAAGAGTGGAGGAAAAAAACAGACAGCAAGTCGTGGAGGAGACACAAAAGGCTTCTATGGGAATAGTATTTCTTAATTGTACATTTTGATATTAAACATGATCATTAACAGTAAAAAAAAGGGTTAATACATATTTGAGGATTCATGATTTATTCCTTTCACTATAAATAAAGATTATAGATTAGGAATAAGGACTGTTATCCTACTCTATGTATAATAAGTTTACCGTTTTACATAACAAAAAACACAAAGTCTGCAAAAGAAAACAATAAACCGATGGACTGCGACTCAATTCCTTTCGAATTGATCAAACACAAGTGTTAGTGTGTCCCTACCTGCGGATCCAGACGGCGGTGGGGCTCCGGCTTTCTGCCACTCGGTTGCCTCCATGGCCATGCGCCTAACGAATGCATCATCTACGCACATCAGGATGTTCTCCGGCTTTATGTCCGTGTGGATGATTTTACACTTTGTGTGGAGGTAGTCCAGACCCTGCAGGACCTACAAACACATTCAGGTAAAAAGTCACACTCTTTCTTATTAATACATTTAACTCTCTGTACTCAGTTATTGTCCTCTGTCTCTCCCCATGTCCTTCCTTCTCTCCTTCTCAGAGCCAAAGTAGCCGTTCCTTTAAATCTTCTCAATCTTGAAGACAGAGAGGAGAGGCTGTTTTTGTTTCACCGTTTTTCTCCTCGGTTTATTCGGAGGCTCTGAGACTGAAACGCTGATGGAAAAACACCGATTTAATTTCTGCTCATCTTCCTCTTGGCTTTTGAGAAGTGAGTCGCTGGCAGGGGCTGAAATGGCTGAAAGTCCTAATGTTTGAAGTGCATAAAACCATGCACTGTAGTGGAAAGCTTTGGATGTGCTCTTTGGAGCCTTTTATATTCTTTTCATGTTATATTTCTCAATCCGCTTTCTTCTCTCTGTCTTTTGACCCAGTCTTTCAAAGTCCATCTCTGAAGACTTTTTACCCTCAAGAAAAACCCTGTCAGAAAAATATCTCACTAATCAAGATATAGTCCACTACATAGTGAGGTCAACATTTTGCAGATTGTCCGAATGTTTAATGAAGTTTATGTTATACTCTGAATGTTGGACTCATTGTTTCCCAAAGTGCAAAATGAAAAGTAGTGTTCAACCGATCGAGCAATATGTACAGTACCATCATGCAGTGCTTTTAAAATGTATAATTGTATTTTTCACCAGCCAACATTGTTTTTGTACGTCATAATCCTGCAAAAACGATGTAATTGTTTCTTTTGCCCCTTAGCTCACTATATGGTCCTTTACATTAAATATAGTGAGAAGGAGTGAGTGATTTCAGACACTGCCATAGTGAATGAAAAAAAGTCTGTTTGCCTACTATATACCAAAGTGACCAAAGTGACAAATGCAGTGCAGACAGTGTATATGACAAGTATGTGACATTATTGTATTCTCTATAAAACGTCCAGATTTTTTAAAAACTTTTTTTTGTTGCCTATGTCAAACTGTAGATGTCACTGTTGTAAACCGCTTTGTTATTGTATTATTTTATGTGTATATGTCTGAGATATTGTGATGTCTATAAGTACATTAGTTTGTTGTGTGTGCGTGTGTGTGTGTGTGTGTGTGTGTGTGTGTGTTTGTGTGTGTGTGTGTGTGTGTGAGTGACTTACCTGTTGGATAATGCTCTTGACACACGGCAGTGGCAGACCTTGGTAGTTAGATTTAATAATCCACTTCAGCAGGTGGTGACCCAGTACCTCAAACACCATGCACACATCTGGGGATGGAGAGTCAAGGACCGACGTCATCATCATCATCATCACACACACGCACACGCACACACACACACACACACACACACACACACACACACACACACACACACGATAACCTGATAAGGATACGTATGCCATTGACTCCAGAGATCTTGAAGTCATCTATCAGCTGGACGACCATGTCTTTGTTGGGGTCGCCGGGGTCGCTCTCTCTCACCTGAAAGATGAGAGGACAGTGAGATGAAGCAAACACTGGAGGAGAAAGGGAATTAGAAAAGAGAGCAGGAAAGAGAGATGATGAAAGGATGAGGGAAAATGTTTGATTCTGATAGGAGTGTCCTCTGCCTCCACCGTGCAAAAAAGACAACCTGAGAGAGAGATGCAAGGTGCAAAGAGAAAAGAAGGTCGGAAAGAAGGAAAGAAGAAGAGGAGGAGTATAAACGTATGGATGTAAGGATGCAAAAACTAGAGGAAGAGGGGAAGGAAGGAAAAAGGAACAAACAAAACTGAAAAGGATGAAATGATAAAAAAAATCTGACTCCCAAACACCAAAGTATCAAACCAATCAGATCCTCACACATCGCAGCAGTTTGATCTCGTCCAGGGCCGTCTCCGTGTAATGCTGGGCGCTCTTCACCACCTTCATCGCCACAAAGTTCTTCACTCTGTAATGACACACAGACACACAAAGATGCATTATTATGATTTCGTAGTGACTCACAAACCAACAGGCTGATAAAGGCAGCAATGCTAACTAATGAGTGAATGTGAGAGGTATGGAAATAGCACCTGAACCAACACTGGCCAACAGCTTGGCATTCACACTGCCCACACTGACACTGCAAATGCTAATGTGAGAGCTATGTGGCATTTTATTATGAAGTTGACATCATGTGATAGTACACCAGGGACACACTGCTTTGGTCTTATCATAGTCCACACACACACCTATTGTAATTGATGGTATGTATTCATGACTCTTTTGTAACTACTGTATGTTATGTTGCATGTTGTATGTCAGAGTGTTCTGACCTGTGTGACATTGTGTAGTCTCAATTTGAATGTGATAATATTAAATTAAGTGCTGATTTTACTGCAAAAATGAGTTGATAAATTGACAATGATCATCATTTAATTTACATCATTGAAGAAATGTAAATAAATGTTGCTTATTCTTCTTGTACATAAAATATATTTTGGTTTTAAATTGATTGGATAAAAATTCAAAAATGTCCTCTTGGCCTCTGTGAAAATGAGATGGACATTTATAAATATTTTTGGACAAGTTATAAACTAAAAAATAATCATGAATTATTCAGTAATGAACATATTTGTCACCTTCGACAAGGAGGTTGTGTTTTTACCCCTCTCTGTTTGTGTGTTTGTTGGTTGGTTTGTTTGTAAGCAAGATTACACAGAAACTACTGGACAGATTACCATGAAACTTGGTGGAAGGGGTATGGGTCAGGAAAAGAACCCATAACATGTTGGTGCGGATCCAGGAATTGTGTTTAACTTGTTTTACAATGCATTGCAGGTGTTTTTCATTGTTTTAGCGGGAAATAATGAATGGCTCTTGATCAATCAATCAATCAATCAATCAATCAATCACATTTTATTTGTATAGCCCATATTTACAAATCACAATTTGTCTCATAGGGCTTAACAAGGTGTGACGATCTTGATGGAATATAGTGAGTTTAAATGTGGTTTCATAAGCAGCCTTGGCTGAGGTATGCTCGCTGCAGAGTGATATGCTAGTTTTATTAATTCTGAAAAATGTACAGTGCAAAACAACGACAAGAACAATGTATAAAAAGCCAAACTACTGCAAATGGAAATCTACCAAAACGGTTGAACTTGATACAAAATGAAAGACAGAAGGAAGAGAAGAGGAATTCCAATGAAAACTGTTGTGAAAGGAAGGAAATAAACAAAAGAAAGTAGAAGTAAACAAAAGGCAGAAGGAGTCATGGAGGAGTGAGAGAAGACGACATCTGCCTCGATATTGACATAGTGAATAAATCCATGGTGCCGGCATTTGTCAAGCACTGGGATTAACTGTCCAGTGTGAGTCAGGTAACGCAACTCCAACTCACGGGATTATGACCACCATCAGTGTAATTAACACCAGTGACATGAGTAAATTAGTTTGTGTTTGAGTGTGTGTGTGTGTGTGTGTGTGTGTGTGTGTGTGTGTGTGTGTGTGTGTGTGTGTGTGTGTGTGTGTCACAGAAAGGTGACACTGGGTTGATGATACTGTCATCCATCCTCCACGGTTGCCTCGTGAACACAGAAACAACATCACAGTGCAAATGGATGGCTTTGGTGCTAGTGCACAATGGTGTTGGTCGCAACTGTCGTAGTGGTGACGTGCCAGATTCTGTCAACAGGTGCATGTGTGTTTGGTGTGTGTGTGTGTGTGTGTGTGTGTGTGCGCATGTGTGTGTGTGTGTGTGTGTGTGTGTGTGTGTGTGTGTGTGTGTGTGTGTGTGTGTGTGTGTGTGTGTGTGTGGGCTACATTTGATGTTGTGTGTGTCTATGTGAGCAAGGTCAAGTGAAGGACTCTCATGAACAGCATTTGTGAGCATTCAAGCGCTTTTTTGGGTCATGAGTAAATGTGGTGAATGTCTCAGCATGAAGCAAAATTTTAAAACCTATATGTACAGTGTGTGTGTGTGTGTGTGTGTGTGTGTGTGTGTGTGTGTGTGTGTGTGTGTGTGTGTGTGTGTGTGTGTGTGTGTGTGTGTGTGTGTGCGTGTGCATATGTGTGCGTGTGACTCACTGTATGTCCCAGCACAGCCATACGGTGGAGAAGTGGCCCCACCCCAGCTTCCTGATCACATGGTACCTTCCATTGAACAAATCCCCGATCTTCACCGGATGGTACCCTCCTGAGAGGGATAAAGAGAGAGAGCGGGGGAGAGAGAGAGAGAGAGAGGGAGAGAAGATGAAGGTTACTGGCGACTGCGAGAGATAACCAATGACATGAAATCCATTAGTGAGCAAAAAGTGGTGGGAGAGCAGCACAGAGGGAGGGAGGTCAAACAGACAGGAGACGTGACAGGAGAGACGTGTTTCACAAGTGGGAGAAAGAAGATGCAGGAGGAAAATACAGCACAAACATTTCCAGTGGCATGAATCTGCAAAATTTTGTGAAGCAACGATAGAGAGAGAGAGAAACAAAGTCGTTTCTTTGACACTCAATTTTAGATTTGACACAATAGCGCGATTCCAGTTAAAACCATTACGAACATTAGAGCTTGTGTCTGGGAAGCATTTTTGCAGTGAAGGATGTAGTATGTCGCTATCATTTGTTTCTATCATTTCCTCTACTCTCATTGATATAAATGGGTTGGACATCTCTCAGTATGATGCAGTATTATTCAGCAGCACAACAGAATCAATCATAAAAATGTGTTGAATCAACAGCGTCATTATTCTGTCCAGCGTAGGAGATCTAGATCTAAATCAGATTATTGGATTAAATAAATAAAAGATATATATATACACGATTTAGTTAATGTCATTTTAACTGTTTATTATTTTGAAACAGGACTGCACACAAGGCCTAGCAGAATTAATGTGAATGAACTTGCATCAACAATATTCATGCCAACATATACAACTGTTACTGGCAATACCTCCATCGTAACAATTGTTATTTCTGCTCTCTTCATCTCCGTCAGACATTTTCTCATTTATAAATACTTTACACTCTTCTCCATTTATATCAGACACGGTCTCATCAATGTTGTAAATATTGTTATTTTATTGACGTGACTCTGCTACACGTGACATCTATTGCACGTCTGTCCATCCTGGGAGAGGGGTCCCTCACATGCAGCTCTCTCTCGTGTGTTTTCTCCAGTTTTCCCTCACTCTTGCTGAGGGTTAAGAGCATGAGCAATGAGGGAAATTGTGATTTGTGAATATGGGCTATCAAATAAGATACATTTTCTTTCTTTCTGTGTGGATTTTACATGTTGTTGATGTGAGTTTTCTCCAGGTACTTCAGCTTCCTCTAACAGTCTAATGTCTTGCAGATTGGAAGTGGGTTAATGGGAGACTCTAAATTGTCAGTTTGTCTGTGTACGTTGGTCCTGTGATATGCTGGCGACCCGTCCAGGGTGTATCCCGCCTCTCGCCCAGTGTCAGCTGGGATTGGCTCCAGCTCCCCACCAACCTTCATAGGGTTGATACACGGTACAGAGGATGGATTGGATCTGTGGATATAGTTCACTGTGTACTGTATTACACCTGCTTCTAATGTTTTTATCCGTCTCTATATAAGCAGTATTGGACGACTTGTTCCACTCACTGAAGCTAACAGGATCTGATGCTGAGCTTCAGTATATTCTCACTTCAAAATGGACTAAATGTTTTCTCACTTAACAAAGTAGAGCTTGGTCTTTGTTCTTGCCACAGTGACACGACCAGCTGGCAGAGGGAGAAGTCGCGTCTGACAGGGCAACATTGTTGGAAGTGTATTTTGTTGAGCACAAACTTGATAAATTGTGGTGTTTCAAGTAAAACAGCACAGACACACACGCCGGGTGGGCAGGTGAGGAATCAAACACAGAAAACTACTACAGAAAGCTACTCAATGCACTTCTGTGCAGTAACAAAGTGCATTATCTGTTTTAAAAGTACGGGGCCCGAGTACAAGTACGTCAAATGGTCAGAAATAAATAAAAGGGTTACCAATAAAGGGTCTTATGTAGATAATATGAAAAACACTTCTGTTTTTGACAGGAAGAATGTGAAAATAAGAAAAATACCCAACAGAGATTCAATCTTTTCTCTTTTCTATCATCTTCCTCATGTGAGATGTGTAACATAATCTCAAGAATTGACCTAATCAATGAGATATAGGCTGTCTCAAAGTATTATAACATATGATTGAATTACATAATGCCATATTTAAACTAATTGAAATACTTTTAAACAGGCTGCACTATTTATTTCATTAGTGAATCTGTAGTGAAAATGATCCTCTCAGCAGTCGGTGCACTCCTCTCTGGCATCGTGACCCTCTGCAGGAAACAAGTCTGCCGCTCCTCTCTGACAACAAGCAAAACAACCTTGAGATGTTGGTGTCACAACTAATGAGCCTCTCAGACCGGCGGCTAGAGTGACACCGGTGTAAAATCCCGTCAGGATGGAGGGAGAAAGAAAGAAAGAGGAGAAAATCCAGACAGGGACAGCGATGGAGAGGGGGAGACAGTGTGAGACAGGGCAGCCTTTGTTGAGCTCTGCAGCAGCAGACATAGAGAGTGGAAGTAATGGGCTGGGACAGACTGACTTCCGAGTGTGCGTGGTCTGCTCTGTTCATGTGTTGCTCTGACCTTTGCAGTAGTCGGCGGGGTCCTCCTGCTCCTCATCATCGGAGCCCAGGATCTCCTCCTCCGGCTCCGGGGGCCCCGTCGGCTCAGGGGGAGGCGGAGGGGGTGGCGGGGGAGGAGGGGCGCTCACTGGGGCTTTCTGCTGGGTCTCAGGCCTGTAAATAAAACAGTGGGATGAAAGACAGTTAACCTCTCAAGTCACTTATTTTTACTTGAAATATAAGCTTGAGCAATTTACTTTCACATATTTGAATATTTGCAGCCATGACTCACAGCGAGGGCAAACATGAACTGCGCTTTAAGAGCAGATGAATAATATGAAAATAATAACTTGTGATATTTCCATATATAAAAGATGTCAACTCTTCCAGTGTGTGCTGCTGACTGGCATCGTTGACAGTTATTCATCTTGCACTGAGCTCATGAAGGCTTTTACATTCGCTGCTCTGAAACACACTATGTCAGACAGGTGCTTTTCTGCAGAGAAAAACAAGGCTCAGGAGGTGACGTGCCACATATCTGCTTGAAATAAAAAAAGGATAAACTACAGCGATCAATTGCCAGTTGCTGAACAAATAAAGAACATGTATTCTAGAGAAACTCATATGGAAGCGACTGTAAGTCCAAAGAAAAGAGGGACAACCTCACAACTCTTCTGCACTGTTATATCCGGTAAAATGAAATGAAGAAGCGGTAGAGGCACAACAACAACACCTGATTCATTCAAGCATTTTCTGCAAGAAGAAGTCCATAGAAGACGCTTAAATAAATCCTATATCTATTCATTTTAAGTGAAAGAAATATATATATTTTTTTATTTTTTATTTCCCTTCCTGCCTGCGCATTCTGCTCTGTCCCCATTCAGGTTCTGTTCCTGTCTGTGAGTGCTGCTGGCTGGGTGTCTTCTATCAAGACCACTAAGACACTGCAGTATATTAGAACTGGTACCACCACAGTGACTCAGCCAATTCACCACACACCTTGTACACCGGCCAACCTCTCTGCTTTCTGGCTGTTTGGGAATGTTGTTGTTACCTTCCTGCCCCAAAAAATAACTGTTGTTGTTTTTTAATCTGTGCCCAGCATCCTCAGCTAACATCTCTGCTGTAACCTGCCACGCTCAGCCTGCCTCCTCTGGCGTGCTTCACTCTGGACTCTCTGTTTGCCTATAAAAAAACTGTTTACTAGTGCTGTCTTGTTAGAACCAGTACCTTTTTCAACATTCGCTTTGTCAGTTCATTTTGAATTCTTGTCTTAAACCTCATTTTAAGGCTACACGTGACTCTGCTCCTGTGTCCTGTGTTCCATTAGACATTAACTTGGTCTGGAACATAGACTGTATATAAAGATGGACGACGAGTCTCCACTTCATCCCACTATCCAGAAATGAAGCCTAAATCTTACAGATACAAACGCTGCCATCATGTGCATTTGGAGAATCTGTGCAGAATTGACCTGAGGATTGACCCATGGTAGCGAGGTCCCACCAATACATGCGCTTAACCAATCGTGAGTCAGTCTCAGCTGTCAATCATGACATTTTTATTGCATCAATTAACCAATTAAAACTAAACTCACTGGAGGAATTAGCACTTGAACAAACATCAGTGTGATGAGAACTGACTGAAACCATCTCGGTCCTTGTACCATCCACTAACATGACGAGGGTGGGATTTAAAACCTGCAGCCAGCCACCAGGTGGCGATCAAGATGCTTTGGCTTCACTTTTGGGAAGCAGTCATGTTGTCCATCTGTATATACAGTGTATGTCCTGGAACCAAGTTTATTTGTCTTCCATTTTGTCACATTGAAATTCAATAATTAATGTCTGAATGGTGCAGCACTACAGTCAAAAGCAAAGTCACCACTTCTGTAACTATCTAATGTCAAACTCAGACAGTATGGATATTCCTGCATTCCCTATCATTTCTCTTAAAGTAAGCACAATATAAGAGAAGTCTTCTTCATGATTAGGGATAGAATAAACATTTTTAACTGTGATATGTACCACTGATTATCTCAATATCAGTTATCGTCCCAACACTTGTAGGACTTATTCAGATTTGTCCCATTGATTCTTATTGCTACATTGTCTTGTAACAACAACTTTATAAAGGATTCAATCACAGTAACTATCGTGAGTCAATGAGAGACATTGGTCGTCAAAGCGTGTTTGTAGCTCAGAGACGGTCAGGTTGAACTAATCCACACCCACTCCTCACCTCAGACATGAATCAGCAGATACAATGGAAACTGTCCAACAACAGACAAAACGAAAAACAACTTCTTTCAATCCTGAAAAAAATGTAGCACACCGTAAAAACAATGGCGACCTTGAAAGGGGTATTCGGAGCAGGTATTTCTAAAATGTACGACGTGATTAATGACATAGACGGAATAATAAATAGAATATCCAGAATGACAAATAGATGCATAGATTAGGCTTCATCAGCTTTTCAGGGTTCATCTCCCCGTTCCACTTCCTTGCCCTTGTCTGAAATGGAACTGAGCCCATGGGAGGGTGAACATTAAATAGGCTGCAGAGCACAGGCTGCCTCTTCTCTTCAGGCCTGGCTGAATTTTCAGCATTTAGCTGGCGCCCTTATCCGGGGCGACTTACAATGAGTGATCAGGCGGGGCACTGCCATGGCACACATGGATATTTATGGAGATTTTTGGAAACTTGTGCGTAACATCCAACCTCTACGGCTACGCCATCAGAGTGCCACTATGCTACTTCCTTCAGGACATCGTAAAACGACGTGATGGCTTTTAGTTATATTGTGTTAATATTACCTCATACTCAACACACTGTAAATCACAACTAGACACAAACATACATAGACATAGAGGAACACATGCACAACGCTTGGAAACAGAACAGACCGGCAACGTGCACATTGTGCAGCACATACACAGCAAACACAAATAAAGGAAAGGAACTCACTGAAGTTGACGTCCTGTCAGTGATTTTTTCCATTTCTAACATTATCTTTTCATATTTAGATGTTGTTGCTGATATCTCCACAGTGTCCATCAGTTATAAACATGTTTTGTAACTAAATCATATTTTCTTGGGTGCAACCTGCAGCATTTTCTCCCCATCATTCTCCAAGAAGGTTAGTTTTCACCTGTGTGTTTGTTTGTTAGAAGGATTATCTAAACACTACTGAACCAATTTCTACTGAACTTGGGGTCTGGGTCTGGGAAGACCCCATTAATTGTCGGTGCGGATGCGGATTAAGGGGCATCTTAGATGGATCTTAAATCAAATTAGACTAAATAAATAAAAAGCTAAATCTAGCAGATTTTAATATATCTATATCAAATTTCATATATATCATATATATCGATATAATGCTCATGCACTGTGAAAGCTCAGTGATGAAGTATGACACATAGTTGATCCACCTCAGATTAGTAAAATGTTTTGCATCACTCAGGAGAAAAATCTAAAATCAGTCTTTAAACTTAACAGAAATAATTTTGTGACATTTATTGTTACATTTATAGATATTGACTGATGTGGAAATTGTACTTTCATACAATTATTGTCCATATCACTCAGCCAGTACAACTGTGTTTAATGATCGTTATAATCATTATCTGACCACATCCTTTTTAATTTTATATTTCTGCGATAAGAACTACACAATCATGTTCAGGATTGTTAGCCTTGGCCGAGGTATGCGCTCTACCAAGTGCCATTCTTTGGGCCAACGTGGCATGTGTACATAAATGTGTACAACTACACACTCAGATAAATGTGCAGTGCTGTCCAAATTCCTTCACATTTATTGTTTTTGGGAAAATAAAAAGTACTTTGACAAAGGTATATAATCACAGTCACAGTCACAGTCAACTAAGTAACTTCATCTCACGCCAATAATAGATGCAGACAGTGTTCTGAGATGTGAATAAAACTCGTGCATTCATACTCAAACAGGTTGATGTTTTCAATCAATCAGACATTTCATCATCAATCCAGTCTTCCTCTAAAGAGAAGTGGCTCTTTCAGCAGCATGTCTGTGAGACTGAATGAGACCAGCTGAGCCTGGGAGAGCTCGTCAAACACTTCTTATTCAGCGTCACTTCACGCTGGCAACATGATCAAATGCTAAAATTAAGACAGAAAAAAAAATATAAACACGTAAACACACAAAGCCCGCGCTTGTGAGCTGTTATTTAATTGCGGTCACAGGCGCAGACACATGATGGAGGCTCTCGGTGTGTTACCATAGCAACTGCAGGGCAAGGAGGAGGAAGAGGATGAGGGAGGAGGAGGGTGTCCAGGACAAAAAGTGTTAACCTGGTGGCAAGGCCAACACGCACAAACAGACACACAACGGCACGGCTCCTCCCTTCCTGCAGATAAAGACAGAAGATGACTTGGCATTGAGAATTCCTTGCCATTTTACAACTTGTGCACACACACGCACACACACACACACACACACACACACAAACAGACACACACAGGCAGTAGAGGGTGTCCTTGCAGTAGGATGCAGCTTCTTTACCAAAGCAGTCACGTAGGGTGTCATACATCACGTCTATAGGCTCAGTGCTTTTATACTGCTCATCTTGCCATTGGCAGTACAGACACTTAACCCCCATAACTTCCTGGACCCGTGCCGAGCAGCAAAAACATTAAGATAGCAAAGACGCCGCCTGAGTAGGAAAGACGAGCAGAGCAGAGGCGGTGACAGAACAGAGAGGAAATGGAGCGGACGGACGGACAGAAAACAGAGAGCGAGAGGTAGAGATGTAGAGGAGGAAGAGGAAGGGAAAGAAAGAGAAAGAAAGTCAGATGTAGAGACAGACGAGAGAAGATGAGCCACCAGCCAAAGAGAGGGAGATAAACAGAGAAAGGCAGACAGACAGGGAGAGGTTAAAATTATGCAGGTGATAATAGAGAGACAGACTGAAAGACAGAGAGAAAGAGATACCCAAACAGAGACAGAGAAAAATAGAAAGACAGAGAGCAGTCGACTGACACACAGACTGACAACAGACTGAGGAAAATCAGAAAGGGCCCAGAGAAGAGGAGCAGAAAAGAAATAACAGAACCAAGGAGGAAAATACAGAAAGCAAGCATGAATCCATCCACACTGATCCATACTGTACATCACACCAACCTGTTAAATGACACTGTCAGACAGGTGGAGGTGGAGAGAGCATCAGTGGTGAGCATGTAAAACACTGTCTCTAACAAACTAAGGGGCTATGGGTTTGTTTTTCTCCTATTTTGTTTGTATAAAAATTGTATTCGATGCAAATCACCTCACGGATCCATAGAGTGACTCGCTCAAATGCATTATCAATACATTTCGTATTCATATTTTTATTCAATTCTTTGATTAAACAGAAAATGTATTTGTATCTTTACACGTAACATCAGATTTGTACAAACTACATTTATAAAACCACCACAATCTGCATTATAAACCAATAAGTCTTATTATGTTCCCACTGCGGACCAACGGGTTTCACTCTAACCAATCAGGAATGATTGAGTCCCCCCCTCTGGTCAAACCGGCACTAATCAATTTCCTCCATTAATTGGCACTAATTCACACTCTAGGAGCAACAATTTCCTCTTCAAGAAGGTGTAGTTACACCACAGCACATCTCCTGCAGCAGCTACATTCTTTTAGATTACAGACAATTACAGACAAACTTTTAGCAACAACTTAAAGAACGTGTGTGTGAGTGCCTTGCCTCAGGGCAGAGTGGGAGAAGTAAATATGAACCACCAGGACTGTCCCACGTGTAAAGTATTTCATGTGTATATCAAACAAGTGTGTGCTTGTGTCGCCGTCCCCTCTCCTGCAATAATGCATGTTTACATGGTAGCATTAAATGCACATTTTAATGGAGGTTACTTTGTACATGTACACCCTCCTATTGGTAAAGCAGTATCTTTGTGTGTAGAGAGTGTAGAGAGCAGGTTGAGACATGAGTCTTTCACTGCAGTTTTACTGTGGAGGTAAATAACTGCAGTATGTACCTTACACACACACACACACACACCTACACACACCTACACACACACACACACACACACACACACACACACACACACACACACACACACACACACACACACACACACACACACACACACACACACACACACACACACACACACACACTTATATACAGTACATGCCCAGAAGGCTTCTTACATCCTAAGCCAAGTAAAAGAGTGTGTGCAGGTCGTAATGAACACAAACGCACACACACACAGGTTTTTGGCCTAACACCCAACAATGGCATCTGTAGCACCAGTGTTAGATTTTTAAGAGCCTGACACGTTTTCCATGTCCCGGGTGGTTTATATCTAAAAATTTGCATCAAAATCACTGAAGAAGACATTTCTCCTCCCACACACAACTGCATGTATGATCAGTTTACATGTTTGTGTAAGGCTAACCCTACTTGAAAGGTTTGTCTTGTTGCTATAATAAGCCAAGGGCAATGTCCAAGCTCCAGCATTCACGCTTGAAAACCAGTTCTGTCACAAAGCTCATCATCCTGACTGCAGTGGAAATGTAGTGCTGTGCTGGAGGATGTGGAGAAAACTGTGGCAGAGAACAAATGTGAAATGATTTCATTTGACGGATTCCACAGGGAGGAGAAACTGAGATGCAAACTGAAGACCGGATTCAGAACAAATCGTAAAGCAGTTTTTTTTTTTTTCCTCCCTGTAAATTCCTCATCGCACACCACGCTGTGCACACGTGTCTGGACAGCTCTGCTGCTGTAAAGTGCTGACATGACAGGGCAGCAGTGAGAATGTCAACATGTGTACAGGTAAAACAAGTTTCCATTTTGATATAAATACAACTGTGTGTGTCAGCTAACACAAGAGTCCAGTGTCAGCATGATGAGTAGCTATACAAGTTCTAAGTGCTTATCTCTGGTTGATCAGGGCATCATCATCCAGTGCCCATTGATAAACCCATATAGCCCAATGGTCATTGTCAAAAGGTATCGAAACGAGAGCAGAAGAGGAAGTCAGGCGTCGATGTTACAGGGAAACAAAGTCCAAGCAGGGAGGATGCTGGAGTGGATGGGTCGACATTCATCCACATCAAATCAGTAACTGAACAACTTAAAAGAAGATCAACAATATTCCTGTTGGCTCGTGATGGATCTGGGTCTCGCTGTACCAACCTCATTTAATGACACACATTGCCTAAGTTGTTTTTGAAAAGAAAATCAATGAAAAGAAACGAGTTCACTAAACAGTTGGTATCTTTTGTGTGTCTCAGTTTAATTTGACTATAATACAGCTCTTGTCAAAGATGTGCATTGAACAAAAACTAAATAACGTTACTTCATCACTGTGCTCAAGTGCAGTTTCTACTTACCATTTTTAGCATCTTTATATGCTCTACTTCTACAAACCTTAAATTATCATTTTACTTTGTATCTTAAATTATAATGTATAATAATAAAATGGGCCCAATGTAAAGGGAATTGTAAAACTATTTTCATTTGAATAACCATTTAATCACTATAAGTATTTCTTCCATCCCTGTGACACAATTCAAATATTTCCATGAACATATATTTTAATATTTTCTAAGGATAAATCAACATAGATAGAGAAAAATTTAAAAAATAGCAGTTGTAATAGTAGTTCTCTTTATTCTCCCGTGCCTTTCGATTGGTTGGATCTAATAGTTCTGTCCACATTCCGTCAGAGACTTGACATCAGTGATGCGCCCTGCTGCTGCTAACGACAGTGGAAATCACATTGCTAACATGTTTACAAGACGCTGCATTAAACCGCTCTCGAGTTCGAACTTGATGAGTTATCCTTAAATATGTCTTGTTATCACCAAGGTAACAGGTATTCCTTAGCAACAAGAGCATCATCCTCCGCTGTCAATGCTAAGGCGTGGGATTCAGACCGCGGGTGTCCTTCAGCTCAGCTTATCCGTCCCAGCGGTCTCTACCTCTGATTGATTCATCGTTAATCTTTCATTCTCTCCGTCTCTCTGTCTTGGCCCGTGTCGGCAGGACAGCTGACTCATTCTCTCCTCTCCTCCAGAGTATCTGTCTGTGTGGAGAGCTGAGATCTCACTGCTATTTTCAGGATGCAGCCTGACGTCACAGCACAGGCTGCACTGCCCCCATATAACCTGTAGTTGCACATTAAAGCTGCGTGGGGTCCTGTTCGATACCACTAGCTCCCGATTCAACGGATTATCACAAGGTGCAATGCAACATTCCTAAACACTATGAATGTGCAAGTGTCTGCTGCCATAATCCTGAGTTTCTATTTTAGCTTCAGAGGGATTTTCATTGGCAAATATGGAGAATCAACAAGACAGAGCAACATGGCAAAAGGCACTGACAAGGGACACTGTGGTTTATTTCATTTGTAATGTTCAAGCCACCATTTTTTCCATTTCTCTTGGAAATACAATGTTTCGTCAATTCTACAGGCCTCTGTGAATTTGGCCGCGAAAAACACAATATACCTTTACATAGAAGATACCCATTCTTAAATTTCAATCCTTTTTTGTTCACTTTGTACAGAGGCAGAATGAATTCACACAGTGTGTTGGGAAAACCCCCGCTTTACGCAAAAGTTGGATGAATTCAAATCAATTTCATAGATTTTATCTTTTGCATCACAAATTTCTTTTGGTTATGAAAACATTGTGCCCATGATGTAATGGCTACGATTTATAAAATGAGGAAACACTGGTATTTATAGGGTTCAACAAAGCAACGAGCAGTCAAACACTCTTGTAGGTTGGGAGCACGATGACAGGTTTTCCTCTAAATGAAAACAACCTCTATGCTACTGTGGCAGAAGGATTGCAGGGGTGTCCCTGCCCTACTTCAGGCGCCGCAGTTAGTACCTGCAATTTCTGTTGTTAAATGTCAAACCAAATGGATGACTGTGCCTTTCTTAATTGCAGCATTTTTTTAACCGAGATAAACTGCATTCGAAACATTCACAACAATGAGAGGCTTACAAATGCAGCCTCTTGGTATAAATGTCTCTATTCTTGCAGTTCTTCACGACTGGTGTGCAGCACACCATTAACCAGGGCTGCATATTGATGAGATGACTGTCACCGAGTGAGAAAAGCCAGAAGTAATGGAGGGAGGGAGTTCTGTCCTTTGACTTCTCTGGTGGTTTTGTTGGCATCCACCGCAGTGAGAACCTCACAATGAGGCAGGTTCACCACTTAATAAGCAGCCTCTCCTGTGGTGAAGCTGTTGTGACACAAAGTTGAACTGGAATATTGTGTACTGTGCTGTGGATCTGTCGCCACCTCCAAGTGACCTCTGACAACTCCTCTGTCGCCAGATGTGTCAATGAGAACAATGCAAATATCTCTTATACAAAGATTACCTGAATAAATTGGATTAACTTGAAACTCCAGCTTGACTAAGGTTACAGCCATACTGCTACGTTTTCCTTTGAAAACGCATCAACTCTGCGATGGATACAACAAGTGACCACACTACTTTTGATTTAGAGCTGCTTGAAAACGCTGCCGACTACATTTTAGTTTGAAAACTCTGGGGCTGTGTTTTAGTCTGGACACGTCGAAACTGAGATGTTTGGAAACTATGACATAGACACTCAACGTAGCCGGATTCTTCAGCATCTTATCACATGACCCCCTTCAAGAAAACAACCAGCATCTGCCTCAGCCACCAGAGTAGAATGCAACAAGGACAATCAATTACAAGCATTGCTGACCCTGCTGTGCAGTTCATTTCTGCATTTTGTAATGTAAACGCTTGTGTGGACTGAGATTGTTTTAGTTTGAATAGCCATTTTCAAATAATAACACAGTACTCCGGATGTAGCCTAAGAAGCTAAAGGTCAATTCACTGATTCTACTGGTTAACATCAAGAGGTAGTGGAGCAGAGATTGTTCCTTGCAGTATAAATTAATTAAAAAGTATTAGCATCATCAGATTATCTTATAATACTCATTAATATATAATGCTGCCCCTTAGCAACTGTAGTTGCACAAATGTTTTTCATGCATGTGTTATTTTTCCTCTTATTTTCTACTTCTTCATGTTGTGATATTCATGGCCTGTTTGCATTGACCACTTGTTCCCTGAGCACCTGTAACAACTGGATTTCCCTCACACGGATCAATTGAGTAGCATCATAACCAAGAAACTCCCGCTAGCTCTGAGAAAAAGCTCAATGTACATAATGCAACCAAAAGAATCTTTGCATTTCACAGCACTGAATGATGCCATTGCTCCCCCCCTCACTGTACTGTGTCACTCCGGACAAAAACATTGGCTGCATGGCTGTAGCGTGAGTTCATTTCCACAGTTATAATGGGGCTGCAGTGTTTTGTGCAGCTCTCCATGTTTGATCTAAATACAGCAGATTCCAATAATAACCAATAAATACTCAGGCTTTGCTTTGTGCCACAGGGTTCGTACCAATCCATAGAGGCTGAATTGACTGCTGCTGAAATTCCCCACAGGCAGTCAATGGATGCAAGACCACACGCTACACTGCACCGACTGAGCTCCACAGTTAGACGTATGATGCATGATGTCTACACAGTAACAAATGCTAACACAGCCAAAGATAAGAGCCAATGGAAGCTAATGAGCAAAATCTATATACAAAGTCCCCTATGGCACGCACACATGTTAGTGCACGGAAATAAACTTGCAGCAGGCGGACACACACATAGTGACAAAACCAGTTGACTTGGAATAACATTAGTATTGGAAATCAGGAACACAGCTCTGCATGGCTGGTGGGGTGGAACATGTGTACACACAAACACACACAAGCACACAGACCCTTGAGTTAGGGGAATTAAGTGACATGCTTGCAAATCCAATAGGACAAGCACATTTGTCCCCTAAACATAAACACAACAATACACGTGCATAAAAGGATGTTTTTGTTCACATTTCTGATTTTGTTTGTGCGTCCACGTGTGCTCCATGTGCCCTGTTCTACAAAAAGCCATTAGTCCCACTATAGAAACATCCCCGTATCCACAGCGCCAGTGGGTATATCGGCTGTATCTTTTAATGTGCAGTGCCCTTTACCCTCTTCCTTATATAGGGCACTCATTCATTGAGTTCTGCATTTATACAGTACATTGCAGTGACGTCAGCCGGCCACAAAGCCCCCCATTGTGAGATGACATCCGCCCATGCTTGTTACAGCGAGCGAGAGTGTCACAAAAATCCATGTGCATGTATGTAAAATGCCAAGAGAAACCTATTGAAGGCACACATGCAGCAAATAGCTTAATTTATGTATTAGTTCATCACAAGAAAACTGCCACCAATTGTAGTCATTTTTCCAAGTAAAAATACTCTTTCCCATTTTCCTCATGTTTTCCTTTTGTTTATCCCAGCCTCAGTGTGAGAGTGTTGTCTGTCCTTGTTTTTGTCTTTGTTCAAGTTTGTGTGTGTGTGTGTATGATTCAGTGCAACTTCCCCACTCTTGATTCCTGCTAATCCACCTGCAAACATGACGTCTATTCTCCAATCAACTCACCCAGCCTGAGGAAACAATCAGCATTATTTCACCCAATAATGAAATTAGCATTCAGTCGCAGCCCCAAATAGCTTTTAGGTCATCTCACCACAAGATTCATTCAGCAGCTGTAGAGGGACTTCGTGAAAATGGCAGACAATCTTTGTAATTTGCCCAGATGTTATTCAACAGCTAATTTTCCAGGAGAGCGACTAAATGGCTGTTGTAGTAAGACTCTTTGGTCAACTATTGTCAACCACTATTGGCGCCATTGTGTTTTTTACATTATTGATATAAGTTGCTGAGCAAGAAACCAGATGATGCTAAAAACAAAAAGACAAACATCAAATGTTTTAAGGCCTCTATATGAATGTTTTAATAAGGAAAAACAGCCATATGAAATGCGTATGAATAAGTAATTGAATCTGATGCTCTGTTGATTAAACCCTGGAAATACCTCGATGACGTGGAAATGTTATTAGTAAAAATGCACAAGCTTTGTTTTTCAGCAACGTTTTTTTCAATCCGCCTAACGAAACAATGAGGAATCGTGTAACTTCTGGTTGGAGACTTAATTATTAGCAGGGCTGCTGCGGCCCGCTCGCCACTCCCATGGGACTTCACTGACACCAAAGGTTCCATCTCCCTCTAGGTAACACTAAGCCTCCTGAGAAGCAACACAACGTTATGAGTTTTCAGACGCAGGCTCTAAATAATTTCTATTAACCACTGCCAATCAAAGAGGATGTCAGATCTATATAAATATAACTGGGCCTCATTATTACAATAAGATACAATATAGGCCTGTCAATCTAAATTAGAAAAAAAGAAGAGAGCTTTACATGGTTTAAGATGGGCAGGCGTTTTCCACGGTCCCTGTCCAGAACCAGATTCATGTTGTCTCTGAACAGCTGAACTCCTCTTAACTCCCTTCGCATCGTTTACTGTGTCTGCCAGGAAAAGAATCAAGGTTATTTTATTTAGATGTCTCTTCTGAGCTGTTTTAGGGACTGAGGGGTTTGGTCCAAATGAGATTCACAAATTAACATCACAGCTGAGAAAAAGGACAAAGCAGCGATCCCCACACTCCCTCTGACTCCTGACATACTGCGCGTTTGCTGCTTTCCACTCGTAAAATTAAAGTTAATCTGCTGCAGGAACGCACGCAAAATACGACTTGAATAAAACCACAATGCTGTGGAGAGTGTGGTTCGAAGACGGGGTGAGCGCGGCCAAGAACATTTTGTGAAAGAGGTTATTACTTTCACAAAAAAAAAAAAAAAAGTATATGTGACTCTGCAAAGAAAATCTAAATCTATTTCTAGCTGCAAAGCATCCTTGAGATAACCCCCCTCACCCAGCCCCCACCCCTTACAACACACTGAATGCCTATGCACACATCACATATACACAACTTGTGATTTTATTATGATATTAATATTATTGTCCTTGTTTGTACTATACATCTTGTGATATTTTAACATTATTTAAGTAAAGGCTTAATGCCTCCCACTGCACTGTATACCTGTTTTGTCACTTTTTTTACTATGTATTAATTAATTAATTTGGTACTAACAAAGACTTAGATATAAACTTAGGCTTTTCTGTCTTGAACATACATTTAAGGGCTGTATTGTCAGCATTAATTAATTAATTGATCTGCCTTCCAAAATGCATTCTTGCAATCAGAAACCCAGTTATATTCAGCTTACTAACAAATAACATAGAACAATTTTCTATATAAATATAGACATAAATAATAGTTCAGAATCGAAACTGTTGAAATATTCAAACAGAAAATAAGCTCTTCACTTTATCTTCGCATTGATGCAAATCCTACCAGTTGCACATGAATAATCTCTTTCAGCTTGTAACTCACCTTCTATCATGTATTTAGGTTTTAGGATTATTATTTTGGTTCCTGGTGGAGGCACAGCAAAAATTAAGACATAATTCACCACCATGCTCTTGGTCTTTCTTCCCTCCTCGACATTAGTATTACCGAGAGCCCATCTTGATAAACAATCGAAACAAACACCACGGTACTGAAACACATATCTCTACCAGCTGAAAACCAGACTTCACACCCTTGCACATAAGTCCTGTCAAGCATATTTCTCTTTCTCTGTTCTCCCTCTACCTTTTCCGGAGCGCCCTGTGGCGAAGGCGAAGGACGCACAAAGCCAGATCCCATCTTTTCTTAGTGGACAGACACGAGCCCAGCTCCATAGGACAGGAAGCAAGGATGGATGGAGGATCAGAGAAAACACAGTGGCTCCTGCTCTCTGCTGAAGATTCATGGACACAGCAGTGGTGGGGTGAGACGAGCCCAGCCTTGAATTCCAGCTGAAGTCACGTGGGCCTGTGACACCCACCTGCTAAGGATCCACGTCAAAGCCCGTTTGAGGCTGGAGTGTGTGTGAGTGCATGGACACAAACCGCACACACAAGCCTGAGCATTCTATAGCATTGTCCCAGATGCATCTATTTCATAAACACAACAGCACAAACACACACGGCAGGTCACACACACGTCAGAAATGCAACACCCGCAGCACATTAGCACCTCTCCATCCCTCACCTAAAATACACTGTGATCACCCTGGAAAGACGTCCAATGTCAATTAAGCTATACCAGACAAGGCTGTTGCCAAAAATACTTTACAGCTTGATTTGAATGTGCATGACAGTGTGTCTGCAGTCAGTGTCAACGTTGAGTAAAACTAGGGCCTAGTTTTCCGGACAATGTTGGAGCTAATTATAAAGAAGGACCTGTATTGATTTTACCAACTAGATAGATGCTGGTAAACTAATCCATAGACTTTGTTTCTAGATGAACGACGCCTCTCAACTTCATCCCACTATCCAGAAATGAAACTAAGATATCCCGGATGTAAATGCCGCCATCTTGCTCATTTGGAGCCAGTCTGAGCATAGTGGTTGGGGGATGGAGCCACCATCGCTAATCGCACTTGACCAGTCATGAGTCGGTCTCAGCTCTCACTTTGCACTCGAACACTTCGCTTGGCTAATTCAAGTTTTATGTACATATTCTACACTGTGTAATTCCTCTTTGATTAAACCTAATATTCTGTATTTCAAGGATGAACCATACAAAATGAGCTGGAACAATTAGTTACTTAGTTTATTAGTTGATTAATAGAACATTTATTTAAGTAAAATAATCCTGACGAGTCTCTGTTTTCAGCCTGTCAGCCTTTCATTTGCTGCTTTTCTCTCTGTCTTTGGACACCGGTCTGTTGCGAGTAAAATATCTGTACAGGCATCAATTTGGTATCTGGGGAAATGTAATGGACAAGTTTTGACTATTTTCTGACATGTAATGAAATCATTATTTAATGTCTGGTAGGGTAGTGTCTTTTTTATATGGGAACTTTGATATGCTTATACGTATTCTTGTTGTTACATTACCCTAATCGATAAATCTGACCTGTTTTCATGATTAAATGATTAATTGATCGGTGATAAGATGTCAGAAAGTTTCCAAAAGCACATGTTTATACATTCAAATAAACAATGACCAGGAAAACTTATAAAGACTCGTAAAAAAATAACTAACTAATTACGCAGTGTAATACTAACAAAATAGCATTACACCTTGTAAGTACATCCACATTTAGAGTTGTTGTCTGTCATGAAGAGTGAATTCAATACATTTTTCTCTTCAATCATCCAGAATATGTTAATAATATAATGAGGGCTATACTTATATACGCATCTAATCCAGAAGAGGAGGTTTCACATCACACCCACATCAGGATCGTATTATTGGCCGATATCGACCCAAACTATTGTCAAAGGAGAGGCCTGGGTGTGAGCGTGTTGCCATACTGGAGGACTCTAATGAGTCCAGAGTTCAGTGAACCCCCCCAGCCCGCTCGGGACTGACGTGGAGCGAGGAGAAAAAAGAAAACACGCATGACCCTGCTGCAGGAGAAATAACAGCTGAGCAGTGTCCTCAGACACAACAGATGAATACTGTTCTCAATTAAGCAGCAGACAACTGACTCAGTCCTACAGGGCATAAGGCGTTAATGAGGGGGTTATGTGCGCAAGTATGTAAACATTTGTGCATGTGTGAGTGTGTTTGTGTGTCCAAAGGGAAACAAAGTGATACCTTCAACTGAAAACATGGTATCTTGCAGCACATGCATATGCAAAGCCGCACAAACAAACACATACCTCCCAACACACACACACCAAAACACAAACGGGCCATTATCATTCCACTGCTTCAGCGCTGCAGCATCAGTACAGATTAGTCCCCTGGTGACCCAGCATTACCAAACACACTGCGCAAGTCTGCAGAGAGCCATCTATCTTCTCCCTCCATCTCCCCTCTTCCCCCTCCTCTCCTTCCCCTTCTGCTTTTTTATCTCTGTCTCCGTGAAGCTCCCCCCCTGCCGTCTCCGTCTGCTCTCTCCCGAGGATTCTGCTGTCCTTTCCTGTTCTTTGGTCTCCACGTCTCTATCTTGGACTTTCACTTTTCCGGCATTCTTCCTCTCGGCTTTACCTTCTCCTTCCCAGCTCCTCCCGGGGATCTTCTCTTTCCCAGGGCTATCTCCGCGCCACTTTCTTCCGCTCCTCTCTCCTACAAAATATCTCAAAATTTTGTCACCCCCCACCCCCCCACCCCCACTCCCCCAAATCTCACTCTTCCTCCATTTGCCTTTTTCTGCTGAGTTTGACTCACGCAGTGTCGTATTAGTACAGTCAAGTGGATTCCCTGGTGGCAGATAGGTATAAAATAATGAGACAGAAAGGACCTAGACTTATAGTGTATACTGGAGCTAAATACAGAGAAAAAGATGGGAGTAATAAAGGGGAATGTTTTTTTCTTCACCTCCTTTCCCCCCTGTAGCATAATGGGAATGCAGCCTATTATTAGATCTGCTTAGTACCGAATTACTCTCCCTTGGAGAACAGCTGGTGGCTAACAATATACTAATAATTCATATAATTATTTAATAGATATGGAAAAGACCAATCCAAGAATTCTTCTGTGCACAATAGGAAAAGTGTGTACTGAAGGAGATCAAATGCAGCTCAAAACATACATCTTAAAAAAGTCGGAAAGTCATAATAAATCAACCATGATACAATTATCATGGTTGATTTATTATGACTTTCCGATCTATTAACCACAGTTCAATATTGCACGAGAATTCTTTATCAAGATTAATTTGGTATCTCTGGCACGATGACACAGCGACAATCACATCAACAACAAACGTGACATAATAGCGATACGTGTTGAAAAGTGCTGCCAGAGAAACAACAAACAGAAGGAAGGATGGAGGTAAAACGGGTTGAGATACGACGAGAGAATAAAGTGAGGAGATGAAAAGATAGAGCAGGGAAGCAGCAGCACAGGAAACACTGGTATGCTGAACATGTAAACACACAGAGTGGACCAGAGTGTAAAGACACACACACACACATAAGCAGTAGAAAACAAAGTACAATGAAGTGATAAGCAATTTCCCACTTGTAATGGTTGATCTAATGGTGAAATTCCAATCATTTTTGTACAAACAGTATTCATCCATTTTAGTGGTAATTTTGCAAAAACCTATTGAATATTCTCAGGGTGAAATGCAGTATTAGTGAGAAAGTGAAAATATGCTGTTAAATTGATATAAGACAAATAATTGTGAAAAGGTTTGCACTCTTATATCCAGGCTTTCCAGGAAATAGTGTCATAGTATTTTAGGTGCAGGTCGCCATGGTAATCATAGTAAAAAAGCTCTTTTTAGATGGAGATGGAAAAAACGTTTTGCTGGCGATGGAAACATTTACTGAAAAGCAGCGGAGCACTTTTTCCTAACAGACTGTCACATGGTCCGATGCCGTGCCCACAGAAGTAACTCTTTACTACTGAGAACCTCCATGAATTCTAGTTCAACCAATCGCCACTCTGTCTGCACAACCTTGCACAAAGTATACTGAGATATTTTTACTGTATTACCTCTGTCAAGGAGGTTGTGTTTATTCCTGATTTTCTTTGTTTGTCTGTCAGAAGGATTACGCAAAAAACACCAACACCGAAAAGACTGGATATGGGCCAAGGAAGAATCCATTAACATTTGGAGCAAATTCGAGAAAGGCCGATCTAGGTTTTTTTTTCTCTTTCTTTATCGTTAAAAGGATTTTTTATTGATTTTTTTTTTTCAAGAAACATTGTAGAGATCTTGTTGGCTTATTTAGGAGATTGATTTATGAGTGTGTGCAATTTGGTGCAGCTTGATTGATTTATAAGCTGCACCATAATAAAATAACATGGTGAACAAGGTCAAAGCACCACTGTGCCAAACTGCAGCCTCACAGCACCACCACCATACACTTTTGTTTTATATTCCTTCACTTTTTGTTTTTTAATATTGAATCTGTGTCACATCTTCTTCACTTTAAGTGGCTTCACTTCACTGATTCTTCCATTCATTCTCATCAACTGTACATCTACTGATGCCTCTGCACGATCCTTGACCTCAAACGACACTCTGCGACACTAGAACCCAGCTGAGGTCACATGACCCACTCCTTGGGGGTATCGCCATGGCGGTGGCTTTCGACACACTACTCCTGAGGTGTCTTGTTCGTTTGCTGCTGGGGGTTTGACTCAGTGATTCCTATTACTGATTAACCACACAGGATTTCATCAAGCAGGGTGGAAATTCCCAGTGAGAAGGTTGCGCTATGCAGTCAAGTTAGACTTGTTTGAAAGGCCTGAAAGAAGGGATGGGAGCATGCACGATGACATCTCCTCAGATAGAGGAAAGAAAGAAAAAAGCAGGAGAAAAAAAGCAATCATCTGTTTGGTTCCAGGTATAAGAGGAGGACTGGTGGAGTGGTGGGGATAATGGAGGCCAGAAAACCAGACAGGCAGGGCAAGCTGGCTACTTTGCCTGCTAGCTCGCTGCCACGCTTCATTAGCTATTGTCATGTTGTGGCACGGCTGGGGCTGCTCATGTCTGTGTGCGTCTGTGTGGCCTGAGCGTCTGTAGAGATGTGGGTCAGACCAGAGAAGATGGTGGAGGCCACACAGGCCAGTGGAAGCTACGTATTCCCTGTGATTGTGGCGGCTGCTTGATGTGAAGCTGTCTGCTGCATGGGCCTGGTTCACTGACTGACTGGACACATTCCAACACTTCATTCGGCATCCTCTGCTGCTCCCTGTACAACACTGCTCTCCTCCCTTCTCTCTTTTAGTTTTATTGAGGCCTCCTGTTATTAAATTAGGGAAGAAAACACTTGTGTCTTTTTTAAGATGTTTTTTCAGGGATTTTCTCTTTTATTGACAAGACAGTAAGCACGAAATGGGGAGAGTGAAAGGGGAAGACAAGGTCAGAACGGAACCTGCAGCCTGCAGGAGGACCAATGTTTACTTTTGATCAGTTATCTGTGGAACTGTGATTGATTCATTTTTCGTTAATATCAGAAATGTCTTGTTTTGTACGATCAATAATTAAAAACCGAAAGATATTCAGTTAAGAAGGATAAGCCACGAAAAAGCAGCTCTTTACAATATTTATAAAAGCTGTAACAAGGGATGTGTTGTTGTCATTTCTACTTGAATTATTAATCAATTACAAAATTAGCTGCTGATTATTATCTATCGTTAAACTTATAGTGAATCGTCTCAGTCTTAAAGCCCTTATTGTCGTCTACATGTAACATAACACAAAAAGGCCTTAATGCTGCAGATCAACTAACATCCATCTTCCTCCCGTTGATTTTAAATTATTACCCTGTTCTTCCAAGAGCAAGACATTTCAATAATTGTAGCATTCTTCTTTAAAGAGAAGAGACACAAAACATTTAATAGATTATAAGAATTGATGCTGATTCAGTTTTCTGAATTTATTACCTCCGCCAAGGAGGTTAAGTTTATACCCCTGACCCTTTGTTTGCTTGTAAGCAAGATTATGCAAACATTTCTGGAGGAATTACCACAAATCTTGGTAGAATGATGTGGTATGGGTCAAGGAACAACACAATAAATGTTGGTGCAGACTCGGATCAGGACACTAGGATTTTTTTTTAACTTTCTTTAATATTGTGAGATATTTTCAACAGAGAATATTAATGAGTGTGTGCTATTTGTTGCAGATTCAAATAAATCCAGATCTATTGTTTTAAATGTGGTTTCATAAGTGGACTGCGAGTCATTTTATGATCAATTAATCATTTTAGTCAGAAATATGTGATCGAGTCCAGCTGCTCCAGTGTGAAGATTAAATTGTGTATCGTGAATCTGACAATATTGCAACTCATCCAAGGAGGCAGGAATGAGGCTGCATGAGAGTATGTATCCAGTAACCTGTGTTTCAACTGGTGTCAAATATGAAAGAGGAGATGAGATGGAAATGTTAAGTTACTGCTGGTAATGACTGTGTCGACCTCTCATTTCTATCATCACTTCATCTATCTGCTTCTGCCACCTTTTTTTGATGTGTCTACCTTAATGTCCCTCCCACCTTTCCTCTCACCTGTCTTACTGCGTCCCCCTTTTCTATCCTTCTCTTCCTCTTTGCTCCTCCATTCTCTCCTCTTCCTTTTCTCTGTCTGTGAAGAGTGGCAGCTCTACTGATTGCCGTGAAAGTCAAGCATTAACCACTGACACTTAAATGGATGAACGACAAGCAACACATACAACAATGCAGGAATCTTGTGTATGGATTATATACTAATTTGAGATATTAAACTCTTTAAGATAACCATTTTGTATTGGACGCAGCATTTTATTTTACACGTAAACAGTCATTGCTTGAAAGAACACGCACTGACTGAAATAATCACCTCTTAAGGCTCCTGCCTCGACAGATACAAGTCAGCTTTACGACAAAACCCATAAACTCTTGACCTTTGTTTATACAAATTCTGTGTAATCCTTAAAGTAAGTCTCCTCAAAGGGCCCGAGCTCTCTGCCCATCAGCGTCATCTATGACCTAAACCAACATGCCGTCACGTCGCAGACAGAGGCTTTAAGCTACTCACATGCATCACGGACGTCTAAACACTTGCATATCCTTTCCGCACACAGACACACTCATGCTGCTTGTCCTCCATCCACCTCCACTGTGCCCCAAGAGCCAAGTTACACAACAGGGATCTTCTTGCTGATGTACGTGCTCCAAGAGAAACTTGTCACGGTGCCGCCTCTTGCTCCATTCAGGGCCCAACTTGTTCATCCCTTTGGTTTAACACAAACACACGCACACACAAGTTATCCAATCAATTCTGCCTTACTGTTGACAAACACGTTCCTTCACATCCCAAGCGATGCACTCCAGAGCTTTGTGAGTGCTCGCGTGCATGCATGTGTGCATGCGTGGCACCTGGTGCCCATGGTGTTGCAGTCAGGAATATTGCGTTGATTTGTCCCTAAATGCAAAAGTCCGATCCACTTGCAAATCATTTGATGTCGTTTTATGCAGAACAAACAACTGTGTCTAATTATGTATATGATGTGCAAGTAATTATCATTTAAATCTATCAATTCTTTCCAAATAAATAACTAGAAGGGCACTCGAAGAACTGATTATTATTTTTAACTAGAGCGAGGGCTGCTCTGTTTGCATGCATCAATTCCAAATGGCAGCCCAGCTCTCCATGTCACACTCATAAAGCTGCATCCTGTATCCTCTCTTGTGCTGCTTGTGGTTTTCAAACACAGCTTTGAGCAGGGTGAGGGGTATTAGCAGCCAGTGCGCCCATGAGGTTCATAACTGACAGTGTCATTAGGGTGCACGTGAATTAATTCTGAGCGATAACCGAGATAAAAACTCATAACTGGTTTTGTTACTTCTGTTAAGCCTCTCGCGGACTGTTACACCTGAAGTAGAGATAACAGGCCGTCACGTGTGCTGCTTCTGTCATATGAGATGTTGCAGCCGTTAAAGAGGGCAGTAGTGTGTGTGTGTGTGTGTGTGTGTGTGTGTGTGTGTGTGTGTGTGTGTGTGTGTGTGTGTGTGTGTGTGTGTGTGTGTGTGTGTGTGTGTGTGTGTGTGTGTGTGTGCGCATGAGTCTCCCTCTTTGTAGTTACCTGCCAGGCAAGGGACTCGTGCATTATTCTTAATTACAGCCAGAAGCCTGTGACCCAAACAACAGAGGAAGGGGAAAACTTGCCAAGTGATGAAATCCACAAACCTCACTGCACCAGGTGATAGTCTTATCCCTACACTCTGGCACGTGCACACATAGACATCAAAGGGGGCTTGAGCACCTGCCCTTTTCTTCCTCGAGAGAAAGCGTCCCTTTTTCTGGGGTGCTTTTCTTTTTTTGATAATCCTGTTTGTGCACAGCTTCCCTGTCAAACAAATCTATTGATTGAATAAACAATCAAAATATCAGGCGGGGCCACCTTGATACAGTAAAGGCTATAATCAGAGTTTGTCCTTTTGAGCCCTAGGTGCAGTACACAAGTCTAAACTGAATGAATGTCAGTGTGGAGAGCACTGACCACTGTCATACACTTACTGTTGTAGTCAGATTTTTCAATAGAAAAATAACAAATAGTTAACTTGTATCTTGCTAGCAAACAGACAGAGGGTAAAACAAACACCATCTAAATGTGTATTTTTGGAAGTTTACTTTCCATTAGAGTGAAGGAAGACATGGAATCAGAACAAAATCTCAAAATTGACCACTACACGAAAAAACTATGTTTTTGCCTGTAGTGTTCTGCCTTAAACTGAATAATTTTGATTGTAAGCTCCTCATCTAATAAATATTAATTCTACTGTTGAGTATTCAACAATTGTGTGAGTTTGAGGATATTAAAATTATTATTTTTTTATAAATAATTATGAGAAGTGCCCTTTTTCTCACTTGACCCCCTGCCCCCCAAAATGTCTGTGCACGTCCCTGCCTGCACTACTATTATTAAATGCATGTCTGACAGTAGGAATCCCATTTTCCTTATACAGATGCTACACATATTAGTATACCTTGCATATTTGTCTGTGTGGATTTGTACTCACTTCGTCTTACTCCTAAATCAAACTTCACTCCATGCTCATCAACAGCTGCCAACATGACGCCACTCCCCTCTGTGCCCAACTGACCATGCACAAACGCCTGATATAGTTAGAGCCCATTTACTTCTGCCTGTTTGTTTGCCCACTGCGCTGTGCGTTTAAGTGTGCCAGTCTGGGGCCTGGCGCTCGTTTGTGTGGATGGCAGCGGCTCACGCCTGATCGTACTTGGCACGGCATCAGTGGCTACCTGAGTCATCCAGTCTGCCTGCTCCTCACCCTCCAGCACCCGTCACATCAAGCTCTTTCCGCATTTGCAAACTGAGAGAGGAATGTGAAACTGGTCTGAATAGATGTGAATGGAATCGGGACATTAGGCTGCTTTGGACACAAAGCACGATTCACTGCTTAGAATAGAGATGGAAACTACGTAAGAGTTTTGTTTCAAACATTTCTCCAATCATGTTTTCCTGTTTTTAGGGTTAAAAAGACAAACTTTCCTTCCTTAATTGATTATGTTACGACTGAATAAGCTCTGTCAACCGATTTTGCATGTGAATGTGCAGAATCTGGCGACGAAGGACAAGAACTTGTGGCAGGAAGACTTCTGGTTTCTGATTTCTTGTTGGACCAATCGTGTTTGAGTAGGGCTACCCGCAGGTAAACAGTGGAGCAAAAGAGGCAAAATCACGTCTTTTTATATGCAGGTAGCTGGTAATAGAGATAAGCTAAAATGCCGTCCAAAACCCCTCCAAAATGTATCGCTATTTTGGTTTTGTGTGGAGAAACGTTTGACATGTGTGTCTGACTGTAAACAATGTACAGCCAAGTCTTGGCCTGGATATCCACTGTCTACACCGGAAGCCCCAAAATATTGACTGTTGCCCCCGGAGGCCAATTTGTCATCAAAACAATAGCCGATGGGCTCAGAGATAGCGATCAGAAAATGCAACATCACAACATGTATTCTTTAAAAATCAGGTTCAGCTAACCATTTATCTATGCGAGAGGGAAAATTTGGCATAAATGGATACAAATGAATAAAGAGGTCGTTGATCTCAAGGGTGGGATAGCTTTAGCCTTGATACGTGTGCTTGTCATGTAAGGTGAAATATTCTGTCGTGACCATTTGGAACAGTGCTGGTGTGTGTGCACGTCTTTGTCTGTATGTATTTTCAATTAGCCACAGTGTCATGTGACTGCTAAGGCCCCGTGACTTTGCTATTGATGCTAAACACTGTAATTGGACATTTCATGATATGTAAATCTACGATGTGATGATCCCTCGAAGCTGGTCAAAATGTGTGTCTGTTGTGTCGAAGTTGTGTGGCATTCAGTAGGTGCCATTGTACAGTATTGCTATGCACTGAGGTGCGTCATGTGGCGAGCTGTTGTCCTGCATCGCTGCTGAGATGCACCGCTGCTGCTGCTGCTGGCTGTGCTAATGTTGACGTGTGTAGACACTCTTGCTGTGTAAGCTCTGTTCCATGAAGAGAGAATGTGTGTGTGTGTGTGTGTGTGTGTGTGTGTGTGTGTGTGTGTGTGTGTGTGTGTGTGTGTATCTTGTTATTGTTGTCACAAGAGACGTTGACGCCTCTGAAGGCAGCAGTGGCAGCTCAAGTGTGTGTCCGTGTAGAGGTGTCAATGCTTTAAGATGTTAAAGCAAGCTGAATATGATGTGGTGTGTGCGTGTAGGTAAGGATGTTCTGAAACGTTACAGCACCGTGTGGCAATAAATCCACTGCGTGTTGTTTCCTCGCCACAGTCAGACTGCTGTGACCCAGACAATGGAAGAAACCAGCTTGTGATGCACAGACAGAAAACAGATAGAGACACAAAACATGGAGGTGCTGGTGGTGGGAGAGGGCCGGGGTGGGAGCAGACAGGATAACAGACAGACAGACAGATGGACAGGCACGCAGACATATGGGGGATGAAATGATAAGGATGAGGTGCAAAGTGAAGGAGGAGCTGTTACCTTTCAGGGGACGAGGATTTCTCCGAGTTCACGGACATGAGAGGTGCCTGTTAGCCGCTCGCTGGCCAAGGGACCACAGGAGACGGCAGGAATAGAACAGAAAGCTGCTTTCTCCTCTTTCTTTTTCCTTTCCTCTCCCTATCCCTTTCTGCTGTGTCTGAGAAACGGAGAGGAGAGGGTTACTGCCTCCCCTCCTCCTCCTCCTCGTCCTTTTCCCTCCTCCTCTCTCTGTGTCTCTCTTGTCCTCTTGCTCAGAGGATGGAGGACAAGGCTCCGCAAAGGATTTTAAGAAAAGAGCAGCAACTGAGCAGAGTACAATCTGCCGTGTGTGTGTGTGTCTGCCTACATCAGTGTGTGTGTCTGTGTGTTTGTGTGTGTGTGTGTGTGTGTCTGTGTGTGAGTGTGTGAGCTTTTAAGGAGAGCAGCAATGTCAGTCAGGCGCCCCTCCTCATGCCCCAGCCTCCTTCCTCCCTCCCTTCCTTCCTTCCTTCTCCTCCTTCACCTTGCCTCTCTTTCACTCTCCCTGCTGTCACTGGAGCTCCTCTTTGTCCTCCTCTTCCCTTCGTCCCCTTCCTCTCTGGTGCTGCTGGTCTGGACTGGATGATGAAATGAAAACACAGGCTCTCGGTCCACAGTGTGTCTGTCTCTGTGTCTCTCCCGTTCGTCTCTCTCTCTCTCTCTCTTCCTTTCTCACTATATGTGTGTCTAGCTGGCTCTATCAGGCCTTCTGCAGCTCTGCACAACAACAGAGCCCAGAGCGAGCTGGGCCGTTCCACTCTCTGTGCAGTGAGAGGGGTGTCTACTCGTCACACCGACAGGGAAATTACAGCTTTTCTTCTGGAGGCACATTCTCCTCCCCCTTTTCTCCTCACGAATTAGTCTCACCCTCCCTCTCTCTCTTTTTCCCCCTCTCTCTTTCTATCTCTCTCTCTCTCTCCCAATTGCCTTATTACGACATCCTGTATCTCAGGGCAACAGATCTGCCTTAACCCCCCCCCACCAACTCCTCCCCTCTCTCTCTCTCGATCTTCTCCATTCTCTGTCATCCTCCTCCCTCCCTTTTATTCTAATCCCTATTCCCTCTGTCTTTTTTGGATGCCACTGCTTCTATTTGTGTCTTATCCGTTTCTGCCTCCGTCCCCAGTCTGCCTCCACATTCTCACCATCTCTCTGGGCAGATGGGTGTGCTTCTACATGAGTGCACAGCTCACAGAGAGGTAGCCAAAGGGTGTGCATGAGGGGGGGGGGGTCTGTCTCTATCTCTCAATCTGACCTCAATATTGGTGTGTGGGCGTGCGCATGTATGTGTGTACAATGTAGATGTATGCAAGTGTGCATGTGAAAATGCACAGTGGGGGGGTTGCATGGGCATCCTGAGGTTAATGTGACCGACTTGTAAAACAGGGGCAGTACAGTAGCCGACATGCAGTACATACATTGAATACATTCTCTACCTGCTGAGATTTTTATGGTATACAACAAGGCATACGTCCCTTCAATATCTCTGTGTGTTCTAGGTCGTTGCAGGTAATGTTGCAATTTAAAAAGCATGACTGCTCAATGGAAATATTGGATTTGCAAGATTCCCCATAGGTGCAATGGATTATCTTGTTTTGACAGGTATTTAATTCAGTGGCTAAAGCTAAAATGGACCCCTGTATCTGGTTATTACGGCATGGAACTGACAAAGTGGGTCAGTTGGTCTGTTGGTCCGCCACTTCAGTTCAGACTGAAATAGTCAAATTCAAGTCCACCACAGGATAAATTGTATTTGTGTAGGTGGTCCTTCAGCTTTTCATCTAACCCCACCAACATACATCTTAGCATGCTAACATCATGCTAAACAAAGCTACCTGCTTAACAATTGTCCCTGAGAGCATGTTAGCATGTTAGAGTTAAACTCACAGCATCATGGAGCACAAGTACAACTTCACAGGGCTGCTAGCATGGCTCGCATTCTTGTTATTAGATTATGTCTTAGTACCTCGGCCAATGAGCTTGTGTTTCGATCAGCGTTTGTTTGCTTGTCTGTTAGTCGACAGCATCACACAAAACTACTGGACTCATCACGAAACTGTGGTAGAGATCAGGAAAGAACCCACTCTCTTTATTATTGCGAGATTTTCCTTGATTTCTCAGGGAATAATTCATGGCTCTTCATCATTTTATCCATATCATGCAAGATTTCATGTAAAGTACTCAAACTGCTGCGTTCCACCGTTGTGCACTATATCAGAAAAAAACATGTCAATGAAAACTTAATGAGTGATTTTGTTTTTATAAATTATAATTTGGTTGAAATCGTTAAATTTGAATTTGTGAAATGAAGATTAGATTATAGCCTCACAAAACAATTCCACAAAAAAAATGACACAATAATGGTGAATTATCACCCAGCCTTAAAAGAAGGTCATTGATTTTGAAACAGCTAATGCAGGTTGTATTTGAATAAAATGTCCGACAGTGAAATCTGTGGTAACAGCACCAACAGAGATCAGGGGCATGAGACATGTCTGAGAGACAGACACTGAAAGAAAAGCAAAACACAATGATCCCCTTTCTCTCCTAGCTCCATGTAGTTCTGCCTTCCCACATGAAAGGGCTACATTAGGCACACATGTCTTTGAGCCAAACTATTGTCCTCATTCTCTGTGAATATGGGCCAGTGGGGGGTAATGTACATAGCATCACAGCACAGCTCAGTGCATCCAAACGGCAAGAGCAATATTGAGCTAATATGAGAGCAAGCACTTGACTTCATTTATTTTCTGAACCCAGTTTTATCAGGGTCACGGGGGCTGTGGGGGAGGGGGCTGGAGCCTATTGTGGCACAAACTGGATGTAATTCAAGGAGAACCATGTCAAATCACCAATTCGGCAGTGAGCCAAATCTACATGCAGTAATAGGAATCTGCTGCATGGGAGAACATCACCTTATGGGCTCAAAATCATATTGACCCTAATTTCTTAAAATCTTTAAGACATTGGGTTGGTGAAGGGAAGTGTGGCAGCAAATGGCGTCATCATGAGCAAATTCTCGGAGCCCATTGGTTAGGATCTGACGATGAATCAGCCTCAGGGGGCAATGGCTAATATTTTGGGTCTGTACGGTGTAGACAAGCAGATATTCGGGCCAGGACTCCATCTTCTGTTTGCCGTACATTGTTTACAGTCTGACTGGTTTCTTTTATCACATGAGTCGTACGTATATTTCCCTCAGTGTGTTCTGCCTCTTTTGTTTACCTGCAGGTAAACAAAAGTCTGCTCAAACATGAATGGCCAAACTAGAAATGGAAACCAGAAGGCTTAAGACTGCAAAATATTGTCCCTTGACTACATATTCTACATATTCACACACAGAATCTATATAAATTATCGAGTGTATGTCTGCAGAGTAAAAGTCCTTTGAAAAAACATTTCCCAGTTTATATCCTCTGTCCCTGTGTTTAAATATTCATTAATTAATCTCTTGACATATGCCACATATATGAAAACAAAGAGTATCAATAGTATTTTTTAATCAAAATCCCTGCTTTCCTCTTCCTGTAGAAGAGTTTCAACTGTTTGGATGCATTCAGGGAAGCTATAGTAAAATGTCTGTAGAGAGCCCATGTGAGTATACAGCAGGAAAATGTCTGAAGAATTATCAGCAAGTGGGTGGGTGTTGTTGACGTTTCTAATATCCAACGGACACAAAACTGGAAGAATACAAATATATCCAAATGCTTTTAGTATTGTTCTTTACGCAAAAATAAATATCCCACCTGAGTCAGTGGCTTCTTGTCAGACCATCTTCGATGTGCTGTTAAAAAAAAGAATAATACTGCAGCGGTATTTATACGTTATGTCCTGCCTCCTTCATGCTCTGCCCAGGTTCCACCCCTCACCTGAATGTTCTGGAAATGTTCCTGTTGATTTGAACACGTCTGACCTGGACCATCTCCTGCTGCTTTCTTCATATATAAAAGGCGATCTGGAAAATTGGGTCCAGACATTTTTCAGAGTTTTGTCTTGCCAAAAGTCTGAAAAAAGTATCACACTATTCAATTATCAAGAGGAAAATATCTTTTTAAAGTGGTTTTTAGGTTTCCAGCTTGTCCAATATGAGGATTATTTTTAATGTTGAGCTGTTATAAAATTACTCCCTTTGGGTATTTAACTGATCTTTAGACCAAATAAACTGTAAGATAAAACCCTTGAGCTTGTGATGGGAGCTTGTTTTTAAGTTAAAAAAAAATAAATAAAACATCCAATAATTAAAAGATAATAATGCAATCACTAATCAAATTTTACAAAGTAACCATCAGACCTTAAAACTAACTTGTCATAGCTGACCTTTGTGCTTTATGCTGTATTTTGGGATACACACACCAATTAGATCTGTTGTATCCACATCAGTGTAGATACTGACATTAGGTTGACTTGGCATCAGTTAGGTATCAGTCAATTCACACTAAATACACAGTCTTAGTCAACATCATTATAAAATTATACAGTATTATTTTTTATTGTTTGGCTGCTGACAACAAGTTTGGTAGTGAACAAATCTCTGGCCACAAGTCCATTCACATTAAAATGATCAATCTACTTCCATCTTCTGAAGTATATATAATTAATATCTGGGGAAAAAGAGAAAAACTTGTATCATATTAATACTCCATATTAGTAGATATCCAGATGTACTGAGGCAGGAGACCAAAAATCGAATTAGTGCATCGCTATTTTACACAATGCTGTTTGTTTTACTTGCATGCCAGAGCACATGCAGGGCAAGACATGGGTGACAAAGCTGCTCAAAAACACCTGACCCCCCTTGTGTTATGAGTACAATGGTACCATCCTGTTATCACCTGTGTAAGGGGGTAAACTGAGTGAGACTGAAGACGCCAAAGCACAGTGGCTCATTCACAAGCAGAAAAAAATAAGCATACAGGATCTCACACACACACACACACACACACACACACACCTCAGGATATTTCACTCAGGGTATTATTTTGTGAATTCAAAGTCTGATTCTATTTTCAACAGAAGATGGAGCAAAAGAAGAGTATGAAAGCGGTGGGGGGAGAGAGGTGCTGACTCTCATGAGCAGATATATTTTGGGAACCAGTATTGAGGCTGCCGGGAGCTATCTTAAAGCGACCTACTTCTCCTCACTGACTGGTGGATGCTAGGGAGAGAGAAGGAGTTTACAGCAGGCAAACACACACACACACACACACACACACACACACACACACACACACACACACACACACACACACACACACACACACACACCAAATAAAAAGCCCTTTGACAGTTTGTCATAAAATGAGGACTCACTCACTTTCCCAAAATGTCCTCAGTCCATAAGGTTGCATGCTGTTACTTTAACAGTGACTGTGCTCTTTGTGTCTACTACCTTGTTGTCATCGTCTGAAGAGAAAACACTGCCCCCAGGTGGAAATACACACGATCACATGCACACCAAGTCTCTTCACTTACAGCATGAGTGTCTGTGTGAGTGAGTTGAGAGCAGTCAGTGTCCAGATTGATTGACATACTGATTGCCTCAGGTCTGCCTTGGAGCAGCTAGTTTTCTCTGCTTCAGACATTTTTATGGAGCAAACCAACCAATAGAGACTCAACATTTCTAACTGAATGACATAGCCTGTGGATACTAGATGTATATCTGCATGCTTGTTCGCACACACATGCCCACGGACGCACGCAGGCAACTGCTGACATGTTGAAATGAATTATGTCGCACATGGAATTGGGTATCACTTAATACTTAAGTTCACCTATAAAATGGCCAACTGCATGTTTCGTAATGCCCTTAAACCTCACTAATGGAGGACAGGAAAGGTAAAAAAATAACACTTAACTGAGATGAAGGTGTTTGTGTGATCAATGGAAGTGATTAAAGGAGTCGGATGACATTTTAACTATTTTTTAAAACACTATCTCTGACGAATGAAAATTTAAAAACAGCAGCATACGTTTGATACAAGTCAAAATTAACTTGTGTCTACATATAGTTGTCTGACGGATTCACACAAAAATGCAATCTTAATCATCAAGGAAAGCACACAACATGTAAAAATGTTGAAATTCCTTTATATTGATTATATTGATATTTATATCACTGAGTAAACATGAGGTCAGAGCCAAAGAATTCAGTCATTCCCAGCACAACAAAAGAAATCTGGAGGTGGGAAAGAATACTATACAAGAATCATGTCACCAATGGCTGAAAATGGATCATGAATACACTCTATTGGACAAAATGAGAATAACACCCTTGAGATTCAAACATGCACACAATACACTCAAGAGTTGATAAAAAGCATGCACACTGTGGTACAGGGCCTGGGGCAAAAGTAAGAACTTTGGGAGGCCAGAAAACAAAAACATAATATTGTGTTTTTATATATTGTCATAAATTATGAGGGACGGAGGAATAGTCTTGGCTGTAAACTGAGGGGACATACAACAATGACCACCCTGTGTTAACAGCCCTGCAGCCTGTAGGAGAGAGAGGACTGGCCTGCCGAGCATTATGTCAGCACAATGAATGGGATAATTCAGTTCTGCTGTAATGTGACTAACATACTCTGAAATCGTGGGTACAGGACTAAATTTGAGTTTACAGCCTTGAAGTTGCTAAATTAAAGCTGCAACCATTGTTGAACAAATATTATCTTGAAAAACAATAGGTTCCTTGCAGCTTCAGGGCTGGGGACCTTTCTGGCTTTATTTAGCACCATCAGAGCTCGGGCCCTCAACTCCTCACAAAACAAAAGTGTCCTCCCACCTGTCTGTGCTCGTACCACGAGTATTAGGGCCACATTGAAGAAAACAAATTAAGTAAGAGAATAATGCACATAGTATTACGAGAAAAAAGTCACAATATTATGAGAAATAAAGTTGTTGTTACGAAAATAGTAAGTCATAATATTACGTGAAAAAAATCTAAGGCCCAATTCCTCTCCCTTGGCCCTACCCCTAGATATGAAGTGCCCTTAGCTGGGATTGTCCCCCTCCAAAGGGAGCTACACGGGGGAGTGATCCATACACACTCAGCATGTTTACATCAGTTATTTCAATGTAACTTTTGCAGTTAGTTTGCATATACAGGAAACAGGACTAATGCACCTTACTCTCACTCTGATTGTTTACGTGCTTGTTTTGACGGCGTGACAGTATTTATGCAAGATTTCCTTTATTTCTATGAATTGGGACAGGGCCATAATGTTATGAGAATAAATTCCTAAAATTTGAGAGACAAAAGAGGTAATTTCCCACAAGTCCCCGTGGTTCTTTCATCTGAATAGACCTAGTTTGTTGCACAATCTTTGGGATTCTAGAATAGAATAGAATAGAATAGAAAGCCTTTATTGTCCTTGTATGCAAAATGTATAGTGCCTCTCCATGAAGGTGCATAGGAACATATTTAAATATATAAAAAGACACAAGATAAAACACATTTCATACACACAGACATAAAGTGGTATTAAGTGCTTAGATTGCATATGATTATTGCACAGTCCACAGAAGATATTGCACAGTTCCCATAGTTAAGAAGGTTATGAGTGTAATAGGCAAGTTTCCTTTTGGTGGTTGATTTAGGGTTTGAATGGCCTTAGGAAAGAAATTGAGGTTCCAGTTTTGAGTGACCTGTAATGCAGCAGTTCAAACAAATAGTGGCCAGGGTGAGAGTCTTCCAGGGCTCTAGAGAGGTATGAGCGTTTGCGATATCTTGGAGAGAAGGAAGGGGACAGCCAAGGTTTTTTTTGAATGTGTTAATGTGTTAACTAAGATGGGTTTGCAATTAATGTCTAATGATTATGTCTTGTGGTTCCTATGTCAAAGAAATATAAGACCTGAATAATTTCAGGTTATGTTGTGATTAATGGATCCATAAGGGCTTAGCAACACATTATGCCCCAGGCTCACCCAGCCATGCCATATCAAAACAGCAGACAAAGAAACTTGGTTCCCATAATATATTACAAAGCACTTGTTGATTTGCCCCTGAAATGTACCCAACATCCTAATCTGAGATCTTAGGCCAGGATTATGTTCCCCTTAATTTACACATTCTTTTGAAATATATACCAATTCCACAGACATCTGTCTCACAAACTGCTGTTGTCACATGCCAGCTCTTAAGGCCATGACAAAACGGCAGTTAAAGTTAACAAAAGTAGGGTATAGTATATATAAATATATATATATATAAGTATATTTATTAAGCCAATTGAGGATAACATTATAAAAAGTAACTAACAAATGGAGTGCGAGCCATCTGTATAAACAGCAGCCTCTGGAGAGGATCCTTGTGTGGACTGTGGAGAGAGCTGACGCAGATAACTGTGGACCTGGAGCGTTCTCATGGATAAGAAAAGTAAAACTCTTTGTTTTAAGAAGATTGGGTCTGGCCTGTTTTTTTTTTTTAAATGACTGATTTTAACTAAACACGGAGGAAAATTTACTCTTAATAATGTCTGTTGACACAACAGCGGCCTCAGGAGGTATATTTAGTGGATTGTGAAAGTGCCAAACAATTTTTTGGAGTGGACTCTGTTGATTTGCAAGGACAGGAGCCATAGGACAGAATAGTGCTAACGTGACTAAGAGAGACAGCCAGGGAGAGAGGTTTCAAGGACTCCTCTCCAGCTCCTGCACTGAACTTGTCTACATTGGAAGTCATTAACCCTCTTGTTTCCTTGTGCCTAGAGTCTGCACCAGCTGGACCACAGTTTGATCTGACCCCGCCTCCATTGATTATTGTGTTTAAGAAAATTTAAAAAGCTGATTTGTTGTGGTGGTTGTATATCTGGTCACTCCATCAAGCTCGTATTTTTTATATTGAAGATACCTAAAATCTTAACAAATGCAATTTGTATCTCCATGTCCTCTCTTCTGCCTCTCTCTGGAGCTGCAGACAGAACAGGCTGTTTTCGCCTGCCTCATTAATTATTTATGAACCCTTCCTCTGATTGGCTGACTGCACTTGGAGTGACACACGACCAAGCCTATCACCGGTCTCATTCTGGCGCATTGACCAGAGTTTCAATATGGAGTTTCAATACGGAGTTTCAGTCCCGAGTTACAGTCCCGAGTTTAAGTCCTGAGTTTAAGTACGGGGTAACGTCTACGTCTACGGCTTAGATAAAAAAGTGATCTTGTGCTCGAAAAGGTTGATGACCACTGCTGATGACCGTCACACTGTGAACTTGGGTCTGAAGCTTGTGCCAATGCTAACAGACGACATGAAATGTAAGAAACAATATCCCCACATAAGTAAATAATTCAAACTTACATGTGAGCCACAAACATTAACAATATTAAAGAAAACTAGAAAATAAGGGAAGGATAAACGCTTCACTTCCTGTGTCCGTCACACAACGCTGAACCACTCGCACTAACTTACGGTCCATGCCATCAAGTGCAGACCACACAGTGAAAATGTTATGTATCTCCAATTAAAGTTGTAAAACATGGCTTACTTCCTGTTGCCAGTAGGTGGCGCTATCACTATCATTACATACAGACTAATAGATCTGTTCAGGTCGGGTTTTTTTTAAGGGTGAGCAATTTGGTGCTGATTGGACAATGCACAGTGGAGTTATAATAGATTTGTCTTCTTTGGCGAAGGATCAACCTTCGCCGCACCTCAATGTTTACATGGTTTGAGGAAAAGTCACAATTCTGACCGTGAAGGTCTTCTGACTTGTCTGAGCTCATTTGAGCAATATATTGTAAAGCAGCCAGGAGCAGTGCGTCAAAGTATAAAACATGTCACTTCCTGTTGCCAGCAGGTGGCGCTGTGACAATGAGTCGGTTTATTGGCAGGTCTTCGATGATGATCTACTGTGTTGGTGCAAGGCAGATCAAAGGTCCTATTCGACCTTGGATTATGGAATTTTGGATGATGTCGTAAAGGCATCACTTAGACATCATCAAAGACATCACCATGTCACCTTCAAAGAGGAGGAATAACATCATAAGATTATAGCTTGATTTCCACCTGTCTATAAACTAAACAAAGATGAAGATGAACTTGATACCCGATGTGTTTTGTGTTATAAGGCGACAGAATGCCCTTTGACATCGGTTGCCGAACAAAGGAAGTTAACGTTAGCAGAGTTGACATAGTTCAAAGATTCCTCGAAACCCTCCTGAAAAGATTACAAGGATGCCTGCAAAACCATCACCTGAGAACCTATTCCAAAAAAGGAAGCCCTGTTGGAAATTATCAGACAATAAGGTTAGCTTAATTCATGGCTTACTTGTAAATATTTAATACAACCGATCAACATGATAGTTTGAAGATATAAGATATTCAGATCATTTAATAGATACACAAATTCCCTCTGTTTTCTGCACGCTCAACCTTCATTGATCAACTAGAGCCTTCAGAAAATCCAATTGGATTTCAGCTTCACTCAGCAAGCTCATGCAGAATTTGGCACTAGGGTCCAGCAGAGACTCCCACTGAGGCAACCAAACGTGCCTTCCCTGCAGAAAACACATAAGAGGAAACCCTCTGAAGAAAGATTACCCATGACCTCTGAATGTAAGTTTGTTTTTAAAATCCTGACTTCTGTCTTCTCTGATTGCCTTATGAGAACATGAAAATGGAGATCTGTTTACCCCATGTGCAGATGTTCTGAGGAATTTCATGCCATATTTGACAAACTATGAGCAGACAGAGATCTGTAACTACAAACAGGTGTGGTACCTGGGAAAGATGACAACAAACAAGATTATGTGCAACACCCAGAATCCCCAGTTCTACAACTTTGGCTTCGACACTGAGGAAGGACTGTACAGAACAGTAAGTGCTCAAGTCTTTACTGTACAAAAACAAACAATTTGATCCATTCATCATACAAAAATCAATCAATGCAGCTGTAATTTCATTGTAAAATGATTGTTTTACAGTCAATTCTCATCATTTGTTTTACAATCATTTTAAACATCCCAGCCTATCACTTCTGAAGCAGTATATGAATGTTTAATGATTTGCTTTTCTTTCTTATGGATATGCTTTTTTTATTTTTATAAATCTCTTTAATACACAGATTGTCAATGACCACTTGGCCTACCGCTATCAAATCTTGGCAGTTATTGGGAATGGCTACTCTGGAGAGGTTCTCAAATGCTTGGATTATAAGACCAAGCAGTTTGTGGCCATCAAGCTCATTCGAAACAAAGACAGGTAAGGCAATGAAAAACCAAGTCATGATGATGAAAGTCATCAGTGATATGATTGAGTTTTTTAGATGTTGGAATATGTTGTTATTTCTTTTAAAAACACAGTTGTTTTTACCGCAAGTGTTTCTCACTGAAACACACATACTTACTTTTTCTCAGCTCTCAGGTGAATCTCATGTTCTTTTTGTGGTTAAGCTTAGTATAAGCTGGTTGATGGACTTTGAATTAAGATTATCACAAAATGTGTTGGTTATAGGACGGATAGGACTTGTAACTGTCCCCTACAATATTCAGCCCTCCCTTGATTTCTTGAGTGGTGGGATCCTTGAAGAAATTGTTTGTGTCCTCTTCTTTTTGTCATGCAATGTTTTATATCTTTTTGTCAGCGGTGGATAGTATACCCACTCTCTCCCCTTGAGATGCCTTTCATCAAGGCACTTCTCTCCCCAAGCCATTCGATTTCATGCTGCCTTTTTTGAGGGGCTGTTGGTAGTAATCCTGTGAATCTTTGATTATGAAGCTTTCTATCCTGTGCCTGTAAATCAGGTCGCTCAATCTTTCCAGCGTCTTCTCTGCTGGCCCATGAAACAAACACATCCAGAATGTTTTTCAGGTCCATATGACTGTTGTCAAATCATCTTTGATGCTGGACTTCAGCCACTTCACTTGTGGTCTGTGGCCTTGTATCCTCTTCCCTGTAGAAGTCTGTGCCTGGCTGGGTTCCTGATCAGACTTTCTTCTTAAATAAGCCCCTTTTGCCATTGAGATAATGATGCTCAGCAGACTTTATGTGGTGTCCTGCCGCTGTGCTGCAGTTGTCTGTGTTTCCATGCCATTGGGTGTCAATTGTTAAATTTCTGCTGATTAGTGAAATAGTGTGAAACTGTGGAGAATAATACAAATGTGTATTGCATGCACAGTTTCTGCGTGCATGCCGCCTGTGGAAAAAAACTATAGTATCACTCCTATAGGTCTGGAACTCGTGAACAATTTGTTGTCTATAATACTTCAGATGACAGGTTTTTCATGCCATATAGTCACGCATATTATTCTCTGTGGTTTTTCAGCGTTCTTAAGCTGGCAAAGTCTGAGATGAAGGTTTTGAAAGCCCTGGAAGAGAGTGACAAGAATAATTCAGCCAACATCGCCCACATGAAGGAGCACTTCTACTTCCGCAATCACCTCTGCATCAGTTTTGACCTCTTTGAGTAAGTTCAGAACACACATTGTTCTCTGTGCAGTGAAATAATAAGCAATAAGCTTACCTCTCACATTCATTTTCAGTGGAGACCTGTATAAGGTGATGAAACGCAAGGAGAAGCACCGAGTCACAGAGGACGAGCTCAAAGGGTACATTGTAGACATCCTGAAATGTCTGCAGCTGCTCAGAAAGAAGAATATTGTCCATGGCGACTTAAAACCGGTAGGAATAATAATTCAGACTTTGTAAAGTTATTTTAGCCACACTTCAACTGTTTCTAAAGAAAAAACAATACAGAAACAGTTTTCTGTCAATGGCATCCATTGAGTACATTTACTGAAAGTCAGAATGTTCTTGCACCTGAAACCACTATATGTAATGGAATAGGTTTCACTATATGGAAACATGAGACACATTAGTGCAGTGTATGTTCTATTGACATTATGTGCTGTATTTTCACCACTGGGGGGAGGCAAAGCTATAAAATGTCCAACATATAATGGTTAAAAGTAAATCATACTGTATAGCCTAACATTGCTATGGTCTACTGTTCAATTATTCCATGCATGTACTACAGGAAAGATAGATACTAGATAGACAAAAATAACAAAGAAGAACAGGGCAGCTTTTGAAATAATTCATCTGTCCATAATTACAAAGTAATAGAATAATTGTCCCTGCATGTTATTTTTTCAGGAAAACATCCTGGTCCGCAAAAAGAATGATGAGAGGCATTCAGCAGTCACTGACTTTGGAGGGAGCTTCTATACAACTGAAAAGGGTGAGTGAAATTTTGTATTGTTACAAAGTGACTAAAAAATAAGAAAAGAAACCTGTTTCTTTTAGAGTTATTATTTGCAAATATTTCTAGTAAAGAAAATAAAGACCACATTAATAACCATTTTCCTGCATCTTCCTCCACAGATAAACCTCCCGTGTTCACTCTGAGCTACATGTCTCCAGAGCTGCTGCTTGGAAAAAGGTGCAGAACGGCAACTGACATGTGGAGCTTCGGTTGCATCGTAGCTGAGCTCCACCTCCGTCACCGTCTCTTCGAAGGACCTGACACTCATTCCATCTTCAGCAGCATAATGCAGGTAATATTCATCATTATTCATTCTATTTAAATTGTTGTCATATTATTTTGATAAACGTGGAACTTCTATAAATGTTTGAATCTAAATTATTGCAGATACTAGGTGTCCCTCCAGAAGAGCTCCTGGCAGACTCACCCCTAAGGAAACAGTTCTTTGGTAAGCACAAGAATTTCGTACTTTGATTTTCTCCTAGCTGCTTTTTCACATAATGTTCTCAGCATTGTAGGACATTGTAAAAATCACCTGCTAACCTGTCCTGGTTTTGCAGACTCTAAAGGGAACCCAAGACGGATGGAAAATATACTAAAATGCAGGACCTCTGTGGCCTTAAAGCTGAAATCTAAGGATACCTATTTCATCAATTTCATTGAGAGCTGCCTTGAGTAAGAACACTCTCAGAAACACTCATTAGGTTGTCATTGTATAAATAGGCCTTTAAAGCAACACTATGTAACTTGTAATGAGCAACAGCGCCCTCTGCAGCCACATGTGAAGATTAATTCTGTTTGGCTTCATGTTTTTCATGTGGTTTCAAGAGGTTTTTATGTAGAGAAAAAAAACCCAAAGCCTATCAATATGTTCACCAGAGCTCTGATTGTGTAGTCCAACTCACTGAACTGAAACACAACTGAACAGTGGATATTACTCATGACAGCATAAACAAGGTTGCATAGTGATACTTTAACTATAACATATTCATGTTAATATAGAATTCTTTGCTTATTCATCCCAAATTAGAATCTCGTCATTATGTGCATGTATCTCATTTTTTAGATATGATCCAAAAAAGCGCATGACACCAGACAAAGCCTTGCGCCATCCATGGATTGGGAAACACTTCGAACAGAAAACAAGTTCTCGATTAAGTAAGTCCTCACTGCTTTCACACCTACAGCACTTAAATATGTCAGCAGCGGTTCTCTAGTGGGTGAATCCTGACTTAGTCATGCCCTGACTTTTTTTAGTACCAACAGCAGGTCAAGACTTTGTCCAGTACTGAGGTGTATGAACGAATATAGGAAAAACTGTCATTCACACATAAGTGATGAGCATATTGATGTTGTAAATGCTGTGCTGATAACACTGTTTTCAGATCAGTGTTATCTTACTCTAATTGAAACACAATGTTTATTTCCCCTTTTCTTGTCCACTTCAACTCAGGTTATAAAGCGCCCATCTGCACAAAAATACCTACCATGCTGAGAAGGGAAAAAAGGGAACCCATAAGGCTGGTGCCACTCAAAAGAATTGTATCACCAAAGCCCACCTTTCAAAACGATCGTCGCTTTCAACAAGGGGGATGCTATTACTAACATGGCACCTTGAGCATCAGAGTTTCCTCTACCTTATAATAATAATAACAGCTTGAATTTATATAGCACTATTCAAGGGACCCAAGGACGTTTTACATGTGTCAGTGGGGACAAAAAGAGAGAAAAAACATTTTAATTTGCACAAAACAGAACAGAAATAAAAAGCACTAATGGCTGGAGGAGCAGTGTACCTCTCCACCAGTGTTGCAAACTTGGCGACTTTCTCGCTAAATCTGGCGACTTTCCAAATCCTCTTGGCGACTTTTTTTGTCAAAAGCGACTAGCGACAAATCTAGCGACTTTTTCTGGTGTTATTGGAGACTTTCCTGGTGTTTTGGAGACTCCGACGTGAAAGCACGTATCGTTCTGCAGTTACTGCCCTCATCGAGCAGCGGGTGCTGCCGTGAGCCCCTCCACCGTCCCAAAGCACTCACAGGCGGTCAGTCTCACAGGAGCCTCGCGCAGCAGTCCCAGCTGCAGTCAGAGCAGAGAGGAAAGCCACACTCTGCGTCCTCCAGACTAAAAATGAATCGCGCGTGCGCAAAGCCGCCGCTGATCCCGCCCTGGCTTACAGAGCGGGATGTAAATGTCAATGTTTCTTCACGTTAATGTTGTCAAGTTATAACCGTCTATACAAAACATTTTTAAGAATGTTATAGTTATGTCAAAAAAAAATTAATTTTTTACTGTGACTTGTTTGTAGGCTCCTAGTTGGAGCATAACGTTAGAAACTAAACCAAACTTAAGAAAAAAAACCAAAAACTTTAAAAAAAAAACCTAAGTAACTGTGCCAGAGTGTCTCTTTTGGGTCACTTTGACGGTCCCAAGCCCGGATAAAGGAGGAGGGTTGGACATAGAGCTAGCAATTCCACCCCACATAACAGCCTTTTGATTAAATTTGATATTCTAACATTTAACAGGACAAAATTGATTTATGTAATGTGGGTCTAGACACAGCATTAAAGTCATGAAGTTATTTTGAGAAGTGATGGCCTATTTCAATGGCAAGATAAAAAAAAAAAAAAAAACAAGAATCAACTGAAGAAAGCTCATTTGTAGTTCTACACATATTTAGGGTGTTTTTTCTCACTTTTTGTCTGTCCTACAGCGTCCATTACAATTATGCAAATTAGGAGATGACGTCATTTAGCGACTTCTAGAGACTTTTAGGACAGCCAATAGCTACTTTCCTTACTGAGGAGTTGGCAACACTGAGGGAGACATTCTCCCTACTCAAGCTCTGTCGACCTCCAAGCAGGCCTGCCTGAAGCAGACTGCTAAAACTTTCCAAAAAGCAGCGTCGCGAGAGCCTGCCTAAGGACTTCAGCACAAGCAGCCATGGCCCAAAGTCTTCGCTGGACTTGGAACAGAACATGAAAAGGGAACTTTCCCCCCTTTCATGGACTGGTAACACAACCAGGCTAATTACGCTAGGCTATGCACAGGGCTGTTTAAATTCTACCAGTGTGATGTTTGGCACTTACTTATAGCACTTTGTAGTTTTGCTTTTTTTGAAGACATTTTACTTTCTCAATTCTTGTTGTTCTAGGTTTGTACCCTCATGGTTGAATGCACTTATTGTAAGTCGCTTTGGATAAAAGCGTCAGCTAAATGAAATATAATGTAATGTAATGTTTATAAGTTTGTTAGTAAGTTTGTGCTGTTATATGATATTTGGTAGTGCGTTATTGAAAGTTGTATGTAGTTATGTTGTATGTAAGAAGTTGAATATACATAAGTGCCTTCTGTTGTGCTTTACACAGACTCAGGGTCTTTCTTTGCATGCAACTAACCACTTTCTGTAGCCTGCCACCAGCACCCAGTGCCAGTTCACACTTAAAAATAACTAGTTCACGTTCATAGTTCAGATCCTAATAACTTGTGATGAGTGAACACTGGAAACTCCAGCAAGGTACAAACCAACCGGCGCTTCTGATCATTGTGCAGCAGCGGACCGTAGCGGAAACTCTGTATGTTTCTAGCCTTCATCCTAAACTACGCTAACCTGCTACAGGCTCCAGCTTCATATAAGACATGTGAGTGGTATCTGTCTCCTAAATATGTGTTATTGGACTTTAATTAAGTCTCAGTGGCCTCGTGGTTAAGACACTAACAATGAACCATGGACCTTTGTTTCATCTCTCACCATTGTCTTTATCTAAAGAAAACATAAAATACCCCAAAGCTTACACTATAAACAAAACAAACGTTGTTGCAAGTGATGGTCATTTATGTTTATATATTGTGTTATGTATGAAGGCCTGCCTTACTTTTATAAATAAACCCAACAAGCTATTTCAGCTTTGATACAACTTGCTGCCTGCTCGCATCCTCAGTAAAAGACTATGGGCTGGCCAAACCCCCGCCTCCACAATTGAGAATCAATGCAGTTTACACAGCAATGTGTGGGAACATTAGTCAGGTTAGAGTCAGCTCATTTCATGCAGAACAGTCTATAGTCATACAATGGGCACTGCAAGCTGACTTATATACTGAGTGGAATATTAGCATTTAGACTCACTGGTGGAAGAGTTACGACTACTGAATGCTATAATAGTGGTGTTTTATATCCCGTTCACAATTACAACCTCAGCACCTTTTGGTGTGCCGATGCAGATCCATATAATCATGGTGGGGATCCACACAAAAGTCTCAGCCTTTGAAATGTAAGGAAAGGACCGCTAATCTTATGACATAAAAAGCAGACTAATTTACAATCTGTATTCCATGAGGGAAATCATTTGATTCTGCCAGCCAAACCCTTTGTAGTAATCTTTGATCATATGCACTCTTAGCTGCTATTTCAAAAGGCCCCAGTATAGAAAACTTTATCCATTTATAGCATCAGGTGCCATCTCTACTGTGCCATGTCTCTAAACTGCTGCATCATTGTTGTTCCTGTAATCATCATGACTAGGACTTGCTCTGTTGTTATAGCTACTGGTCTACTGATGTCACACAGCCAGTGTCTCTGTGGCAACATGCACAACACGCCATTTACTTGAGGTGACAGCACAAACTCAATAAAGTCAGAGGTGTTAAAACGAGAGAAATAAAAGTGAATGTGTAAAAGCTATGATCTGTGACTGAAGGGTCTTTTTCCATTAAATGGTAAGTTATCAAAAGGTTATTCATTAAATTTAGTAGCAACTGTCTCATCTTTTGCCTTCGTCATTATGTCTTTGCATTTTCTGCCTTATGTTACCTGCCTGCTAGGTTGCCAGATTGTTTGCCTCTATGGCTTGTAAACATCAACAGTAATGTTAATATTAGCATCCATGTTGCTACTGCCCAGCAGTGGTGTTCTCACCATTCTACCACTCGAACACCAAGCATACCGTGTACACAACTTCCTACGTCGTAACCACAAGCTCACAGATCCCAAATGAAAGCAGCATACACAACTAAGACATCCCAGATCTCACCTAACTTTGTTGTTATTAATTACTCATTCATTCAGTGCCTTTGAAGTAGAACATCAAGGCAAGAGAGTGGTCCCACACAAATGATGCAGTTTGCCTCTAAGTGAATCAACAAAAAATATGATATTGTTTTTGAAATTGAAAAGATGAATAATCTACAATTCCCTTATAGAAAATAATTAGTTTCAGTGAATCAAGAACTGTCAGAATCTACAGGCAGATCATTTACATTGCTTCATAAGAGCATAACTCAGGAGTATTTTGTTAAATTTACATTAACCAATCAGGTGGTTACATTTTTCATAAGATACACAGTTTTGGTAACAACCTGAGATTCATGTTAAGAATTCTCAATCTGGACCAAAGTGGTCAATTGACCAACAGACTTTGCCAACTGCAGAGCGATGCCACTAGTGTGGCTACTGAAACCGAGAAGCAGATTAACCTCAATCCTCTCAGTGCAGTAAGTGACGCATCTTATGAGCTAGCACACATGACTGTCCAAACAACATGCACAGACCACAGACTGTATAAAAATGGATGACGGGTTTCCACTTCCTCCCACAATACAGTGATGAAGCCAAAATATTCTGAAAGCTGCCATCTTTTGCCAATGGTATCTTCTGGAGCCAGAATCTGCACAGTAGTGATCGAGGGATGGAGCGATGGTAGCAAGATCCATCCAATACACATGCTTGACCAATCATGAGTCAGTCTCAGCTGTAAATCATGATGTTTCACCCTGTTTTTATAGTATCAAATAACATCCATGTGATAAGAACTACCTTAAATGAAACCATCTTTGAGAACATTTCATTTTACATGTACTTTGACTTTTTTGTTTGGTCCGCTAACATGGAGGAGACGGGACTTATGACCTATACTGCAGCCAGCCACCAGGGGGTGATTGAGACATCTTGGCTTCACTTTTGGGGACCACTCTTGTCGTCCATCTTTACATGCAGTCTATGGTGCCGACCTACAGTGAACCTGATCAGAACTTCATGTATTGTAATCATGCTTAAGAACGACAACAACTAATCTCTGGAAAGTAATTAAGACTAATACAACTATTTCTGTTTCCCATCTTATTAGTACTGCATTTGGTGGCTCCACGGAAGCCCCAACATGATTCTGCCAAACTACAAAGAGTAGAGGCCTTTACAAGAGGCAATCGCTTATGTGGGGTATGTTGTGTGATGCTGGTGTAAGGACAATATGGTGTAAGGACAATATGCATGTAATAATCATCACATCACACACACACAAACTTTCCCATGTGTTCCTAGCAAATCCCTCAACCGGGCACATTGATCCGTTCCTCTAAGCCGTGCTTAAACCTCTCCTACGTTTGCTAGACAATTGAGGTCAGGTTACATTGTCGCACAGTTGGAGATGACACCTCTTGGGGCCTGGAATTTTGTATGTACAGTATGTGTGTGTGTGTGTGTGTGTGTGTGTGTGTGTGTGTGTGTGTGTGTGTGTGTGTGTGTGTGTGTGTGTGTGTGTGTGTGCGTGTTGTTTGTCTGAATGAATGAGCTCAAACAAAGGAAGCAGCATATATCAGAAGAGATCAAAGTCAGGTGGCAATACATTGACTCTACCAGGACTGAGTCTAAATAAACACGACTGCTAAATAATTTGTGTCTGTGTAATTAAAGACGTCACTTTGGGCTTAGATTAGAGAGCATTTTTTTTTTATATTCCTTAATTTTCAGAGATGATTCATTAATGATTGGCAGGAGCTACTAACAATGATTTAGCATTATTGACTAATCTGCCAAAATCAGATATTGTGTAAATGTGAGAAGTCTTGTTTTGTTGAACCAGCACAAGATTCAGCCGACTGTGAAGATGAGATGAATGAAATCTGAACATTTATTTTTTCTGTTTTTTCACTACTCACTCTTGGGTTTGACTGATTATTGATTCAATTCAGGGTTTTATTATCAATATTCAATTTATTTTTATTCAGCCGCATTCCTATTTCTTTGTGACATCAGCAAGAATCTTTTTGGATCTAGAGGTTTTTTATTTATTGAATCACTAGACTTCTCTGCCAGCTTAATCCCTTTCTGGGTTAAGCCCTACACATCCCAGCATACACTGGGCAGAAGGCAAGACCACAACCACAACAGGACACCAGTGTCGGTTCCGTACCACAGGAGTCAGCTGCTCCAGAGAGAGTAACCCCTGACACAGGCAGGTGGAATGGAGGAGCCAGGAGGAGGGACGCCACTTCTAACGTAGCTGCATTTATGAATGCACACTTTACTGTACACGCGTCTGCTGTGCACATTGCATTCGTGCATGTGTTGGCGCATTCCTGCACATTGCTGCACCCTGCAGACCCCCCCCCCCCGGGGTGGTCGCACCGTTGGTATCACCGAATCGATGCCTTCCTCGGCTGCCGCTGACGTCGCTCCAATCGCATGATGCCATGAAGGAAGCCCCCCGCTCTCCCCTCGCCAATTCGCATGCACTTTACGGAGTCACTGCGCTGCTCACACGCCAGCTAACACAACCAGAGCCACACACACGCGCACACATCCACACACACTCACCGGAAAACAATGCTCTGACAGATTCAAGAAAAGTTACATAATCTGACACCATGTGAGAGATTCCCGAATAGAATCGGGTGATAAATGGAGGTGCTTGTTCTCCGCTATCAGTCTGGTACTGACTGGAGGGGCCAATGAAATGAGCTGTCACATCTGTCAAACCTGCCCCCCCCCCCCCGTGCGGAAATAATGATCGATCCATAGATAGCAAGTCTGATCAATGAGGAGCTGCAGCTGCAAGTTGAGAGTGGATCCGGGAGCACCTCCCAACTTCCCCACACTCCTCAGTGGCCCGGTCCGTCTGCGGGGTGCGGGCACGCGCCTTCTACACCGCCGACGCACCGGCAGCCGCGCCGGGCATCACACAGAGAGGCAGCCGCTGTCAACAAACCAGCACCTCGCCACTGTCTCTGCGTCCTGCAGGCAAACACCACCACCACCACCACCACCGCCCCGCTTACCTCCGAGGGTGACCCGTCTTCTCCTTCTTCCCCTTCGGCCTCCTCTTCCTGGCCTGGATGGCCATCACTGCCGGGGTGAGGTGACGTTGGTCCGCGGGCATGAGCGACGTCCGAGTGCCGGAGAGGGGAGTAGCAGGGAGAGGGAGAGAGAAGCACACATCGTGAGGCTCAGAAGCTTGGCTGTCACGGCTCATTTAGCCTCGTTTAGCACGCACTGGCTCGGCTTTCTACCCGCGTAACTTCTGCCACCTTTCGTGCTAGAGACAGCCGAGACTGGGGTAGCATGGCCGGGCTGCAGGCTGAGGGATACGCACCTTTCCTGGAGCTCATGTTTCCTCCTCTTCCCCTCAGCAGGAGCAGACGGCAGCAGCCAGAATATCTCCCCCCCCCACTCTCTCTCTCTCTCTCTCACACACACACACACACACACACACACACACACACACACACACACACACACACACACACACACACACACACACACACGCTAACCCCTCTACCTTTGCAGGGACACGGGCTCCCTCTATCGTTTGAAGCGGGAGTTGCGTGCAGTCCCGCATGGACCTGCATCACTCTGCACTGATGACAAGTCCACTGTGTAAGATGTAGGTGAAAGGGATCAATTGGCAGAAATGGAATATAAAATAATCCTAGTGATGTTTTCACTCATGTGTTTCACCTAAATTGTACAAATTGTTGTTTTCTTTACCCTAGAATGGGCCCTTTACATTTAAATACTTTATATTTACATCAGTAGCGGGTCCGCCATGTTTTTAAAAGTAGCCTAGATTAGACAAGCTCAACACATTTTGAGTTTTTATGACAACTGAGGGTTCTCCATGTCTGGAAGGGGTGGGTGAGTTGAGGGGTATTCAGCTGCAACATGCAACTTTACCACTAGAGGTCACTAAACTCTACACACTGAACCTTTAAATACACAATTCCACATGTAAAGTTAAACAGCAGAAAATGCAAACCACACACGCATATATACATAACATATACATATACATTATGTATGACTTAAACTAATATATTATTCATATTTATGTACATTTAAACATATACATACGTGTATGTGTGCGTGTGTATAAATAACTTTGGTAACATTTGGGTTTAACAGTGAGTCTAATATCATTCTCCTCAGTTATGTTACCCTTTTACAAAACATCTATATACTGTATCAGTACTTGGTATACGGCATCAGCTTGGTAGCCAGCTTGGGGTGCTGCTTACTATATATTATTAGTTTATTTGTATTTCTATCTACAGCCCACCCTCTGCTTTATGCCATTTCCTCGAGATTTATTGGACTTTTGTTTTAGATTTTGAATTATATCTGGTCTCATCTTCATCATTCGTGTTCCTCAGAAACTCTTAATTCTTAATCTTGGGTGCAGTGGGAAACAGCATCTAGGGTAAAAAAAATCGTGAAATAATGAGTCCAGGCACGTTGCTCCAGCTGCAGCGGCAATTACACTGTTCCTCTAAGGACGAGAGATTCTGACTTGCTTGAAAAATGTGTTTAATGATAATAACATCTATAAGACTCCATAAAGCACCTTGCAAAGTCTAAAATTATACAACATATCATTGCCAGATTGCCAAGGGACACATTTTTCATTTTAGCAGTTACAATCCCCAGCACCTTACATGTTTGAAAAAATGTCCAAGTAATACCAAGATTGCTTGCTTTAAAAATAATCTAGATCACCTTTACCAGGAAATATGACCTAATCCTCTGACACCCCAACCTGAATTCTGTCACTGAAAACCATGTATCTCTCTCAGCATTGACATTACAGCATTGAACTTGAGCACGACTCCAGTTTTACATCCAGAGATGGAAGAGTGACAGCAAAGGGTTTTCAAATTTTGGTTCGGAAAGCGTGATTGTTGACGAAAGGCCACCGTGCTTTTGTTGTACAGGCCTGGAAACTCTGGAATGAATTCCCAAGGGAGATCAGAAGTTTTGCATCTGTTACTGCTTTTTAGGTTCCTCATAATAAACTTTCATCTCAGAGTGAATTTAAATTTATACTATTTACTTACATTTAAATATATATATATATATATATATTATATAATGTGCATTTACGTACACCACAACACTGCTGTTACCCCATTCCCCTTATTACTACAGGGTCGATTTTAACTAGATATCCCTAATAAACTGGCAGCTGATTGTACATTTCTTACATAAATGTTAATAACATAACGTAAATGCATTTAAGGATTTGTCTGATGTGTACTGTAGAGATGCTACTCATCTTCAGTTAAAAGCTGTGGTTCTCTATTAATGTTAATGTGAAGTCTAACTGTTTGCAAACCAGGTTTTAATATATTTGAACACCTGCAAAGTTTTCTACAATGGAGTGAAAGGGATCTTTTGTAATGTATTTTATGTGTCTTTATGTCATTACACCTGCCCAGTGACTATATTGCATGGATGGCTAAACTGGCAGATTTACAGAAATGTCTGTGTACTGCCTCTGTTACTTTTTACTGTATAAACAAATAAAATCAGTGTTGAATGCATAAGGTGTTGAAACAAGGTCACAATTTCAGTGTTGATGCATCTTTTAAAATCAAAGCATGATTCAATGTTATTTCAAAGTTGACACAAGAAGTAAATTCGTGGGTGTTGAGAGGTGTAACCTCGAAAATACGTCGCAAAATCAATGTGGAAAATTTACCAAAACTTTGACATCTGCAAGCATGTGTGCTCCTTTGTTTCCCAAAAGAGCACCAGTTCAACTTATTCCTGGTGGAAGCACATAACACTGCAGGCTGCTCGTATAAGCAGGAATTTCCAAGAGGAGTTTATCCCACATAGTGAAGCGTTTGAGCAGCTGAGCTCATCCAACAGTTCTGTCATGTTAGGGGGAGATGATATAATGCCACACGTGATGGACGTTTTCTGGAAGCTGGTGAAAGGAGAACTCAGGCAGAAGAGTTTTGATCAAGGAGACCAGAAGGTGGAACAATATCAACGTTAACAGAGTAACACAAGCAACTGTCATCCCCAAGTCTGAAGATGAGTCACACAGCTCCCCAACTTACATCCTTCACCTCCCCACCTTGCATCACCCATTCCACCCATTATATTTATGTAAGTAGAGACAAGATGATGAATCAGTGAACTTGCTGATGTGAATGTCATAAAAAAATATATATCTGGCTTCCAATGCAGATGCAGGCATTCAGTGAAAATGCTCCAAAACAAGTTTGTATAAAATCAAGTTCAGGTTTTATACTGACAAAATAATTTTAAGTACTCTATAAATTTTGTCATTTTCTTGTATTTTAATTCTTGACAATTTAATTTGTCAAATTTATAAAATTATATAAATACAAAATACATATGAAAACCACACCCAAATACAACAAAAAAGTTAAATACAAAACATTACAGGGAGGAAATACTATATGTTACAAATATATATTTTCATTGCAAATGTGATGTTTAAACAGCAAAGTCTTTTTTGTACATGGACAATGACACGCAAGATAACTTATCAGCAATTCACTTTTGCTGATAAAAGAATAGCATGCATGTTGGATGAGTACAGTTTAAAAGCTGCTTAACAAAATAAATGATTGCATATAAAGTGAAAAAATGAACGTGGACACCACTCTGTCCAATGTGAAGATTATCACTCTGTATATGGTCTTTCAAAGTCTGTCCTGTCCTACATCACTATGTGCAGCTCCTCTGCGCCGACCCTGTTGTGTTGCACTGCAGTGCATTTGTCCCCCTGTTGTTTTCCCACTGTGATGCTCAGCCTGCTCTTCTCTCCAGTATTTATTCTGTCTTTCTTTCCTTCTCAGTGTGTTTCAGCGACAGAAAAGACGATTGTCTTTAGAAACATCTGTTTCCATAACAACAGCGTGACCTCTACCCCTGTGGAAACAAACACTTCCTGTATACTAACTGGACCGTCTCACTGTTTACACCGTAACCACATGTTGACCTACAGTATCTGTCCATTCATCTTAGATGTAAAGACAACACTGTGGTCAAGAGAAGACAGAACTTTAATGTTTATATGTTTCTTTTACTATCATCTTTAAAGATGAGTTTGAGGGGATGTAGACATCCACCTTGCACAAGTTTTGCATTATTTTAAAACTGAGATAATGTTTTGTATAGTAGTGCATTATTTAAAATCTTTTAAAATAGAAAAGCAGTCACAGTGGAGGTGAGTAAGGAGCTGCTGCTGCTGCTGCTGCTGCTGCTGCTGCTGCTGCTGCTGCTAAGGGCAAAACTGAGATTGTATGAGAGTGTAAACAAGAAGGAAGCAAAGGCTTAAACCGTAACTGAAGCAGATTTGTTGTTTGTGAGTTATGTTATATTATATAAGTTATAACAATTTAAACACAAGATTTGGCGACTCATTATGATTAAACTGTATATGTGGTTTATTTTGTTGTTTTTAATTCCCCTTGTGTTAATACACCATCTACTACATGTTTTTACCAGTTATTTAAATCTTTGTTTTGGTCGATCATTACGACAACATGACCTGGACATTATATAATCTACGTATAAAAATAATTAGGCTTGCTCTGATGACTGTAATGGCAGCCCTCACTCTATGACTATAATTGCCTGTATTCACTAAATGCAGTATCAAGTAAGCTAACAATGTCTGTGTAGGGCAAATGAGACAATGAGCCTGTGAAAACAAAGCATCCTCTCACATAAAAGTGTCTAAAATGATAAGGTATCGTTCAACAGGGTGATAACTATCACTTAGAGCATGTACCCAAAAGTGGTCGAGGAAATGACATTGTACTGCTGTAAAAGTTTACAAGTAAAAGTCCTGATTTCCAAATTTTACATAATTACAAGTATTAAGTATTCTCACCAAACTGTACGTATTTAAGTAAAATAAATCATTGTGCAAGATGTAAGCAGCATTGTAATGTCACATCTGGTATTGAGGTCACATATATAACCTTATAAATACAAGGCATGGTATTTTTATATGCTTATAGTTCTTTATTGTCTTTATTTATAAAAGTATCTAGTTGCTACAGCTGTCAGATCAATGCATAGAGAAAGGGAAAGTATATTTCCCTCTGAAATGAGGTGGAGTTTAGGTATTTAGTTGAAAGTATAAGTACCTCTTTACTTAAACGTAAAGACAGATTTCAGTTAAAAGTTCCAAAATCTTTTGTATTACCAAGACATAATTGTACAGTAAATGTTTTTTCTTAAAAGCCAAAATAACTAATAAAAAGTTTTGCATCCAAAATGTTCTTTCCTCTTGGATTCTATTGATCTTAATTTTCAATAAACGCCTGTTGTTAGCCCGAATAAAGCTGATTGATGTCGAACCTGACAGTCATTTGTCATGGAACTGATGTCTATCTCTGTGAAGTTGCAGCGTCCTTATATAGACAGTTAACACAGCTGTGAGTTAGGCATCTACTTTCATCTGAAACTTTTCTTTTTACACTGGATGTGCAAAGATCAATGATTTGAATGTCTTACACAACCACTCCTCTTCTATGTTGATATTGTGCTCAGGCCAATGTGAGGGCTGTTAGTTGTTGTTTGTGCTCCATGTGGGCTGTGACATTTCAACATGTGTTTAAACATGTGAAACAGCAAACACAAAGAGTTTGTTTACGTTTGCACTCATTCGTGTCCTGAATGTGCATTTGGATGTGTTTGTGTCTGTGCATAGAGAAAGTGAGCGGCCCCGAGAATTGGATGGTGGTGGTGGGGGGGCCGTTTGTGTGTCTGTTTGCATGTCTCGAGGTCGTGTGCGTTTGTGGGGGGCAGGGTTATTGTGTCTCTCCAGAGGTGTGTGTTTATGTTGAGTGGGGCGGGGGCGGGGGGGGGGGGGGGGGGGGGGGGGGGTTGCAGGTCTCGTAACTCTGCTGGGGTGGTCTGGTTTGAGAAAGGAGGATTCTCTCTGTGTGTGTGTGTGTATGTGTGTGTGTTTTAGTGTGTGTGCGTTTGTGTGTGTGCATGTGTGTGCAGACTTAAGGAGAAGACACACCTTCTGGAGCTGACACAGTGCAGATGCAGAGATTGAGAGAAGAAAAGGAGAAGACGCAGAGAGAAAGGGACACGAGAGGAGACAGCATGAGAGGACGGAGGTGGACTCTCACTCCCCAAAGATCATCTCACAGTCACAAGAATCTCAGAGAGGATCTCATCAAAGCAGATGAAGCAGCCTGAGGTAAGTGTCTGTACTGAGCCTCATTATAAATGCTCTCAGGACTCACATTGAGGATAACTTGAGTCATGTAACTTCATAGCTCTGCTCAGAACTTTGCCCGTTTCTGCCTTTGCATGAGATTTGATAACATTTTCTTGAAATTGTGCCGTTAATTCTTGTGAGCATAAAAGCTGACGTTTTTTTAAATGATAGTAACAATCCTAACATGGCTACGAGTGACCGAGACTTATAATTTGTTTACTCCCAATCTTCTCTGTTATCAGACCTGTGTTGTAATAAACTCACACAGACAACTGAGGCTCATGGAGTAAATCATTCTATCCACCAGTGTGAACACCAACCAGAAATGCAGCCATCCTTCAGCCAACATCTGTGCATTAGATTTTCTTCATCAATTCATTTAAAGGTGACAGCGAGACACAACATAGTCACAGGAAGTGTTTAAATGTTTACTGGTTTCAAATCAGCTGAAATCACGTTAGATGATATCTTGCAGGTTTGTTTTAATGACTTTATTGAAAATATAAAAACAAGTATGGGCGTCAGCACAATGAGAAAATTGTAATGATAAGCTCTGAGCAGGGGGAAAAGCCAGACTAAGCTAAAACAAACAATCGAATAAATAAGTAAATTAATTAGATAAATGAAAATAAATATCCCACCACACAAGGGGGAATACAGTTCAATGTTTGTTACTATGTTGTTTGCAGGAGATGTATTTATTTGTATTTAAGAAGCTAAAGTGTGACTTTGACTCAACAGTATCTGTTCCTGCTGCAAAGGTGTATTCATCTAACAGTGCTTCACTGTATTTTCAGGACATTTGAGTCAAGATACAGAAGGAAGTGAAAGAGAGGAGTGGAGCGACCAAATCCCCAACTAGAACCGAGGCCATCTGAAACAGTTCAACCATCACAGGAGATCTTTGCTTCTAAAATTCAGCTCACCAGTAAAATATTGGAACCTCCAGTGATGTTAAAGGAAATTCATCTCATATAGAAACACAGGAGATGGATACACAGATGTCAGATGCCGACTTCCCCTCTGCATCGCCCCCTCCCCTCCTCTACTGCGACTACACAGACTGGTCTCCCTCCCTCTACATCATCCCGTCCGTCTACCTGCTCGCCTTCCTGGTTGGTTGCCTCGGCAACAGCCTGGTGCTCTGGGTCTACCTGGACCGAGCTGAGGGGAGGAGAACGAGAACCGGAGATAAACACCAAACTGGGGTTGGAAAGCTCTGCTGCAGCATCTTTTTCAGAAGCTGTCAACAGAGCACCAACACAGCAGGCAGAGTTCAGCATGAGTGTGTTCTTCAGAAAAACAAAGAAAGCGGTGGATTATCCTCAGGACGAAACTACAGACCCTCGTCCGACTCCTCCAACTCCTCCTCCTCTCCTCCCTCCTTCCCTCGTCCGTCTCGCTCGCTGACAGACTCTCTGATTGCCAGCTTAGCTCTAGCTGACCTTTGCTTCCTTGTGACTCTCCCTCTGTGGGCCGTCTACACAGCTATGGGCTACCACTGGCCCTTTGGGCAACCCCTCTGCCAAATCAGCAGCTTCCTCACTGCTCTCAACATGTATGCCAGCGTGTTCAGCCTGAGCATGCTCAGCGTGGAGCGGTACTGGGTCCTAACTGGACGCAGGCACTCCAGCCACCATGCCCCACAGAGCTGCTCCAGCAGGGCATTGTGGGTCCTCGGTGGGGTGTGGGTGCTGGCGGGGGTTTTGGCACTTCCGGGTTTGCTGTTGCGCTCCGTCAGGGAGGTGGAACTTGAAAACGAATTTGAGGATGATTGGCAGCTAGAGCCGGCTGACTCTGTACCCATGTTCCTCTCCTGCCAGATGGATTACTCCATGCTGATTGGAGCAGAGCTGGAGGAGGCAGACAAAGAGCGGGCAGAGATGTGGTGGACTGCTGCCTTGAGTCTTAAATCAACTCTTATTGGCTTCCTGCTCCCTCTTGTCATCCTACTGGTCTGCTACTGCTCACTGGCCCAGCTCCTCAGCAGACATTTTGGACGGGGCCCTCGTCCTGACCGTAGACGCCAACGCAGACTTCTCAGGGTCATTGTGACGTTAGTGCTGGCTTTCTTCCTGTGCTGGCTGCCTCTGCATGTTAATAAAACAGTGTCCATGCTTCTGGAGTTTGGTTTTGTCCCCTACTCCTGCTCTTTAGATCAGATTCTGCTGGCTGCTCACCCCTATGTCACCTGTTTAGCTTACCTCAACTCCTGCCTGAACCCTCTCCTCTATGCTGCCTGCGACCCATCATTCAGGAAGAGATGCAGAGGAGTCATCCTCATGTTGTGCAGGACGAAGAGAAGAGGAGCAGAGGGAGGGGAGAGAAAGAGGGATGAAGGAGAGGAGGAGAAAGAGGAGAGGAGCTCAGCTTTTCCTACAAGAACACAGGAGGAAACGGCAGAGAGGACAGAGGAGGAGGTGGTGGGGGAGGTGGGCGTCATGGTGGCCGAAGGGTGAGAGGTCACAGGAACAATGGCAGAACATCCAAAAAGATAACAGCTTATAAATGAAAAAGTCAATCCTCTTAAATCTAGTTTCACCTTGAAGTGTGAGGACATCCAGGCATGTTGCTGCTAAGTAACATTGTACTGTATGTGAAACATTTCACTCATCTCTTAATGTTGAAGACACTCGACATCCACAATGGACTGAATTCCAAAGTGGGTCAGACTCAGACTGTGGGAGAAACTATGTCAATATTCTCAAAAGATAAAATGTTCAAATAAATAAACATATTCTTCACATGGACATGAGTTCATAAACCTAATTCCTCCTCCAGTTCTTTCCCACAGGAAATATGCCATCACTTCCCCAGAGGTGGTCCCTGACTACAGCAAATATTATTGTTCATATAATCTGTTTTTATATTTTATACCTTTATTTGTTTATTGAATTGTGCTGAACTGTTTTTTATTGTGGTTTTCCCATTAAAATAAGTCGTATAAACTCACATTAGTTGTTTTACTTTTCTGTACGATATGAAAAGGAGGTGTATTGAATAAAAAACGGAAATAAAATTATTTTAGAAATGATTTGTCGTTAATCTCTGCACATGATGGTAAAATCACAATGATAAAAAATTATGAACGGAAAGGGATTTTTTAACAATTATTTTTTTAACATTTAGTTAGTGAAGATACTTAAGGACATTTTCTCCCTCCAGGCCATCAGGTTTTTTAAACTCTATATAGTTCCAACAACCCTCATCATGTCTGTTGACCTGCCTGTTTACACTAATCAGAATGGAGATTTAGGGGTATACACGATTCCTTTCCTGCTCATGTTGGTGTGGAGGTATTTGAGCAGGTGGATATTATAGCCAAACAATCACTGAGAATAAAACAAGTAGAACTACAAATTCCATTAAGCAAAACTGATGCAAAGACCTTCATTAGGGCATATGCACAATCAATGTGGCAGGAGTACTGGGACATTAATCAAACAAGATGACATCTATATAAAATACAAATACATGTGTGAGGAGGAAGGTGGGCTGGAAGCAAAGTGAAGAAAGCATCATCACTTGTTTGAGAACCATACATTGCATATATAGGCAAGCACCCAACTGGAAAATGCCCACACAGCCAGCCAGAAACAGTTGAGCATCAATAAATCAAATTTTATTTGTAAAGCCCATATTCACAAATCATAATTTGTCGCATAGGGCTTAACAAGGTGTGACATCCTCTGCCATTAACCCTCAAGTGTACATATGAAGAACATGCACTACTTCATTGCAGATAATATGATAGGATCAGGAAAAACAGCGGGCAAGATTTACTGTGACATTATTAAGTTCATAAGAGACACAGATTTGGCTGAAAGGATATAGATTGTATTTATTGATTTATTTTCTGCATGAGCTCTCGGTCCACACTCCAGTCCAGCTGGTGGCGGTAATGCAAGAAGAAAGACGATTGTGCGTTTCGTTTCCGGGAAGCTTTTGATTGACGGGTACATTGGCCAATAACGCTGCATGAGCCTCACGCCCCCCCCCCGCTGCAAAGTTGACATGAATGAGCAGCTCTAGTAGTTTAACATATAAAGTGAATACATGTGTGTCTGTGGTTGTGGCTCTGACTCCATCAGCTTCCCCTGCAGACAGGAGAGTGTCGCACTGGGCCGGTGCGTGTGAGCCTCTCTGTTTACAGTGCGAGCTGGTCGGTAAGTGGCAGGATCCGCACTCTCTTCTCTTGGTTACTGCACACATGTAGTTCTCATGCACATGCATGTTTGTTCTTGCACATTTCTCCATGCGACGCAGCTTTGAGGAGCGGCGAAGATGGGAACAGCGTTGATTTACGATGAGGAGATGACCAAATACAAGCTGCTCTGGGTTGAGTGAGTACTCACCAACACTAGTGTATGATGGGTGACGGGGGCTGACCTCTTTATATACAGTCTGTGGGCTATAGTTGCAGTGTACGGTTGCTAGTCCGGTCACTTGGGTTAGGGTCGCTGCGCCGTTTCTTCCGGTATTCTACCAGTCGTTTTTATATTTTTACGTTTATATTATTAAATACAGTCTGGTTTGTGCGCCCTGGATTTATGAAGTTAAAATCACTTCTTCTGTCTTTAGTTTCTCTTGCGGATTCATTATTCATGTGCACTTTGATTTAGTTCTCTTCCTCTTGGCTGTGGCTGCTTAGTCGAACACATGTAAACAAACAAATGTTCAACTCCAAATATTTGAATCTGGCTACACATCAGTGTTTTTACACCGTTTATAAATTAAATGAATGAATAGATTTATATTTGATGTATTTTATATTCATGTCACATTTTATGTTCTATTGTTAACTTATACATGTTTTTATAAGTACATCCTTATACAATATAAAGTATATTACTATGGAATTTTAACCCATTTATAACATATCCCAATTTTATACTCATTCATATTGTACATACCATGCCTGCCTATGTACTTAACAGTCTATATATGCCTATGTAAGATAAGATAAGTTCAAATTTCTTCATACATAACACAGCATTCATCCTCGTGCATCATACTGTACCACTGCAATTTACTCAAGTACGTTCTTCTACAAATAATTAGGCATCTGAAGTTTTATTTTTATAATTCTATACTTTCACATGTTCTCTAACAAATACATTTGTATGATGTGGAATCAATACATCTTATCTAATCTTAAAGCAAGTTGCTCTGCCTGTGTTTGTGTCATATGGTTTGTGTGCACATCATAAAGCAAACAAGCAGAACTAAATAAAGCTGATGTTCAGAATCTTTTTCCAGTGTAACAACTACTTTTCAAGATGTGAGCTCACAAAAGAGTTTGTGGTTTGCACTGAACATCGATTGTAAAACAAATTTTCAACTGAATTAAATTTGGAATCAAATTGTCAGTACACTAACTTAATTATGTCTTAAGAACCTTGATGATATATTTTTTAAGATAATCCCTAAACTGAACATGGTTAGTGTGTCAGACGTTAGACCTCAATGTATGTTAAATGCTTGTGTATTTACAGTTTGTAGAGAACACAAAAGTCAACCTGTGAATTAAACAAGTGATTGAAATATGTTTCTTTCTACAGTCCAACGTGTAAGATTGAAGTACCCGAGCGTTTAACTGTGAGTCATGCAGCTTTGGTTCAGAGCGGTCTGGCTGATCGCTGTGTCTCCGTACCTGTCCGCAAGGCAACGGATTCAGACATTCTGCGGGTTCACAGGTCAGATACGATATCGAGAAAGACCTCACACCTGGTTCATGAAGGTGAGATAAATACCTGACATCATTCGGCCTTATGTACTTTTCTGACGCCAACAGTGAGGAGTATTTGGAGGCAGTGAAGAAGACCCCTTACATGACTCTGGAGGACCTGAAGGAGTTCACCCTCCAATATGGAGACGTCTACTTCCACCCAGTTAGTCCCACACTTCATATTCCTCATATGTTGATAATTCATTCGTGGTTAGAGGAATTATTTTCAGGTTGTGGTGGGAAAAAAGTATGTCATTTTCCTTCCGGACTAATTTCCTTCCTTTCTTACAAACCGTCGTAGAACATCTATCACTGTGCCACGCTGGCTGCAGGAGCTGCTCTGCAACTGGTGGACAGTGTGATGACAGGGAAGGTGAGGAATGGCATGGCTCTGGTCAGGTGAGGCTGTTTAACCAGTTAGACACAGCAGTATATATTAAACAAATACAAAGGAGGTGGTTCACATTGAAATATTTTTAGCCAGTTACCCAGAAAAATCCTGGGAGAACATCTATGAGAGTTACTCCTTCAAGAATTAATAAATACTTTAGAAGAGACGAGCTATGTCCATAGAATACAATAGAAATCTGGAAATAATTCTGTAATTCAAAGATCTATTGAGACAAATACAAAAAAACTTGAGTCAATTATTAAGGGAATAATTATAGAAACAAAACCAACCAGTAAATGATTAATATAACCGGCTAAAGTTCATTCGTCATGTCCACATTTTAGGGCTTGTGTGATTGTCATCGATTAACTTAAGGAGATAAATCTTAGATATGTGGAACTAAAATAGCAAACCATACATATGACAAATATGTGTCTACTGCTTCACAAATTCTGAATTCAGCTTCTTTTTCTATTTTTTTTCTATCCATACAATCAGTTTTCAGTAATTTCGTCTTACAGTTCTTAATTTAGGGGGAAAAACGTGACGTGAATCATGAAGTGTATGATTTCTCTGTCCCAGACCACCAGGACACCACAGTATGCGCAGTGCTGCCAATGGTTTCTGTGTGTTCAACAACGTGGCCATAGCAGCTCAATATGCAAAGCAAAAATATGGAGTTAAAAGGTAACATGACTTTTTTTTATTCTGGTTAGACCATATTGGTTCTGTCTGTTTTTATTTTCCTCTTCTTGTATTTTCAGGGTGTTGATAGTTGACTGGGATATACATCATGGTCAAGGGGTCCAGTACTGTTTTGAAGATGATCCCAGGTGAGTCTTTGCTAACTGACCAAAGCTGAAATGTTTATGTGGATGTTGTCTTGTCTTCTGACACTTGCTGCATTTTGTCTCAGCGTGCTCTACTTCTCATGGCACCGCTACGAGCATCAGAACTTCTGGCCTAAACTCAAAGAATCAGACTTTGACAGTGTCGGCAAAGACAAAGGAGCTGGATTCAATATTAATGTACCATGGAACAAGGTGAGTCGCCACAAAAATAAGTTTTTTTTATTTTCTTCTTTGCACAAAAGTTTCTTCCTTTATGTTAGACTCTACTTTTGTGTTGATTATGATTGTGTTGATCATGAAGACTATGATTGAATTTTTTTTACATTTAATGGAATTTGTGCTCTTTAAGAAAAAATGTACCATAATAGTATTAGTATTTTTCTAGACATGCTACAAAAAAATATTTTATTTAATTAATAAATAAACACAATTGAATTTTTTACCTTTTTTGATCATTTAATGCAATGATTTGATATGACCCCCAGGTACAACATGCAGGTTATACATTCTCAAATTAACTGTCCTTTTAGCACTGATGGTTGCGTGTACATATTTATCTAATAGGTCTCATAATGTTATTTTCAGGTGAAAATGCAGAATAGTGACTATCTTTCAGTCTTCTGCCATCTCGTCTTGCCGGTTGCATACGAGGTGAGTCGAAGGATTCGCACTTTGCTGACAGATGAACAGTCTATTGTGTTAGAAGTGTTTTTCATCTGAGTGTTTATTCCTTTGTCACAGTTTTGCCCAGACTTGGTGTTGGTGTGTGCCGGCTTCGACTCAGCCATTGGTGACCCAGAGGTACTGCATATAAATTACTTGTTCTTTGTGTATGTGGAATTTATCCAGTAACCCAAGAATGTACTTTGTTAAAATCCCAGTTAGGCCACAGCCTCTCTGTGCAGAGTTTGCATGTTCTCCCAATTGGTTTTCCACAGGTACTCCAGTCCCACAGATTGGGGTTACATTAGTTGGAGATTCTAAATTAACTGTAGGTGTGAATGTGAAAGTGAAAGTTTGTCTGCATGTTTGCCTTGTGATATGCCGGCGACCTGCCATGGCTCTACCCAATCCAGCATCCCCGCTCATGACCCTTACAGGATATAGATAATGGATTGGATGAATTTATGCGGTATCCTGTGCTGATGTAGTGTAGTGTGAAACTACGTGTCTAGTGTTGTCTACCACTGTGATGTCTCTTTATTTTCAGGGTGAAATGTGTGCCACTCCGGACATCTTTGCCCACCTCACTCACCTTCTCATGAACCTCGCTGGAGGCAAAGTGTGTGCTGTGCTGGAGGTCAGTTTGTTTATGTCAGGCTACACAAAACACTCCTAAGATGAACACAAATGCACTGTATCCAAATAGCATTACATTACAGTGCATCTGATCTGTTGGTACATATAGTATATGGCCATATTCACATGATGTTTCGTAGTACTACATGTAGTAACCAGTGTGTTTAACAAAAGGATGTAAGAGGTTTCTCTGTGTTTTCCAGGGAGGCTACAACTTGACCTCCCTCGCCCAGTCTGTGTGTCAGACAGTTCAAACGCTGCTCGGAGACCCTGCACCTCGACCTGCGAACCTCCAAGGTCCCTGTAGAAGGTATGTTCTGTCTGTCAGTTGAATTTAGACGTCAGACATTATCTTGTGTATGTTTTACAACAGTAGTGAAGTTATTTTTCTCTTTTCAGTGCACTCGAGTCCCTTCACTGCGCCCGATCAGCTCACAGGCAGTACTGGTCCTGCCTCAAACATGCAGGTATGACATCCACATCATTATTTAAGAGCTGGAGCGCTTCACCATCTTCACGTCGCTATTTTATATGTATCAGAGTCAGACTGTAATGTTTTTTCAAGGGATCAAAACAATGCAGCAGCAACAGAGTTCACACTTATTGCTCTTAAAGCTGGTACCTACGTTACCAACAATGCAATTCTAATAATATGAGTAGGAGTTTGTTTACATCCTCGAGCTGTAGCCTCAAGTAGATATGAGTAGCAGCTAAGGACATCTGGTGAACTCCTTTCAATTCATTGCTTCTTTTAATTTGTTTTTGCTTTTAGTCTCCAGCCCTTGAAGATGCAGACTCAAGTGATGTTTGAGGCTTTGTCAGGCTTTATACAACTTTTTGTGGACAGCCATAAAATAAAAGTCCCATAAAAATGCTTGATTTTTAGAACCATGAATTATTTCTCTGAGAAATAAGAGTAAATATGGAAATATGTCCTATCTTACGATGTCAACAAAAATGGAAAAGAAAATCATTGCTCCAAACAACATTTCCATGGGTACTCTCCTGACCACTATCACATCCATGCACCATGTTTTGTGGAAATCTGTCCAGTTTCTGTGTAGTCTTGATGTAATAACGAAAAACAGTATAAGAAAATAAAAGAAAAAAGGTAGAGGGTGTAAGAGGAGAGTTGTGTTGTATGTCATTGTTGTGAAGGATTGCTCCCATGTTTTTCATACTGATGTATTTTATATGGTTAAAAGATGCAGTTAGTTTTTCCATTGTTTTCTATAAAGAGGTCTGACGTGACTGATGACAAAGTGACATCACTTTGTCTAAATTACAAAGTGATGAGACAGTCCAGTATGAGGGATTGTTTACAAAAGTAAATTAGCATCTAAGGTTTTAAAGGGGTAGGTGGGTTAGTTGAATCTGAGAAGTCTGTCTCTTTTTTTCCCCTGAGTGTGATGTGTGTTCCATGGTTAATCTCGTTCTGTATAAATTGAGGATGGATTTATTGATCGTTGAGGATGTGGAGTATTTTCCCTGTTTTGCTTAAGGAGGGATATTGCTGTGGAATCTAGGTTGAAAGGTTTTCAAATTGTCCCAACCAGAGAGATGGTCGGAGTGACAGGAGGTGAAAACAATAACAAAACAATCATGAAATACTCCTAATGTTATCTGCTTTTTAAAATGTTAAATCCCTCTTCCATCCAGCGGATCTGCCCACCTCTGATATCAGCACCAAACGCTTTAAACTGGCAGAAGAAAAAGAAAAAAAAGAGGATAGCGATAAAGAGACTGTGTGGCCGGAGCCTGATAAACGCTTCGCCCCTGCTGTTGGTGCTGCTGTAGTTCTCCCTGATGGTGTCGCCTGCCCAGACGGATGTCATCCCTTCACTCTATCAGAGGATCTCGACCCATTAATAGTCAACAAACTCAAGTATGGAGCTGCGGTTGTTCTTGATCCTCTGTAGTTAACATGACTTGTAGTTGGCAAATGTATTTCTTGTTATTCACATGGTTGTTTTGCCTCAATAAGGGAGAATTTCCTGAAAGAAGCAGATGACAGAGAAGCTCTCTCGACCCTCTCCAGACTCATCGCCCTGGTAGATAAAATGGAGAAGAATGAGGTAAAGTCATGATAATGGTTTGTCTTTTTGAATGATGTGATGTGACCTGTTTGCAAATACATTGTTCACTGTGCTGACCGGCGTACATGAGCTGCAGGCCTCATTTCTATTTAATTATTGCCTCTCAGATCTGCAGCGGCCTGGCGCTGGTCCCTGCAATCTCCATGGCGACGATGTGTGTTGTCCAGCATGCTGCATCTGCACTCAGGAACCGGTATTAACATGTGGATCTTAACTGTACATACTATGACTGTGTTTTTTAAAATAGATTCTCTTTTAGAAATAACACTTCAGGAAATGTGTCACACTTAAAACAGTAGCTCAGGATTTGGGGAAATATGCTCATGTGCTTTTTTGCTGAGAGACAGATAAGAAGATGCATTTTTATTGTTTTTAGTTTTTTTATTCAATGATATTTTATTGCCAAAAAGTATTCAGATTTGATTCTGCTTTCTCTTGCTGCAGGGTTTTGGTCGTGTGTGTTGGAGACTGGAACGTTCCGAAGTTCACTGAAGACGGGTGATTTTTTTTTTTTTTTTATCAAACTTGTGCCTCTTTTGTCTGCAAAGGCACAAACAACATTTAAACAAAAATGTTTCTGTCTGTAGGAAAACACTTGTGTTGCAGTTCAGCAACAAGGAGTCAGAGGAATGTGCAAGCAGATACTACATTCCTGTGCATCTGAAGAAGGTATTGCACTGTGTATTACTGTGTATTATGATAAGAGTGTACTTGTGTACTATGTAAAAAAAAATCTAAAAATCATGTAAAACTTTTGACTGAACCCGCCCGGCCTGTCGGGTCTGGAGGGGTTAGACTCCGGTATCAACACACTTTTGTTTTCAAATTGCCAATGGAAACGCATCCCACATGTACTTGTCGTCCTCCAGGGCTTCAGTGACGTATCTGGGTTCATGCAGGCAGTGATGGGTCTCCTCCTGCCTTTGGGTTACCAGTACGACCCCAGTCTGGTTGTGTTGGTTCGGATGTCTGACAGCGGACTGTGTGACAGCGTGTGGCAACAACTAACAGGTCTGCTGCAGGGCCTCGCACAAGGACACACACTGGTGCTCATGCAGGTAAGAACACAGGGGTACATAGAAGTCTTGTAAATGCCATCTCATTCTTCACTGGTGTTGAAGTGCTAGTTTTTATCTCACTAGTATTTTGCTCTTCTTCTAGGACAATGAGAAGGAATGTGTGGGACCCACTGCCTCCTCCCTCCTCGGGGACCCTGCTCCCTCTTTGGGGCCACTCCTGGCCCCTCTATCAGAGGATGTGGAGTCTGTGGAGAAACTGAGAGACAGACTGAAGGCAGAGTGGAAACTCCTGCAGAACACAGGTGAGTCCACAGCAGCAGCAGCCTCACATATAAAATGAAACATGCAGAGCTTTTAAAGTTACCTGTTCTATATTAACTTGAGTTTCCGTTTCCTAAAAACAGCACAAGACACAGGAAGAGATGCTGAGGACCGAAGCTGATCCTGCTCTATTTCTTTTTAATTAATGAAAACATTGTGAATCCCATGATTTATGTAATTAATGCATCGAGACGGCTTTTGATACACGAATTAAAAACATAACAACCAAGTTTTAAAGCTGTCAAATGTTTGTTTTTTTACATTCGTAAACTTTGGGAAAATTGGAACGAACACTATTTTATGAATTCTGGTGGGATGAAAAGTGTAATTTAAATATTTTAGAGCCTAGAAATAATACATAGATAGCACTAGGTTACATCCGACGAAAAGGTTTCGAATTATTTACCTTCTTCATTAATCCATGGACATTTCACATTTTTGTCAGCACTTCTCCGAAGTATAGAATAATAATCTCTAATATGTTCATTACATTGTCATTTGCTTCACGCCTCCTGTTATAAGATGTTGTGGTGCCCCTCAGCTGATAAGCTGCTTTGGATAAAAATATGAGTTGATGTAAATATAATTCCATGTGGATTTTACACATGCTGCACAATGACCAAACAACAGAGGGGGGGTTACAGATGGGCTTTGCTAAAACCACATGCAGAAAAAACTGATAATTAACATTACTGCCTACAGGAAGAATAAATATATGGAGAGCTTTGAAAATGAATTTCAATACTTTTTATCCTTAAAAGTGAAATAACTGTTTTAAAGACTTTACAACACTCAAAGAAGCTCTGTAAACTGATCATTTCCTTTGTGCATAAGTCTTGATCTGAAAAGAAACTTTTAACTATAACTTTAAGAAAACTACAGTATTTCCATATGAAATGTAGTGGAGCAGAAGGGTAAAGTATCATAAAATGGAAATACCAGGCCTACCTTGTAGTAACTGAGTAGATATACTTGTTTTCTGTCTACCACTGGCTTTAAAACTAAATAAAAGTACAGTTTTTATTACCTACACGCCAACAAGTTGTGTTTTGATCTGTATTTGTTTGATAGTTGGCAGGATTATGTTAAAAGTACTCAACTGATTTTCATGAAATTCTGTGGAGGGGTGGGGCATGACCCAAGGAAGAGCCCTGTACATTTTTGTGCAGATGATCATTTTTGTTTTTGACAAGTGACTGATTTCTGAGATGATGATTGATGGATCTTAACGTTTAGGAGGCTGATATTTGAGTGTGTGCAATTTGGAGCAGATCCAGATAAAAACCAGTTTCACAAGCAGCCTGTTGACTTGGTATGGACCCTGCTGAGTGCCCCTCCAGTTTTATATGGAAAACCCTGTCAATGATGTCCCTCACCCTGCCGCGAGGTGGCGCTGTGGTGCGATCCGTCGGTGAAAGAAGCAGATGAAGTGAACATGTGAGTCATTGAGCAGCGCTGCTCTCCTCAGCCCGTGTCTGTCTGTGTCTTCGCTCTGATTGGATCCTGAATGCATCACAGAGAAGAGGAGTGACACACACACACACACACACTGACAGAGTCCCCCCTGGAAGAAGAAGAAGATGTCTGGGACTCCGACCACAGCTGCGAACCCACAGTCCGCCAAACTGAAGAAGGAGGAATCTTCTTTCCTCGGTAAATTAGGAGGAACCCTGGGGCGTAAGAAGAAATCTAAAGAGGGTGAGTGGCACACAGAAGATGCTCTTTGTTTATTATTGATACTGGGATGTTATGAAAGCCCTCTGTGTGTGTGTGTGTGTGTGTGTGTGTATGAGAGAGAGAGAGAGTGAGTGTGTGTGTGTGTGTGTGTGTTTCTGTCCATGGTGCTGCAGCAGCAGCAACATGATGAAGTGGAGAGTTCTCCTACTGTGGGACGTCCCTGCAGCTCAGGCATGATTCACTGAGATATTCAGCGTTTTCACATCACTTCAATTCACAGAGCTCCTCTATTCAACATAACCTCGGCTCGTTACTGTCAGTAAATCATGAAGCATGATGTGCACTGTGATCTTGATGTCCCAGTGTTTGTGTGAGAGGCGGGACAAAGGCTGCCAGCAGCTCCACGGTCATTCACCATGAGGTAACAAACAGAAATAGAGGCCAGGGTCAGTGAGCGGTGACAGGAATGTAAGGTTATGAAGCAGATAGACGTGTAAGAGGATTACACCTCTGACTTTATTCTGTGGTCTACACACAAACTCACCGAGTCCTCTCGTCTCACCAGTTGTTGACCAAACTACTATTTTCTGCCCCTCACACATGCCTCTCGCTGTCTGGACAGCTGCAGGGTTTAACAAGTCAGTGTGTGTGTGTGTGTGTGTGTGTGTGTGTCTGTGTGTGTTTTCACAGCCATGTGTTTGTCATCACCATTAAAGCAGGACCAACAGCAGGAGTTTTTTCTAATTGTTTAAGAGCCTCCTTAAAGTCCACAACATGATTGAATATCAGATCAAATATGTCTGTTTTGGGGGAATTGTCTAGAATATGATGTACAAAACATGTACAACATGTTTCCTCTGATGGACTGTTGTGGTTTTACTGTGCTCCCACTCAGGAGTTGGTTTCACAGAACCTTCCCAATTTTGGGAAGAAATGTGTTAAATGATGCACAAGACCTCATCATAAAGCCTCGGTGAAGTACTGCAACAATATGGTGTAGATTATAGATTAGTAATCATTCATGACTAATGACTGCAACATGCAACTTCACCAGTAGATGTCACTAAATTCTACACACCGAACCTTTAAATATATATTTGTATTGTAGACTGCTGGTTGGTCACAAAGGCAGATTGTCCCTTGGCAATATGGGCATTTTTTATTATTTTATATAAACTCATTGATTAACAGGACAAAAAATTTGCGATATGACAATAACAATAACAAGAATTAGCTGTAGCACTGATTAACATAATACTTTCCAGACAGGGTGGAATAATATGAGGAATGGTAATATTTGTTTCCAATATTAAAGACATTTAAGGGAAAACACTGCACATTTTATCAGTTTTTTAAAATGATCAATTGCTACATTAAAATGTCCATCCTAGTAATCCCCCCTCACATTGAGCATTTGGTTGTCGCAATAAACTTTAATGAAAGACCTTTGTTTTGCCTGCTTATGGCTCAAAGTCAGTGCTGTAGGTGAGGATTGCTCAGTGTTCACAGAAGGGGAACCCCCGTGGCCCAAGTGGATTTTATAGCTCAGGTGAAACACAGGTCAGAGACAATCTAATAAATTTAGAAACAGTAAGAAGTGAAAGTACGTGGGGGTGAGTGCTGCTGAGGCGGCATAGCTTGTTGCCTCACTGCTGCTGTTGCGGTTTCTGTTAGTTTTGGGTGTGGTACATCATATTCTTTAGGGAACACACCCAGCAGAGAAGACTGGCCACCAGAAAAGCTGCTTCACTTTAGCTGAATAATCATTAACAGTTCAAGCAGCCATACATCTGTTGAAGTGCAATGTCAAACCCTCCTCTGACCCTGGTTTTGGATTGAACATGTTTCTTCTGTGAGATATAAAAGACAATTCCTGTAGTTGGAGGCCTGGTTTATGTGTCTGGCTCTGTAGATTGTGATAAACTAAAGGAAGTGTGCGTCTCTCTGACAAGTCTCTTTGCAGTGCAGGGCTGTAAAAATAACAATAACAGTGAAGTGAAGGCAAGAAGCAGGGTCTTGCTTATTAAGGACTGTGAGGACAAGTGTCAGGTCACAGCCTCACAATACTATCATAGTGTGGACATACAACATACATCTAAAACACAAGTTCCATGATGGATTCTGATAAGAGTAAGTCATCTCTTATGCTTTTTCTATCCTGTTTATTCTTGTTTTTTTTTTACAAATTTAACCGACTTTGTCTTTTAAAAAAATTGAGTACAATATACATTAATGAAGGTATTGTTCATATGTTGAACTTGACCAAGATAGTATAATTTGTATATTTTATCTTGTTGCTTTGCTTCTTCAGCTCTTAATTGATACTGGTGATTAAAGAATTGAAGATTGCTGGTAAAATTATATTAACTTGACAGTTATGTTATTAACAGTCATTATCTAGTAAATGTACTGATATTGAGAGGGTGTAAGAGAAACCAAAAAATATACATAATAAGCAGAGTTGCTGTTTCAAGCAAATATGCAAATAGGGTCGTGTCAGTTAGATTTTATTAGAGTGTCACCAATAAACTAGCTGAGCTGATAGCTTATTAATATGAGTTTCAAAATATGTTGATATTACAAGAGATCGTGGTTCAGAATAACCACAGATGTGGAATGTTCCTTTCACTCAGTTCTGTCCATTGTCCATGTCACAATTCAAGACAAATGTTGCAAAATTTAAAAGACTATTATCAAAAATGTTTGTTCGTGTTATGTTTTTAAGTAAAAAAAAAATATATATTATCAGCAGATAGTTTACATGTTTTGAAATGACTCTCAAGCAATGTTATTGCAACAAATTTATTTTAGCCTGAACAAGGTTCAACTTCCTCTATCCTTTAACTCTTGATTTGAATCAGCACATCAAAAAAACTTCAATCCAGATTTTTTTAAGGAATCATTTCAAAATGCTTTCCACAGGAAGATGTTTTAGACTGACAGGAAGGTAAATATGGTCCCCACGAGAATTAGTGATAGTTTTACTTTTGAAACGGTCTTGTACTGTTTAAATATTCATGTGATACAGCAGCTGTGTTCTCATATTCCTGTCTTCTCTGGATCTCTGCTGTCCCTTCACTTGCTGTTGGGGAGGAATATTGGAGTGTTTACTTCTCTCTGGGTGTGGTGTGTTGTACACTTGTGTTGGACCCGGTCATTGCAGTGATAGTCCTATATAAGGGGGATTTGCTGTTGGATATAGTATATGAATACTGTGAGGAAGACCTAGGGCTGAACAAAATTCTTTGCCATGATGGTGTGCACTTGGTTTTCTATAGTTTTGAATTAAGGGAAGAAATTAGGAAGAGCAACAGAGGTGATGAATCCCTCCTCCGGGGCAATAGGAGGAGTATGTCCAGATTAGATATCATAGATCATGCACAGATATGCAAACTTTTATTTTATAGAATAATCAATGCAGAAAATGTGTTGATTTACATTTTACATTAAAAGCTAGTTTATGTTCTTAATTCGATTGTGTTCAAATTGTGTTTTCTTTTTATTTATAGCTATCTACAATAAAGTTTATGATTAAACTGTATTATTTCTTTGTCATAAGAGGTTGATAATGACATCTTAGGAATCATTGCCAATGTTTTGAAAAATATCCAATATATCGGCATCAGAAATTCTTAACCCACAAAAATCCATATTTTTTGGGCTTAAACAGAAATAGCAGTAGCACAGCATTAACTAAATATAACGATTAATGAATATTAGGTGTTATAGGTCAGATCATGTTCTCTGATGTTTAATATCTGCTGAAGGCCCCATGTGGAAAAGACTCAGAGACACTGTCATCTCCTGGCGGCTGTTACTCACTGGTGCCTCTGTTGGTGTAAATAACCGCAGCTATATTTAAGGTCCAGTCTGTCTCCTCCATACTGCAGCATTATTTATATCTCCCCTCCTGTGCCCCCCCCCCCCCCCCCCCCCCCCCGGGAGCAGTGGAACCAAAGGAGACAGGGTCGATTTACTCTGTTGTTTATGATGCTGGCTGATTAAGTTTAGAGCCAATTTCCTCTAAAGCAAAAAAAAATAATCATCTTTATTTTCTACATTAATCACTGTGTACTTTTACATAAAGCTTAGTAAAACCGCTGAAGAGCTTTTTGCTTGAATTAATGCAGTGAAGCTGACGTAAGATAAATGTTCTCGGCTGCAGGCTTTAGTGCACGTTTGTTAACAGGAGTACAGCAGCAGCGTGATTGGTCATCGGCTGCAGCAGAACACGTTAAAGGCTCGTTGAAAGAGTTTGTCAATGAAATAAGTCGGCTCTCTCAGGTTTGTGTGAAATTAGTAGATTTGAACAGTAAGTTATAAAGGAGGTCATTGTTTTTGTGAGGAAATACTATTTATGAGGGTTAAAACGCTATAATGCACTCATAACACACATAGTGGATATCTAGTCGATACTACCTGTGACATCTGTCCTGTGTCCACTGCCCAGAGGCTCCTGCTGCGTCGCAGTGGAGTTCAGTGCCTTGTGTTCTGTGTGACATCTCCTTCCTAACACACACACACACACACACACACACACACACACACACACACACACACACACACACACACACACACACACACACACACACACACACACACACACACACACACACACGTACGACCAACACACGTACGACCAACACAAACCTCCCTGCATCTCTGGTAACTGGACCGCAGAGGTGGGGTGGAGGGCTGTGACAGAAATAAACACGTGATGACGCCCCTGCCACTGTCCAGCCCCAACCTACTGAGGTTCACACACTCCCGCACACCCTGAACGTACATACACCTTACTTTCTACCTTTGCTCGCGGCCATCGGGGGGGAACCCGCAGGTTTATGGTGGAGACATGGCGGGGCTGCTGTGTGGGACCAAGAGAAAGAAACAAGGTAATGTGGTTTTTCAGAATGCTTGGCTTTGAGGAACTTGGACGTGGAAATTAGGAAGTAGGATCTGTTACCTTCAAAATGTGATGTTATACTTGTTGTGAGAGGTCAACAAGTTGTGTCCACTGTCACCGTAAAATTTTTAGAATTGACTTTGGTTGTTTTACGAGGGAAGCTGTTAAATTTCTGTGCTGGTGATTGAAAGAATTATAATTTCCACATCATTCTGCATACATCTGTAGTGGTGATTTAAATATATTAGCCATTTTAACAGATTTCCCTTGACTATGTGACTGAAGCTCGGTCCAGCTCAGTGCAAAGCAGCAGTAATCCAGTCAGATGTACTCAGAGGGAGGAAGCAACACAATTATGATGAAATGGCTCTGTAATTACAAAGCAAACTGCTGATCTGATGTGAGGTCCAGGGCTCGGGTCTGCTCCCAGCTCGTACGAGAAGCCTGAATCAGATACTAACTCTGTGGGGACGTCTCTCTGTACAGACTTTGAAGTCTGGATTGTACATAAACACACTGTTCTAGACCCTCTTTCATTTTATTCTCAATTAGAGAAACAATGATTTTACGTGTTTTAATTTGAAAAAAGTGCAGCTTTTTTCAGCCCTTGCATCTCCACCTTATAAATAGCAGGGTCAATGGCCGATTTGAGAGTATTGATTGTGGTGCAGCCTGTTGGAGGTCTTACAAATTGAAATGGTGGATGATAAAAGCAACGTGGCCATTAAGGGGAAGAAAGCCTTTAAATCCCAGGAGTGTCTCTGCAGTCAGAAGTGAAAGCACCTCAGCAGAAATGGACTTTCTGTGTCTCGTCTCGTTTTTAATCAGAGTTAATGGCCCAGTTTCAGACTAAGTCCTGATTCCAAGGATATTTCAGTGTGTGGGTAGTGATTAGTCAGCATATTGTAGGCTGGTACTGAAAAATGACACATATTACTGTTAAGTTCCAAGATACATGCTCAGATGTGTGGACACTATGTGCCATGATCCAGTCTGCAGAGAGGAAAGAGGTTCACAGGCTGGAGAAGTGAGGAAGTGACAGACGTGTGACGGCTCTGGCAGCAGCTCAGAATCAACACACAGCTTGATAAGCTTATCCACCACTGCAGTCGTCCTAGAGTTTCCTATTATTCTAAAATGCTGCAGCGCAAGTAGATGGACGAAACTCTTAAATATATAATTAACTTATTCCACCTTGGTCAATAAACTGTCGGCAATATATCTCAGCTCATATTCTTTGGAATTAAGTATGAGATAGAAAAGTTTAAATTAAATTTTAAAGAGTCTATTGAAATGACATATATGTTGTCTTTTGTTTCAGTGGAGATGCCGTGAACAAAAGATTGTTGTTCAATAAATGTTTTCCACTAAACAAGGATACAAATACAAAAATAAGATACAAATTTAACTTAAAGTAAAGGCTCAATGAATGTGTTACTACAGTAGCACAACTTGAAGATCACATTCCCCCAACAAGGCTAACGCCCTAACTCGACATGTTAAAGATGAGGAAAAGAATTCCTGGATTTGCCCAAAATTTGATGAGGTCTTCCTTGGGTCCTACCCCACCCCTCCATAAAGTGCATGTAAGTCTCTTCAGGAGTCTTTAGGTAATCCTGCTGGCAGAGACAGGCCGACAGACGGCATTAAAAACATGACCTCCTCGATCGAGGTAATTATCAGCAAAATGCTTTTAAGTCCATAAGTGAAAAGGCAGAATGACCCCTATCAGTGTCATACAGTATATAATAGGTATGACTTATGCAAGAGCTTTAACCACATACAATATCTGGTGGGGATTGTGGCTAATTCTAACTATAGTTCTAGATGTTTTAAAAATAACATAATATTTCATCTAAAACATCTCAATTTGCAAAGTTAACTATCGCGATAGTACTGTAATAAAACATAATTTTGTTTACCTCTGCAACTAAATTGAGCAGAAGCATAAACTAGTAGAACATTTAGAAAGGAAAAAAGTAAAAAGTTCGATTAACTATTGTTAATCTAATCTCAACCTCATTTGCTAAAATTTGGCTCATGATTGCGTCTATAAGGGAAGAGTGGATAAAAACTGAAACCCCCCCGCACTCTTTTTTGTGCACTTGTGACACTTATTTTTTCTTTTTTCATTTAATTGATCTGCAAGAGAAATAATTGATTTAATAACTAATAAGACTTTATTTATGTCGTACTTTTCATACAAACGAAATTTAACACAAAGTGCTTCACATAAAAACAACCTCCATCAAGTTCACACACACACACACACACACACACACACACACACACACACACACACACACACACACACACACACACACAGCAAAGGCTTAATAGAGCAAATAAAAACACGAACTGAGAAAATGTCTTCAGGACTTTTACAAGTGCCCATTGGCAACTGGACCCGGCCCCGCCCCTCAAAGACGCCCCACCTCCCATCCAAGGGGTCTCCCCAGCTTTAACCAACCAGCAGGGGCATTAACCTCTGTGGGTTTTATATGTAACTACCTACTGATAATCCGGGACAAGAGGTGAAACATCCCCAGCAAACACAAGCCAGCCCAGGTGCCCATGCACACCTGCCCATCTCCCAAATATACCAATGAGGAAACACTAGAGGCAGAATTAAAAAGAAAAATCCAAACATCTAATGTTTTCCTGCTGATTTGTTTTTTATTGAATTTGTTGCACGTTGAACTGTTTTCTGAAAGGTTCATGGTTTTGGTGTTTTTGTCTGTCCAGTGAGCGATCTCCACGAGGAGGGCAAGAATGCCATCAACGCTCCAATGCTTCCCACAGGGACCGACATCCATCCAGAGGACACACTGCTGGGTACATACACATATTAAAACACATGTGTTTAACATTATTATTACCTGATTGTGTAAAATACATTTTTTTAAATCATGACTGGACATTGCAATGCTCTTGAACTGCTGTCTCTGACATTTTCAACTTCTCAAAACATGTGTTTGTGAGCTGACTGTCAGAGGTGAGTGAGGTTACAGGGAAATATGATTGCAACATGTTGACTAATGGAGACAGTGACTATACAGGAGCAGGAAATGAAAGTGGGTGGGGCTGGAGACGCCTCTGTCGTCTGTCACCATGTGAACCACTGTTGACTGTAGATTTGCATTTGTGAGGGACAACATGATGTCCCACTAACTAAATGTGTTTGGAATTTAACAGGAAATCTGAGTTTCACACTGACTCATTTTGTCTCACATTGTCTCCATCAGAGGAAAACGCTGAGAGGATCATGTTGGACCCAACATCGAGGGACAATCTTAAATTTAAAGATCTATTGAAGGTGGTTGCACAGACATCATGATTTCTCTTCTGCATAATCAGAGCAATAAAAATATAATGTGTAACTTGAGGAAGAGGTTTCATTGCATTTCGACATGTTTCCAGGTTCTGATCGACTGGATCAACAGTGAGTTGGAGGAAGACAGGATCATAGTCAAAGACCTGGAGGAGGACTGCTATGATGGACAAGTGCTGCAGAAGTTATTTGGTGAGGACATCTTTATTCATACAGCTTCTATTGGCCATCAATGTGCCATGTACCAGAATGTAAAATATTTAGATAAGGGGAAATAGAAACCTGCAGACAGACGTATTTTCAGCAGAACAACAAGCTGCACCATCCCATAAGGAGTCAAATCACAAATATCAGAGACAGTTACACAATCAATAATTGAGTGTTTAATTGATTCATAATATGTCCTTTCATACTGTGAGTTTGTTGCCTCACAAAGGTCCATGATGAAAACATTTTATTTTCCATAAACGTAGTGTTGACATTAAACAGCAATTACAATTTATTTATCCTTTTAACAAGCTGTGCATTAGACACCACTGTATTTTGTTTATTAGTAGAAGTGCACCAGTAATTCACCAAGTATACAGTGTTGTCTTGAATTATAATTAAACTTGCTGTGGTTTATATTCTTCTGTTCTTCTTGTCACGATCTTCAATTTAAAGTTTTTCCTAATATCTCCTGCTTGATACGACATATCAACATGGTTCACAGTAAAGAAACATTCTTTCCTTCATTTTATCATATTCACTTAAAATAGTTTTTTTTTTCCTTCTGAAACATTTGAAGGAAAACACAATAAACGGTCCATGAACACAACATAAATGTTCTATTACATTTCAATATTCTTTCATCCAGTGTCCACTGTGATAAATGTGTATTCACCAGTGTGCTGCTGCTTCACCATCAGTGGTTTGTGACAGGCTCCCCCTTCTGTTGGTTACGGGTCATAGCAGGCTGAAAGGTTCACATGTTTAGATTCATTTGTTGGTGGCACCTACAGTATCTCATGTTTTTCTGTAGGCTCGACAAAATATATCTACCAAATTAATATAGAGTTCATATCATTGAAATAGTAAAAAAAATACATTTATGCAATAGTTGCAATTATTGATTAGATTGACATTTTAATATTTATATGTAACACAAGTAGCAGAACTCTGTGTTCTGTGGTTTGTTTCTTATTGCTTCATTTTGCATTTCATACGTTAAACATCAGATTCTATTCTTTCTCCACCATGAATTATTATTTTTGTGTCATCAAAAAGAAAACTCACACGCTCAAACTCCCTCTTCACTTTCCCTTCATATTATTTTTATCTCCACAATACAGATGATTTCTTCTTATTATTATTTGTTCTCTCATATTATCTCTTGTTTTAATTTCACCTGCTTTGTGTGTCTGTTATTATTTTACTTCTTTAAATTACTTCCTGTGTGCCTCCTTCATGCTTTTTGCCATGTGTCCAATCATCTTGTATATTTAGTCTCCGTGTTCCCAGTCCTCTTCGTCTGTTCGGCTCCTCAGTGTTTCCTCATGCTTCTGTCCCCTCATCTTCCTCAGTATCTTTAGAGCTGTTGTTTCTGTTTGCATCTTTCTGCCTGATTCCTCTGTAAACCGGTTTATTCCACATTAAATGATCCTCACTGCTACTGACTGCTTTGGTGCATTGTGCGTCCAGGCCACAACACATAACACATATGAAATAGGACTGATGTATCATTGCATTTGTTTCAGAAGTGTCAACAACAACAATTAAAACACACAGCAGGACACATTTTATAAAGTGCTGTGCGATTTCTTGCACTTCCCTTAAAGCCCCCTTTTTTTGTTTTCACACTGCTTTAGCACTTTTGCACCTTATGTAATCTCACTGTGTGGCATCAGTGCCCAATCTGGATTTCTGTTTTTAATCAGTGCTGCTGCTACTGCCTTTAAAAAAACTAAAACAATACTTGAACCCACGCAGTGGAGATAAGCCTCTTATTTCTCCTTAGAGCAAGAGCTGTTGTCTTGAAGATCTGTTTATGATACAGGCAGGAAAAAGGACCTGTTTTGTTCTGCACCTTTTTGGGGTTTGAAGTACTTTTGATGTGACTTTGGTCTTTTATGACTCCCCTTGAAATATCTTCTGAGCATTTGCAGCTTCCTGATTCAGACTATTTTCTTAAAATCACAAGCATTTCTCACATTTAGTGGCGTTCAAGAAAGTACTGCTGCATGATAATATCTGCAGTTATTCATGATTTGTGTTTGCCTCCGGGTTTGACCTGACACTATTGCATCTCGACCTCTCCCCTTGTTGACAGAGAAGTTGTCGGGCAGGAAGCTGAACGTGGCCGAGGTGACCCAGTCGGAGATCGGCCAGAAGCAGAAGCTGCAGACGGTTCTAGAGGCCGTGAACGAACTGCTGAGGCCTCATGGCTGGACCAGCGAGTGGAGTGTGGACTGTGAGTTTAACTCTAACCTCAGTCATGTGCTGTTTAGGTGAAATTTAGAATGACACTTCAGTGACATTGGTGAAATTACAAGAGACAGATTAATGAACGAATAATCTGAATTAAGGCATCAGAGGATGAAATGTCTTGACTTTAATATTTTAGTATGGACCAGGCTTAAAAAATATAAGACTCGTCCCAATTCCATAGTATCCTGAACTTTAAAATGTTGGAATATCCCTTTATCACATTACTGACTCTTTATTTGCATTCCAGATGGTGATTTATAATCATGAGCTATATAGCATGAGTTATGAGTAACTCTACAAACATCAGAATGTTCCTACAGGAGCTGATGCCAGTCTTGTGTGAATCTGTTCTTCATCAGTTACTTTTTTGCAGCTTTCTTAATTCTTTTCTCTCTTAAAAAACACCAGCTGTTACCTTTCACATTTAAAAACAAACTCCTCTCCACATGATGTCAGCTTTTTGTGCGACAGAGCTGACGGCGTGATTTTACTGTTCCAGCGATCCACTCGAAGAACCTGGTGGCTATCGTCTACCTGCTGGTGGCCCTCGCGATGCACTTCCAGGCCCCCATCAGGCTGCCCGAGCACGTCTCTGTACAGGTGGTGGTGGTCAAGGTAAAGTGGCCTGTCAGCCTCGGACAGATGTTTTTATTCATTTTATTCAACCTTGATTTCACCAGGAAAGCCTCACTCATTAAAATATGAACAATATGAAGAGGGTACTGGCTATGCGCTGTGAAGATAAGCAGCTTGAATAACATGAGACCGATAACAGGAAATATGGCCCAAAATCTGAATTAAACATAGATGCATTTACAGAATTGCCAATACCATTTTTGACATCATTAAATCACATACTAAATCAAATATTTCTTATATCTTTTTTGTTTTTCCTCTTTGTCTTATCTGTATATGAGATTATCAGAATCTGCATCAACAACTTGAGTTGATCTCTCCTGTCCCCTTTGATTTGAGCAGAAACGAGAGGGCATCCTGCAAACTGCTCTAGTGACCAAAGAGCTGACGAGCACCACAGAGTAAGAGCTGATGCAGTTTCCTGTACACGTGACCCTGTTGTCACTGTTATTAATGTGTAAATATGAATGGCTGGTGAATGGTGCACACAGCCTGGAAAATGTAATGATTTTAAAATCTGTCTCTTTTTGTTTCAGAATGATGATGGGAAGATTTGGTGAGTGCCAGCCTCAAACATGATCTGTTTCATGATATAGTTTTATAGAAGTGTCCCTTTTAGTTTTAGCATTTCCCTGCTCAAAGGAATAGTTCAACATTATGGGAAATAAAAACTTCTGCTTTCTTTTTTAGACCAAATCATTTCAGTACATCTGAACGCCCCTGATTGAAACCAAACTTTGTTGTTGCCGTATCTAAGCTGCTAAACTGAATTAGCTGCCTGCTGCATGTAGACTTATTTTTACAAAAAACTGATATTATAAATATTAATTTACGTATCTAATATCTTTGAATCCTCGCTTCTCCACAACAGAGAGGGATGCGTTTGACACCTTGTTGGATCATGCACCTGACAAGCTCAACGTTGTAAAATCGGTAAATAAAATATACTTCCTTTCTTTGCATGATAACGGATTTTAGGCTATAACCACTTGAAATGTGAGATTTTACAATTATCCTTAAAGAAACAGAGGGTGTAATATTCTCGTCGTCTTTTTAACAGTCGCTCATCACCTTTGTGAACAAGCACCTGAACAAGCTGAACCTGGAAGTGACTGAGCTGGAATCTCAGGTAGGAGATCTAATGGTTTATCTGAAGTATTTTAACCAGGCGATCCAGTGAGATATTGAAGTGATCATTATTATCACACCTGTTATGTAACAGGTTCTTATCTTCTCTCCTTCCCTTCATTTGCATTTCAGATTTTAATATTCAAGATTCATTTTATCCAAATCTGATCTAGGTATACAGTTTCATCAGTGTATGTATATGCTTTGTGTTTGTGTGTGTGTGTGTGTGTGTGTCCAGTTTGCTGATGGAGTGTACCTCATACTGCTGATGGGGTTGCTGGAAGACTACTTTGTCCCTCTGTACAACTTCTTCCTCACCCCTGAGAGCTTTGAACAGAAGGTGAGTTCAGCCTCAACAAGGGAAACGACCTTGATAAATTGTAAGATTTGTATCAATATGATAGTCTAATAAAAGGAGAGTATATTAATTAGCTTTGTTTCCCCTCAGGTTCACAATGTGGCGTTTGCCTTTGAGCTGATGCAGGACGGAGGCCTGAAGAAACCCAAAGCCAGACCAGAAGGTAATTTACTAACAGAGATATATCCCATTATTACAAGATCAGATAAAATACATTAAAAGAGAATTTTCCAGAGAAGATTTCGTGGAGACTGAGTGAGAGTACGTGTCTGACTTGTACTGAGAGAAAGGCAATGAATGGTTGATATAGACGTCTTTATGAACTTTGTCCAGTAGATGGAAACCTTGCTTTATCTTTAAACTGTAGCACTGGAGGGATGGTGCTGAGGTTAGATAGCCTTCAGCTCCACTTTGTTGTCCAGGCTGAGCCCTGCTGAAGAGAGAAGAATTGAAATACGTGGCTTCATGTTGTAATACTTTGACAAAAAGACAAGTTAGTGTTTTCCCCTGTCTTCCAGAGACATCATCTGCATGGTCCTTGAAGAGTACGAAGTGTTTTCACACTCACTGAAAAGTACTCATACCTTCAGGATGTGTGATTTCACACCCTTCAACAAATTAACCTGTCAAGCTCTAATCAGTATGTCACTTCACGGAAATGCTCCAATTTGGCCTCTCACTTTAATCCACAGAATTTGATAGTGACACTTTAGATTTAAAATCAGATTTATTTGTTGGGTAGTTTAAAGAGAAATTCAAAAATTCAGTATAAGTACTGCCCCTCAGTTTAGAGACGTTAATCCCACTAACGTCTACACTACACTTAAGCCTATATATTGAATTCTATATATTACCCAGTATATTGAACAGTATATTACCCTCTTAAACTGTATGTACTTATATAATTATCACAGATACTTCACATTTTATTCACTACTTAAATCTTAACGTGTATTTGTCTTTTAAAACATCCACATTTACCTTTTGTTCTGCATTGTCATGTGACATATTCACTATCCCATGTTCTGTATTAACTTATATGAACGTTTGCCTTGATGTATTTAAAAATTCCTATTCTTTTTATTCTTTATTTATTTATATATTTCTCCATTTCATTATACTTACACTATACCATCTTAAGAGATTAAAATGACTTGCTCCCCGCTTCAATGTTATTTCAAAAGCGTTGCAGATCTCGGACTTAAGTATTCAGGGTTTTTGCAGTAAGTGAAAACATTACAGCTGTTCGCTTCATAGCTGCTCTTCCAGTACAGTATATGTGTTTGTGATCAGCCGTGGGTTTGTGTGCCTGTGCACCCTCATTATAAATGAAAGCGGAGCGCCATTAATGATATCAACAGTGTCAGCCGGGCTAACAGGGGAATGCACAAGATAAGGAGCGTAGGGCACGTTAGTTTAGATGTTGATGCAGTGGCACCGCTGTAACAAATGGTGTCTGGCTGGAATCCCTTTAAATAGACCTGGTCGGAATGAGAGATTACAATGAGCAATAAGCAACTTATGTAGAACACCATGGTACTGAGAGGGAACAAAGTGTTTTCATGCCTTTGAGTCTCTACTGGTGAGAAGTAATACATCATTTCTTTGGCGCTATTTTGAAATCCCATTTCATTTTCAAAATTACAAATTGCACTTTGATGGAAAGTCGTCCGACAGAAATCATAGCGGAGGCTGCTTTGTATTTAAAATAATGTTTTTCTCCTGAGTCTCAGTTTTTCTTTCCTCCACGGATCCAATTTTTTTTCATGTCAAAAGGTCTAAATATTCTGAAACTCCTCCAAGCAGTTCAGGTTTGGCACACTCCAATGATCTCTGCTTTGTCTCAATTTCTGTTTTACAGATGTTGTCAACCTGAACCTCAAGTCCACCCTCAGGGTTCTCTACAACCTGTTCACCAACTACAAGAACTCTGAGTGAACTCGTCCGCTGCTGCCTGCTGATACGACTCTGAACACTGTGCTGATATTATATGTTACAGTCTGGACACTGGAGGCCGACTGGGACTGAAGGTCGTTATGTGTGACTTAAAAAGACACAGGGGGAGCCGCCTGAGAAGGGCTCTGAATGTTTTATATCTTCCCTAAATGTCAGTGTTTTTTCGTCTGTCCTTAAGTGCAACACAGGAAACTGTGCAACCTTTATCCCTGCATTTGGGCAGCATCTAGAAACTGTCAGAACTCAGTTGCATATCCTTCAGATTATTTAAGGAAGATACAAATTTTGTTATATATTATATAGTGTCTAATAAAGCTTTGTATAAATATTAAAAGAATGGTTGCCTTTTTGTGAAATATGCATATTTACAGCACCTTTCTAGTCTCTTTGAACAGTGGGACAGGCCAAAGTGTGGGCTAAGCAACAGTTATACACAAACATGACAATGTGAATACATAAAAGAAACTAGAGCATTTAACTCCACCGATGTCCAGCGGTCCCCTTGAATTCAACCAAGCTGCACTAGATCTGTGGGGAATGTCTAAAAATGCCCTCATCATGTTCATCATCTCACAATGTTACAGAAAGAAAAGAAAATTCCTGGATCTGCCTCCTGATCCGGATCCACACCAAAATTCTTCTCTGAAATCCACATCCAATTCTACCAAGTTTTGTGGTAATCTATTGAGTAGTTTTTGCGTAATCCTGCTGACAAACAGACAGAGAAACAAACAAACCCAGATGAAAAAGTAACCTCCTAGGCGGAGGTAAAAACAGCCATGTTTTATCTTTGAAGCATTGTCTTTGCCGTCTTGCAGAGCTGCGAAATGGGAAATCACAGAGTTGACTTCAACACATACAATGGATAGACAGACCGAGAATGAAAGACAGACACCATCCCTCTCTCATCAAACACCTGTTTCACTCCAAACAGCAGGGGGCCCAACTCTTGTTGTGTCCCTCCCATGGTCCACAAAATAGGAGTTATCTGCTGGGAGCTTGGCTGTACAACATATAAGAGCCAGAATGGCTGCAAGAAATAAAAAATGAACCATCAGCATGATAAACACCTGAAAGTATTCAACTCTTGACCTTTCACACCAGATGTGTAATTCCTCAGCCAGACAAAGTCACAGCTGATGCAAACCAAGGAAATATTTCTTACCGTGTCTCCATGATTTCCACGGCAGTCAGTCAGTACAAACGTTCGCTCATCCCCAGACTTTATCCTCCTTTTCTATTATCACACACACACAAGTTTTATATTTCAGAGTCACTGAAGTATTCTGCAATTTTCCTGTTACCATTTACTGCTTCCCACTTCCACCTCTCCCTGTCCCAAGAGATCCACAACGTAGGAATTGGGGTGAGTGGAGTTCAACTTATAGAAAAAAGTCTAACTTCAAATGATAATTTAATATTGTGAATTAAAAAAGACAAACAAATAGAACAGCTTCTGATGAATATTAACTGGCATAGTATAACTATTAACCTGGCTTTAAACCAATGCAGCTTGGCATCCTGTTTTTATAGATAAGTCAGGTTATTGAGATTTGTGTCAGATGATTTGTTAAATCATTAATAATAATTTACTCTTATTATCAGTCATATCTGGCCCATGCACACAGAACAATCCAAAACACCCTGAAACCTGTGTGTTGTTAGTCGGTTGGGTTTGGCTCATATGGCCAGAACTGAGCCGAATTACATTTTTGGGTGAACTTTCTACTATAACTATAACTATACAAATACTACACATTTGAGATAAGATACGATAATAGCCCAAGTACAGAATAATTACAGGCAAAAGGAATAGAATAAAAGAAGGGTAGAATAAAATAGAACTATATAGGAACAATAAGACACAAAACGCAATGACGATTACAAAAAGATTGCAGCAGTGCACAAAACCTGAGTCAGTCAGTACATCCACTAGTGATGTAGTGTATAAAGTTGGCTATTTATACTGAAACCATTTTTGAGTAACCGAGGGAACTGCAAACTGTTCCTCTTTACTCTGAACTGTGCACGCCACATCCCAGGCCATATTTACAAGCCGCTCCTGCTGCCTTCTGCCTTTAGTGCAGCGTGTTCTCGTCGTCCCAGGAGAAAGGTCAGAGTACTTTCATATCGACCGGCCTTTCAGAGTATGTCCCCGGGGGAAGCCTGGACCCACGGTGCCACCTGGAGACTTGCTGGGACGCATTTTAGAGCCAGACTGGATTATTAAGAGTGGATAAGTCAATCTAGACTGGGCCAGCACTGGATGTCTCACCCCTGTTTGTTTGATCAAGATATAAATGCCTGGAATCAAACAGAAGGAGAATTTCATCTCATCCCGTACTTGTGTGATAGGTTTGATTTGCTTTGGCTTTCGAGCGAGATTGGCTTTGGAACTGGCAATTCCTGCAATTTGGGTTTAGCTAAAGTAATTATGGGCTTATTTTAGGCCTTTATTTTCTTGTCTCTTCCCTTTGTTGCTATGGTAACCCTCCACATCCACCAAATTGCCCCTTTTGTATGGCAGATGGGTGGTCCTTTTTCTTTTCTTCAACAAGGCCAGCGCGCACAAACACAGAAAGCTTGTTGTTTTGTTGTCTCGGTCTCTTTATCCATTTCTTCCCTCTGTTGCCGTTGTGTGTGTCTGTGTGTGTGTGTGTGTGTGTGTGTGTGTGTGTGTGTGTGTGTTAATCGGAGAACGGAGAGACCAGATGACAGCAAACGGATCCGGCCCGGTCACAGATGGAGACGTGTGAGTCGAGCCTGAGTTGCTGAGACCTCCAAATGTCACGTTTCTCTCGGCACCTCCTGTAGTGTGGGTTTTTTCTAACAATACATTTGTACCCAGAGAGTCCTCCTTCTTCTGATCCCTTTGACAAATGCTTATTATCAAAGTCTCGAACGCAGAACGCTTCACAGAACATAAACGCCCTTATCAGAGAACGCCTGTATCACACCGAGGAAGTGCTACCTCCTTGTCTGCAACATCCTCTTTTTTGAGCTTCCTTCTTTTGGACCCATGTGATTTGCTATCAAAGCCGTGCACGGTTTGAAATGGAGTGCAGTCAGACATTTCTCATTTCTGAAACTCACAGCCGCTTCCATTCAGATTGAGCACAGCTTTTCATATCAGCGTTTTGACAGTTTGTGGATTTGACATCAGTAAAGGATCTCGGTGCAGCTGAAGCCACCTGGTTCTGTGAAGTCAGAGAGCTGAAGGTAAGCTCATTCAAGCTCATTCAGACTTCTTGTCTATGACCGTGTTTGAAAGTTACTGTCGACACCAGGAAAAGGAAGCCACGCTCACATAAAACAGACAGAGAGCGAGAGAGAGGAGAGAAAAAAAGCATTTGTCTTCTCCAGATCCAGGAAACAACAGTTTGACACGCTCCAGGTCACGGCTGCTCTGTCAGCCTGCGTTACTTTGTGTTTTGCGGAGCTCCATCCAGACCATATGATTCAAAATGTTCAGAGGGGACAGGAGGTGCAGCCCCTGCAAATCTTCAGGGATCGACAGTGCTCTGCTTGATCCGTTATTGGTGCTGAGTGAAAACAAAGAGAAAAGGAAGTGAAGAAACTAAACATCCTTGTCATTTAATTTGACTGCACTTCAGTTGGCTTCTCTGCTTCTCCGTGTTTTTTCAGAAACTTAAAACGTCCTCAAGTCACAATAAAAAAAATCCTTTCAAACCACACTGTAGAAACTGTATTACAGCTGGACCAGGCTCAAGACTCGTATCTTAGTGTCTGAAATTGGACGAACAAGACTTTCTGTCAGTGCAATCAGTGCTTCCGCCTCTGGTCAGTGTGTGACTCCTCTGCAGCAGATGAAGGTAGAGAGAAAACTTACAGAGGCCCTGCTGAGCCAGAGAGAGAGACAGAGAGAGAGAGAGAGAGAGAGAGAAACTTTCTGGCTCTTCATCCTGCTGTGTTTAATTTGAAGCACTTCCTCTTCTCTCGGTGTGTTGATGCACAGCTGACTCTTCTGCAGGTTTGTTTTCGGACAGGTACAACTCGTCTTGAGGAGGCCTGATGGAGGCGGACATCTTCAACTATCACAGAGAGGAGCACGCTGTGGACGCTGAGTATTTCCAGGGTGTGTATGCATTTAGTGAGCTGCTAAGTAACCTGTCACAGGCTTCACTTGTTCACCCGTTAAATCAATCTGTGTTTACACCACAGCAAACCATGCTATTATGACGTGGACATTTCAATATTTATATATCAGAACCAGGAGAAGGTGTCAAATATTTAGTCTAGCCTCAGTGTGAATCTGGAATAGACTAAATATTAGACCCACCTCTGAGATAACGCCTCTGTTCATTCAACAGTAAAACAGCATGCAGTGACAACTAACTGCATTACAGAACATTTTAACCTCCATTACCGGAGAAATAAATGTAAATCTGTTATTACTTTTAATTTGGTGTGCCTAATAAACCGGCCACTGAGTGTGTTTTTCTAACCCGCACAGTCACTGGTGTCCAATAGTTTCTCTTCGACATCTGTTAGTGCACATCTGCTCTAAACACGACACTGACATTCTCTATGTTGTGAGTTGTTGTACTTGACTTAGGCAAACAGTTGTGTAATTACACTTCCTGCAGCCAGTGAACAACATCAGCATTCATTTGTGCTTCTGTGCACCTCATGAATTGAAATAGCTTTTGTTTCTAACCACTTCCTGAGGGAAATATCTGCTTCTTCAAATGCTCAGTTCTCCACCGTGTTCAGCAGCAGCAGCAGGCCGCTCGCTGTGTGTGTGAGACACTCGCTGGGTTTATCTGAGCTTTTTGTGAGAAAACAGACGACTGCATCTGGAAACAAGATTGCTGAGTGTTGAAAGTCATGTTAAAAAGTAAAGTTGTTCGCTGTGAAATCAAAACAAAGAGCGGAAAGAGGTTAAAAGCCTGTTGTATTTATTATTTTTACATTGTAAAAATAATAAGGCCTAATATATAAATATATTTAAGTTATTATTTAATTTGATAATTATTCAATCAAATTAATTAATACAAACTTTAAATTTGAGATTTTGAGAATAAAGTTATGAAAATACAATCATGCTCAGCAGTGTCACTCCTTCTGGAATCAACATCTGGAACCAATCTCATTGTTTCTTGACAAACTATGAAACCCATTAAATAACACAATGATATAACCAATGATAGTCTTACAGTCGGCCACTACCACTCACTTCCTCCTCAATAAAAGAGGCAACTTCCTCCAAGTCCATTTGTTACTTTCTTTAGAATAGAGACAATTTCTTACATAATCTTTTCAAAGTCCTAAAACTTACGACATTGTACCGATGAGCCAAAACATTACGTATTTCATTATTTGTGAAACTTAAGTACAGCTCCACATATCTCATTTTAATGAAGGTGTCGTATATTTTAAGCAGCAGTGATGTTGAAGATGATGATGAAGGAATCTCCGCGGACACCGTTCTTGCTTGTATAATAAGGTTTATTACACAGAAGTTACAGGTCAGGACGGGTACCTAGGTATACCCGGAGACGTTCTCGGCCAATGCAGAAGTCTGAGTCGCCGGTGCCGGACAAGCATTCATATAGGGAACTTGTTTACGCCCCAAAACTTGAGATAAAATGACATCATACATAGGGGCATCTAGTTCGAAACATGCTTCCTACTTGAAGATGGGAACCTCTCCACCTAACAGGTCAAAGAGCATTCTCAGGAAGAGATAACTAACAAGTAACATATTGTAATAACACTTAGGGAGTCTGAGAGTCCAGAAACCAGGCGCCGCTAGCTGTAAACACGTCATTATGTTTTACACATGTGTCAAAATGATCCATGTTAACTAAATACACCACAAAGGCGACAGACTTTTTGATATTCACCGCTCTGAAATGACCCATTACAACTTCTTTCTAATAAAATTACAACTTTATTCTCAAAATCTCAGGGTTTCTTTCCCATCAAACGGCCCTGCAAACGTTTTTATACTTGTTTAACTGGTTTTGACACTAAAACATCTAAAATCTTTGATAAGTGTAATGAATTGGTCAAGTCCTGCACATATCATAACTCTGCTATTTGGTTTACATATAGTATAGAAATGAAAGTGAATCAATGTCTGACTGGACAAATGCGATTGAAACATGGTCAGTGTAAATGTAAACTATACCTGTACAGTAACAAAGGAGCTTCATCTTACAGTCACGACCCTGATAAGGTATAAATAACAGTGCAGGTTGTTTATCTTCACACAGGAGAGAAGAGGAAGCTGATTCAGCCAAATTCTCTAAAAGACCCCAAACTTGAGAAGCTGAAGCAGGTAAGAGAGGACTTCCTGTTATCTACAGACAGACCTCCGTCTCTCTGTCTTCCATTCAACATTTACTGTGACACACATCCGACACTTCCTGTACGTCTTTACTGAGCTGGAAAATCCTACAGGGAAAATACATTACAGAGCCTGCATGTGTGTGTGTGTGTGTGTGCAGTGAGGAGCATGAATAATATCTGATGCAGGGCGGGAAAAAAAAGGTGGAAGGATCAATGCAACTTTAATGAGCACAATTATCAGAGGTGATGGGAGACAGATGAGAACAGCAGAGAGCAGCAGACAGAGTCGCCTGGATCAGACTTTAAAACACATTTTGATTGGAAAGGATAGCAGCTCAAGTGTTTGTGTGAGTGCCAATGCATGAGTAAATAACCCAATATAAGCCTGGCAGGTGTAATATGTAGATTTGGGAGGAAAAAACTCATAAAATATCATTATTTGTAATTTTGGGGGGGGGGGAAAGCACAGAGTGGGTGGCGTCATTTTCCATCTACTTCAGCCTCATATCATCTCTGAAAATAGATTAGAAAGGATTTTTTTTAAATGAGGGGTTCATGCTGGTTTTCATCTGCTGCATTGGGGACAGAACATGTATGAGAGGGGATGAGGGTGTTTGATGTATCTGGCTGTGTGATGAATTGTGTCTTGTTAGGCATTAGTTGATTGGATCAATGGGACTTTGAAACCGGAGCACATCGTGGTTCAGAGTCTGCAGGAGGATCTGTACGATGGACTGGTGCTTCATCATCTGCTGAGTTAATGCACATTTGTATGATATCACATTTAACACTAACACACGTTCACTTATTAATGAGACCATTAAAAACAAACAAGTGTTTCTCCTAAACGCTGAGAGCTCAAATATCCACAGCACGTCTGACCTTACAAATAATCATTTCCTGGTTTCTCCAGCCACGTTGGCCGACGTGCATCTGCCTGTGGAGGAGTTAGCGTTGACCGGTGCCGCTCAGATACGCAAGCTGGAACTGATCCTGGAGGAGTTGGACAGGAGACTGGGCCCGCAGGACGGCCGCCAGATCAAATGGAACATCCAACGTGAGTCATACAAATTCACTAGCCTCCGCCAGCAAAGCAACAAGTGAACAAATGTTCGGTCCTGGCAACGCTCTCTCATTACAACAGGACTTGGTGCTAAAGCTCGAGAGTCCTGTGTTAGTTTGGACCATCTGAGGGGGTTTATGGTGAGGATAAAATGTGCAAACGTTTGGCTGTTCTGTTTTAATTGTCTCTCAGTGGATTATTTACTAGTGCTGGGTTATGGGAGCAAAGAAACCATGCATAACCCTAACAATTGTGACTGAGAATTTCAATCCAGTCCAGGGTCTCTGGTTGCTTATTTGATTCTGGATCATGTGACTAAACGCCATCACCTGATAGGACAATAAAGATACCCAGATAATTGATTGATGTTAAATCATGCTATCTGAATTTCAACAATCCAATTCCAACAACTTGGTGCTTCGATTTTATTTTGAGATACAAAAACAGACCAGCTGAATCCGAGCAGCTTCAACACACTATTGATTTTTCCAATTTGTTTCTTTATTTGGGAAATTGCGTCGCTCTAAATGGACAGAAAACAGGGAGATTCAAACCACATGATTTCAGGCAGATTTTGTGAGATGGCAAAAAAAGCTTCCCTCTTCAAATTCTGTGGTATTTAAATTTCATCATATTGATCCGGTAGCACCCATGTTCTACTGGTGCCTTGTAAACCACGGTGAAAACTCCGAGCAGCAGCAACAACAGAGCAGTAGCTGATGTATTCATTTACAGTGACTCGATCAACTCAAGTTGCTTTAATAAACTTCTCTGCCATCCAAAGAGGGACAAAAATAAACATGGTGTTCTGTAAAAGCATCATTGATGAATAATCACAGTCAGCAATAATCATGCTGACAAAAATACTACATAGTGTGAGTTGAGTTCTACACCAAGTGAAATGTGTCACGAATAAAAAGCTGTTCTATGTATCTCTGGAGCTGTGACCGCTCCAAACTCCACCACTAATAATAACAATTGGTATATAGAGGTACTGTAATCATAAAATATAAACATTAAATGCTAAAGCTGTAAATTGCTGTGGCTCAGGAGTTGGAGCGGGTCGTCCACTAACCAGAAGGGCGATGGTTTGAACCTCTCTAGTCTGCTTGCCGAAGGGTCCTTGGGCAACATACTGAACCCTAAATTGCCTCTGACCGCTGTGCCAGCAGTGTGTGATAGAGAAAAAGGGCAGCATATCGTCACGCTGTATGAATGCGTGTGTGAATGGGTGAATGTGACGTCTACTGTAAAGCACTAGGAGTGGTCGATAAAATAGAAAAGTGCTACAGGCAGTTTCTACCATAAATATAAAAAACAAGGTTTGATTTTGGGGATTTCATGAAAATATATAATGATATATCAGTACTTGTGTGTGTGTGTGTGTGTGTGTGTGTGTGTGTGTGTGTGTGTGTGTGTGTGTGTGTGTGTGTGTGTGTGTGTGTGTGTGTGTTTTTTGGCTTCTGTTGTTTGTCTGTCAGTCATCCACAACAAAGACCTTCTGGCTACGATTCATTTGCTGGTTGCCATGGTGAGATGTTTCCAGCCTGAACTGGATTTGCCACCAAATGTGAAGGTTGAAGTCGTGTCGCTGGAAGTGAGTTTCAACACGAGCTGTAGCACTCTTGTCTTTCCTGCACCGTATGGTGAATCAAGTCTTTTATGCACCTTGTGGAGCCTCTTTTTTAGTTAAATTATGGTAAACTTTAATTTCCTTGCAGGTCAACAGCGGTGGAATCAAATCCGACGTACAAACAGAAGTCCTGACAGGTGATCGGCCCAAGTAAGTCGATTTCTGTGCTGTGAGGTTCTGTGGATGAGGAGAAAAACTCACAGTTCAGCTCATATATTTTTGGCTTCTTCAACAGCAACACAGGCTCAGACTCCCTCAGCAATACTGGAAGTGAGTAAGAGTGGTCAGAGGCTGAGTCGATGCTAACATCTTGAATGTCATCCAAACAACATTACAGCCGACAATGACCTAACACAAGTCTCTGCCTGCTGTCTGCTCTCCCAGGGGAAGATCCCATTGAACAACTGCTGGGGCTGGAGGCTCACAAGGTCAACACGGTGAAGAAGGTATAAAACTGAGAGGAGAAGTGCTGAAGTAGTTTAGGTGTTTTAACTCTCATCCCAGCTGACACAAAGAGCAGATGTAGTGGTGGTTAAGACAGGAAACAAATCGGCATCATATCTGTGAGCTTAACTTCGATCTGCAATACAAAGCCTGTGAATGTGGGTTAGAAATATGGACCAAATATGTAGGGAACCAGAATGGATCATTTGTTCGAACCCATGGGGTTGCTGCTCATGATTAGTTTTTACTGTTTTTATGAATTTGTTAAGTTTTTTGAATTAATCCATTTACTCATCTTTAAAATGTCAAAATAGTTAAGACTGTCCAGTACAATCTTCACAGCCCAGAATGACATCTTCAAATTTGTGGTTTAGTCCACTCAGAACTTCAAATGTTTATATTCAGAAACATTCCCAGAACAGGTTGTAAATGGACCAGATGGTTTTCTTAACCTTTCTCAGGGTCCAGGGCTTCATTATAGTCACAGTCCTAAACCCCAAAATAGATTTTTCAAGTTTTTCTCTTTAGTTTGTTATTTTGAGTTTTCTTTGAATGTGAAAGTTCTGTAAGGTTCAAAAGCCACCGGTCCCGTGGTTAAGGCAGCTCCTCTCTTCCTGAATCTCACATGACATAGTGCCCTCCATTTGCATAATGCACACCGAGCAGCTAGTCTGGCACGCCCCATAACGAAGCCAGGTAAAGCAAGGCCGACCTTAGCTGGGTCCTAATTCAGGGGCTGCTTCCTTCAGAGGATGTGGTCTACCCGTCCGGGAAAGGAAAGAGATGTGTTCTCTGAAAACTGCCGCATGTAAACCCAAACCCAAATTCAAATCAAGAATATGTCCGCAATATGTCTCCTTCCAGAAAATGTATTTCAAATTGACCAACATGCCATTTTAAGCCGCTGTTAGCAAAAATAACTCAAGGTGGCAGCGGAAGTCAATTGGTGTCAGTATAAACATCCCAGATATTAGCATCAACGTAGGCTCTTGTTGTTTGATAAGTAACTCGGTCAGTTATGAAAATACTTGAGGGTTCATTTCCAGTTTTTTGGCTCATTTATTAACTGACTAATTGCTTGCACTAAAGTCGCCAGATGCTCAAAATGTCATCAAAATAAGGTCAAGTTGTATTCATGTATTTATTCTATTTTCAGGCCATTTTACACTTTGTCAACCAGACCATGTCGACGATGGGTGTGCAGGTCGCTGAACTGGACAAACAGGTGATAAGAGAAGCAGCAGCTGAAAACAAAGAATAATAAACCACTCCCCCGGAGATGATTTCACCGCCTGTGTTTGTCTGTGCATAGTTTGCCGATGGCGTCATCCTGCTGCTGCTGATTGGACAGTTAGAAGGCTTCTTCATCCCACTCTGTGACTTCAACCTGACCCCCGTCAATCAATCTGAGATGGTACGGACACGTCACAGCAGAGACGTGGTGTAGTTCTACTGGACAGCCACACTCGCGTACACACACACACACACACACAGACACACACACACCATCATCATTCTGCTCACCGATGACACTTGTTTTATATTTGATTTATTTATATATCAAAAACCAATCACGTAAAAGAAAAATTACAAATTTCAGTCAGAATTCACTTATGCTGATATTTTATGAAAGTGTAGACATACACATACTCCATTAATCAAATTCAAAGAAAAGATCATAACACATTTTTCTCATTTATACTTTCAGCTAATTGAATTTCCCTGCGAGCTCTGTGGATAATGAGCTACAGAACTGAAACCAAAATCATGCCCATTACATTAAATGATATGATACAATTAATATTTTACTATCCCCGTAATAAAAGTAGATGCATAATTACTACTGAGTCATGGCTCACTTAAATTCTATCTTTACTGTAGGAAACAGTAGGAGGAGTCAATGAAAAAGTTATGACTCATGTGATGAGCTCGTGACTTATTGTACAGAGACACTGTGACATTTCTTATTAGACTTTTAAATTCCTTAAAAACTAAAAAGCCTCTGGCTATAGACACATTATATATAAGCCTAATCAGCATTAATATTGGATTCTACAAATACATTAAATCTGGCAGTTCTAACACAACACAACCCAAAAATAATAACTCATCTGGTTTATCTTTGAATTAAAACGCAGTCACAAAGAACTCAGGAAATATGTAAAAATCCGAGGTACCTCTCCCTCCTATAGGACTATAGACCTAAAGCTTATATAATCACTAAATAATTTATGATCACACGGTACGAATGACATCATCATAACTTTGTAAAATCACATCATATAGTGTAATACATTAAGATTGGCTTCATTATTCATTTTATTTTTACAATACAAGTAAAATGGTTAGGACTGTTGCCTCAAAGTTACTGGTTCGAGTCCTGGTTTGATGGCTGTCTTTCTGTGGGGAGTTTGTTTGTTTGCATGTGTGGCTGAGACTCAAAGATAATTCAGATATTATTATATCTGTTATTGATATATACAAGTGACATATTGTATCTGAGTTAGTTGGGTGATCCTCATATTTGTTAAATGATTTAATCAAAATGTGATTTTCTGTTGGACCCGTTTGTCTCTGCTCTTCAGCTGCACAATGTGACCTTGGCCCTGGACCTCCTGAATGATACAGGCCTGACACTGACTAGTGTTAAACCACAAGGTGAGAAAGATCACTGTTTGCTCATTGTTCACACAACACACACACACACACACAGACACTTTCAGATCTAACTTGAATTAAAATGCCAGGCACAGAGGATGAGAAACCAAAAACAGACGGCCTGTGAGTAAAATGATTGTAACAGAAAAAACAGCGGCGCCTCGAGACGACAGCGTCAAACTAATTCAGATGAGATCCTCTATCAGGAGCATCTGTCAGAGTGATGGGGAAATGCCAGAGTCTGTTTGTGTGGCAGGTGAGGAGGGGGATCGCTCTGGTAGTTTGACTCAATCTCAGCTGCTCGGCGGAGTGTGGGTCTGACAGTGTTTCCGAGGGAAAGGTGAAATTGCTTGCGGAATATAAATGAGTGCGTTGGGTGTCTCCATGAGTATCACTGCGGATGATTGGCTGAGTCCGAGGTCATCATCTTTCATTTAGAAGAGCAGTGAGAGAGATGGTCCCAAGGGGACGATGTTTCTGTGGTGCCTGCCGATACACACGGATTTAATCTCAACATACACTATCTACTGAATGTATCTGTGTGTGCGCGCGTGCGTGTGTGTGTGTGTGTGTGTGTGTCCGCAGGAAGATATGTTTTCTGTATTCATGAGCACTTGAGTTATCAGGCAGATCCCAGAAATAGACTGATTGTATCTGTGCAGTGAAATGTTCACATTTGAGAATAAGAGTGTTTTGCAATTCTGCTTGAAGAATGAAGAACGCCTCAGCTGCTCACACACCTGAACAACCTGCCCGACAAACTCAGACCCGCAAAATCTAAAAACACATTTTTAACAACAGCCTTTTGAATAAAAATATATATTTATTTTGTCCTTTGTAAAGAACTTTGTGTTCTCTGTTATTTTGCTCTGCTTCTTTCAGCATACATAAACAAACTTCTTTATATTATTATTCAATTATTAATTAGTTGGGTTTTTGTCAATCGACTTATCATTTCCGATCTTGTGAATTTTTATAAAACGTGATCAACTAACCTTCTTTAACTTAACTTGGCCTTTATCAGACAGTGGAGGACGATGAGACAAGTGAAGGGAAGAGCAGTACGATGCATCTGTCAACATTATGTTTTCTCCTTACTAGACATTCAGTATTGATTTTTATTCAACATTCAGTTTACAACTCAGCATATAGGATATGTCTTTGCATGGTTGATCTGCAACGAGAACTTTCTATTTTGTTGTGGGTAAAAACACAAAAGTATGTGGACAGCTCTGTTTCCTTGTCTGTGTGTTTTTCATGGTTTGGCTTAGACACCTTATTTTCAGTGAAGGGAAATCTTCACACCACAATCTGAAAGTGATATTTTCATTATTAGTAATAGTGTCCCTCAAACAGTTTGGGTAAAGCCCTGTTCCTGTTCTACCTCAAGTCCTATTTGAAAAATTATATTTAATTCACTTGTATTTGTGTAGCAGCATATCACAGCCAACACCGTCTCAAGATACTTCACATTCTGTGGCTCAGGAGGTAGAGAGGGTTGTGCACTAACCAGAGGGTTGGCAGTGCGATCCCGGCCTCCTCCATGCCGCGTGCCGAAGTATCCTTGAGCAAGACACTTAACTCCAAATTGCCCCTGACGGCTGTACCGGCAGTGTGTGAGTGATGTGTGATGGAGAAAGTGCTGCACATAGATGCACTGTATGAATGTGTGTGAATGGGTGAATTGTAAAATTGTACTAGTTTTATTAATATTTATTTGCTGCAGATCAACAACATGTTTGTTTGCCTCTTCCACTAACACCTACAATTCCATGGCATTCAATTTCGCTTCATGGCGGAAACCAGTAACGCAAGCAAAACACTCATTTAAATACTACTGCCTCTACCATGTTTGCACCTGTTATCATTTACACAAAATATGTTTACTAGATCACCCGCAAAACGCCCACCAACCAAACGGGCAATCTGTTATAATGCACACACAATTTAGCACTCTTCATTTGGGATCTCAGTAGATCAGGCCCTTAGTGAGGAGTAACTTCTCAGAACCTCGAGCTTGGAGACATCATGTGAACTGGTTTCAATCCAGTGTAGAAACAATACACCTGAGCACATCAACTGAACTCAACACCATGAATGAACACAAACAGCCAACACCAACAGCACTGATGCTCCAGTGGCTGAATGTGAGCATGTCCCAGCAGTCAGTTTAAAAAAAACATGAAGAGCAGAGGCTGCAGAAGGCTGCTTGAACAGCATACACTGTAAAAAGTGTAAATGCCATAAATATAAAGTAAGTTGCTTTCATAATAAGACCATATTTAATCCATAAATTAATACAACAGGATTACAGCCTTATTCAATTGTTCTATGGTCTTGAATGGTAAATTACATTGATTTCTATGTAAAAAAATTAATACACACCCCATTGCTGAATGAATGTATTTGTATTTTACTGTAATTTGACGATAAGTATTTGGCAACCTCTGCTACTACACATTTCAGAATCTTTTTTACTTTTTTATTTTATTTTTTACAATAGATGAATAACAGTGCTTCATGGTTTAAAATGAGCTGTACAAAGCCACATATTGGTGCAATGTTTGGTGTCGATAGAGACTATCAGTTCAGGAAGAGAAGAGTAAAAGAGAGGGACTATCTCAGTGAGTTACCCACTTGTCTAAGTGTGTGAATCAATCAATAGTAAATGGATCGCCTTCACTTCCCTGCAGATCCATTATTGACAAAATGTCAATGCTGTGTATTCTCCCTCAGCGTCTGTCTCCCTTTCACGATCACCGAGACGTCCCCACAACGTCAGCTACCGGCCGTACACTGTAGCCTGTAATTGTAATATAAATCCCGGACATGATAACTGTTAACGTAAGGACGGGCACAATTAATGTCAGCCAGGAGCAAATGACGAATTTAATTGCTTTTTAGTGTCTTTTTAATTACCAACATAATTGGTGTGATGGAATAAGGAATCCCAGCACGCAGGGTCTAAAACTGGAGCGTGCTGCGTGCAATAATTAGGTTAAAGCGTCATGGAGTCAATCTTCATGTCACACTCATTCCCTCTGTGCATCTCACAATGGAGAGTAATTTTGTTGGGGTCTCATCTCACCAAGGACATATTGATTAAATTTCCATCTAATGTTGTTTTCTGTCCCCCTGATCTATGACCTGCGAGGACGGATTGTGAAAATAGTTTTTCCAGCTAATGTTATAAGCCAGTGGTGCCTAATGCATCCTTGTATTCTCACTGCCTCAGTGGCCTTGTGGAAGCTGATGCTGCTTTATGAATATGCACTGAATGTTTTTCTTGTGTGTGGCAGATATTGTCTCTCAGGATGTCACAGCCACCTTGAAGGTCCTGTACGCCCTGTTCAAGAAGTACAAAGAGAAATGAGAGACGCTCGGAGGGGAGCTCAGGAGCTGGAAGTGCAAAGAGCTGAAGACAGGTGGAGTGTTTGACCAGCTTGTGGTTTCATCTGTCGCAAATACTGTGAATGTTCTTATTCAAAGGGTGACATTAAATTTTGTTTATCGTCTCACCCAAGTTTGTGATGGTAATCCAAGTAGAGGGCCATCATTTATGGTCACAACATACTGGAGCAAAGTTAATAAAAAAATCGAAGTTAATAGACATATGTTTTTACTCACAGTCACTCTGAGGGACTTTGAAATGACGTGAATATTTAACAAAAAAATCTAAGAGTTCAACACAGAGAAAGCCAAAGGTACAAATAACAGGTCACATTTACATAGACTGTATATAAAGATGAACAATATTATAGCTCCCAAAAGAGAAGCCAAAGCTTCTTGGTAAGTCCGCTGCAGTGGTCATGTGACAACACGCAGACACCATCGTCGGCTCACATCATAAACTCTCCAGGTGAAAAGCCAAAGCTTGGTTGAGCGGCATTAGGGTTTTTATATGATTTGATTAACTGCAAAATTGTGCTCAAATTTGCACCATTTTAGCCGAAAATCCGGCTCAGGAGGGCTCTGCATTATTGGCAGTTGTTGTGGCCCTGTTGTTTGGAACCAGCTGGTTCAGGGTCCCTGTTTCCAAAATGTACGATTTTATTTTGGCTCATTTTACATACATGGTGTATTCATTAATTGATGTCTTTTCGCTGTGCCACCACAAGAAATGTATGACCTCGTGGGTTTCTTCAATGTTGTTGACAGCTTAAGGACAATAAAGTGTTCACGCAAACCCAATTTTATTTTTTAAAAACATATTTTTCTTCACTTTCTGAAGGACCACATGTGTTGTGGTTATTTCCTGGTTATTTGCTGGGGTCTTTTTGCTGGAGACTTCTCAATGAGCGATGTTCTTTCTCTGCTTCTGCTACTTTCATGTGTTGGTGCTGCCCACAGTCTGTGACCTCCTCTAGTCTGAATGCTATTGTCAGTTATAATAAAAAGTGTACGAAGAGTGCAGCACACGGAGGGAGGTACTCAGAATGAAAGACAGAAAAAATTGCTGTGGTTCCATCAAACCGTATTATACAAATTATGTGTTGAATTTAAAAAAAATGGACCAGATAACGTAATTACCTTGTTTGGTAAGGAAGTGTAGTTAAAAAGAAAGTTACTTCCATTGTGTTAAATAATGATACAAAAATACAAGTGCTTCTCTGGACATTGTGTGTGTGTGTGTGTCAAGTGTCATCGGTGAGCAGAATGATGATGGTGTGTGTGTGTGTGTGTGTGTGTGTGTGTGTGTGTGTGTGTGTGTGTGTGTGTGTGTGTGTGTGTGTGTGTGTGTGTGTGCGTATTAGCAAACTGTAGAGTTCATTCTTTGTTTTTGTCTGAAGGTTAATGTATGAAATTTGGGCAACAGCAATAAAGAGCAGCAGCAAACACTTCAACGCTTCTTATTCCCTCCAGGTTTCTTACGGACGTGACATTCTCACATTAATTCATATTTCATTACCCCTGACATTTCAAAAAGTTTCTATCCATGGATCACAATATAGCTCTCTCATTTGTTTGTGCAGACAGACAGACAGACAGACAGACAGACAGACAGACAGACTGATAGACAGACAGACTGATAGATAGTGAGACAACTGAGCCTTTTAACTGAATCAGTAATCGTTTGTTATTAAGTATATTTCAGACATAACTGACAGCATCATCCTTTATCTGTCTTATTAGAGTTAATACTGTGAATACTTGTACTTTTAAGCCTGTGACCGTGATACGATCACAATAATAACATTTAGGAAAACTTGTCAACAATATTGAAACAAGCTGGATTAATCATAAAACCATCTATGGCTATGTGCAAGCATCTGTGCGTCTTTGACAGGCACCTTCACTGATGGACAGTGTGACAGTGAATGTAAATCATATAAGATGAATGTCTTTTAGCCACCGTACATATTAATAAGGTCAGAGCTCCGACTGTCACCACTTTCTAATCCATTAGAACACACAAGGATAAAATCCAGGATAAATCTTCAGGGGATTAAACCTGTTCTGCTCCGATGACGACACCATCTTCTTCTCCCATTAGGGCGACACAGCACCAGCACTAACTCCTCAACATCGTAACAGCCACTCTGCAATGTATGAATAAGAAAAACTCATACCTATTATTCAGCAAGTGCTGAGAATATCTGAGGAATAATTTAACACAATGTTTTGAGGCTACTGTGAGAATATTCGAGTGTCTGGAGTGAGGATTTCTGATGAAAACAAATGGTCTCTCTGTGCACAGAGACCCATTGGACAAATAGAGTCCGTCCGCCGTGTTGACAGGAAACATGAGTAATCTCTGCCTCCCTTGTCACACGGAACAGATGCATCCCTGTTCGTGAAGAGGAGCAGAGCCAACAGAGCAGAGTCAAAACTGGAGGCTACTCTGCTGCTGCTGCTGCTTTGTGTTTGTGTTTATCTTAGTTATCAGTCTGATAAGAGAGTTAGACTCAAATTTCAACAGACTTGATCCTAATTCTCGTACTTCAGCCAAAATCGTGACTAACTTGTGCTTGAGGCAGTCAAAATGTCTGAAGGATTGCAAGAAAGCTATTTATCATCTGTTCCTGATAAAAACACAGATTTGGAATACTGGCTGACTTTTTAGATCTACTTCTGACTTACCTTTAAACGAGAATCAGGCAAATGATATCCACAAAATTATTACATACACAACATTGTGCTAGAAGACAGTATTCCATTACAAATACAGTTCTGAGGTTCTTGTACTCAACCTGAGAATTTACATTTTATTTTACTAACATATCAGAGAGAAATATTGTATTTTTTTCCCATTACACGTATGTTTAACCCTGTTCCCACACAACTAAACTGCATTATGTTTCTGTAAGGAATGTGTTTTTTCCCCAGGTTGTAGGTTTGTCTTTTATAATCAACCCATCTTTGCCATTTATTCCCTTGCCTACTTTCTTGCAATCCCCTCGAACATTTATTAATCCAGCTCTCGGGTTTATTATTTTTCGGTAAATATTTTTTATCTGAGAAGTGAGGTGATTTGCAGAAAGTAATCCCTGAGAAATACATTACTTAACGAAATGTACTTGAGAATGCAGTTTAGTTGTGAGGGAGTGTAACTTTTAGTAGAAAGGGATGTGACGGCTGCAGTAGTTTTTCATATTTAAATTATAAGATAAACTGTTTTGTGACCTCCAAGTCCCCCCAAAAAAATTGTTTTACCTCGAGCTGCTGCAACAGTGAAATCCTTCAAAAGCTTGGTGCTTTAACAACAAAATGTTGGATACAGTTTATAATATCTCTACTCTTTACTACAGAATAATTACTTTTGATCTGCAGATACTAGTTTTACACTTTTGTTTAAGTAAAATAATCTGGTTTGGTGTAACAGCACTGGGATTAAGAGAGTAGGAAATAAAAGTGCAAAGAAGACAATTACAGGACTAATTGTCTCTCATTCACACCAGAGAGCTCAGGTGATCAAACTGTCTTTGATCCAAACAAGACAAAAGAAACCTTAATGATCAACTGGTTGTTTTCACACCATAGACTCTAAATAAAACTGAAGACACAATATCCTTGGATATGAACGCTGCCTTCTTGTGCATTTGGAACCATCGTCTGTGCAGTAGCCATCGGGGGACGGAGCTGTTGTATCAACGTTCCACTGACACACGAGCTCCACCAATCGGGAGTCAGTCTCATCAGTCTTGATTCTTTCATAGCATCAAATAACAAATTAAAACTCAACGTAACGGGAAAACAACCTCTTGAACAAATATCAGTGTGATAAGAATGACCTAAAATGACAGAGACTTTCTTTGAGAAAAACATATTTGACCATCCACAATAAAGGGGAGGAAGGGGTTTATGGCCTATACTATGGCCAGCTACTAGGGGGCGATCAAGACCCCGTGAAACAGTCATGTCATTCAAATTTATATACAGTCTACGTTGCAGAGTAATGGCAAGTGATCAAAGGTCAGAGACTAAGGGGTCAAAGGTCACCCCCTCTGTTGTTTTGAATGAACCAGTGAAAGAGGCTTTTGTTTTCCACATGTTCCATCTAATGACGTGTCAGCCCAGTGACAGCATTTGATCTGGTATCACATCAGACTGTTTCACTGTTTCTCTGTCCCTAATGAGTCTTGCATCAGTGTTAAAGAAACACAGAAAGTGTTTCATGTGTGCTGCTACACTCTTAATATTATGGAAGTTATGATTATGTTTCAAATGCACTTATTGTAGAGCTGGAGGCAGAGGGGGAAATCCCTCATCTCTTTCATTTCAACACAAGATCCCCTGTGGCTCTGCATGTTATTATGAACGAGCTGCTAAAAGTGGTCATTTCTGATCCGGGTTCTGTGTATTTTTATTTTTCAATCTTGTAAAACATATCAAATGCTTGAATTAATTTGCATCTAATCTGAGTCTTTCAAAGTTAAGAGCAGTTAGTGAATGTAAAGGCACCTCTGAGCCTGCTGCCATTTTATCCTTGATCTCTAAATAAGAAAAACGCACCACCGGTTCGTGCCATTAGAAAATAAGAACACAAATAACTAGCTCCCTCTCCCCAGAGTATTTTCAGCCAGAGAGATGAAAATAAATTACACCGAATATCCACACTCTCTCTTTGGGGATGTGACCTAGTAGGATATAATGAACAGTGATTTAAAGTAAGCTCTGTTTATCATCATTTTTTGCTATAGTACTGGTCCTCTAGGGAGGAAACACGTCCTCTGAATTTGAGCCATCTTCAGTATTTATAGTGAGCCGCGGCTTTGGCAGCTGAAACCAAACATGGTCATCTTCTCAAGCAGGAGGTCACAAACACACAAACTCATAAACACAGAGCAGATCATACAAGGTCCATACAGAACTCCCATTGTACAAGTTTGCCCTTATCACAATGTTCCTATGGTGCACTGGAGTCAGGAGGTAATGGCACCAGTCTGAGAGAGATTGTGGCTCAACCATCTGCGAGCTGCTGTATCGAGCTCCTGATCAAACTGGAAAGTGGAAAAACACACAGTGACCCAATCAATGGAGTGATGCAACACAGGGGCTGCTGCAGCAATCATCACTATCACCATCATCATCATCTGGTCTTCAACAGGGCTGCAATTCACAGTTTAGTTTGACTTAAAAAATATGATTATTGTTATCATCAATAATAATAATAATAATAATAATTTTGATTTATTCATCTTTTAAAATATTATACTACGTAAAGCTCTGTACTCCTGCACAGTTTTTTGCTCATTTAGCTAACTTTTCATTGTAACACCTTTATAGGTAATATAGCATTTCAAATGCGTGCTGCAGGATATGTTCTGTCATCTTAGGACGGAGTTGTGGACCAAATAATGTGTTTGTATTCTCAACTTCTACTACGCACCAGCATTTACGTGTTAGTTGGCCATTAGTCACATGTCACAAATCATTGATTAACTGCCATTTTGTTTTGCGAGCTTTCTGTACTCTGTGACGCCACCTGTTGGTCCTGTTGTGTCAGTGTTTATCTGTAATTATCAGTAACGTATAAGGTTGGCTGTCTTTATTTCTCAGATCAGCTTGATATCGACTTAACTTATGTTTTCTTTTTTATTCCCAGTGCTGTTTATCTGTGCACTGATATTAACTGAAAACTAATGGCATTTTTCTCTCTGTTGAAGTTTCCCATTACATTACGATGCTGCCATGCTGTTGTTTTACATTGTGGCAAAATATGAAAACTCAGCAACTAAATTGGTTTTATTTATATCTTAAATATTAATTCCCTCTTGCTTGTTTCTAATATTTTAGGGCTCTACACACACAGCAGGTGTTGATGAAAATAACATTGTGTGGTATATTGGCTTTAGTGCTATAAACCTGCCTGCACACAGATCATTCACAAAAGTCTATCTCTGTAATATTGGCTTCCAGTGGAGCTCAATGGCTTTTGTCACATTTCCTCAGCACACTTCATATTCAGCTGAGCATTACAGAACACTTTCCACTCAGGGCAGTGGGTTTATGTGACAGCTCGCTTTACTATTCTTCATATCCGCATATCGCTTACATCCTACCTGCTGAGCTCCTGTTTCTACGTTCAGCCACACCACAACTCATACGACGGTAAGTTGCTGCTTATCAGTGCAACATTTCCGACAATGTTATCTGCCCAAAATATTGTGTATTTGTGAGTTATGAATAATTCAGATGAGGTGTCTCCGCCTGCTGCTGTACATCACGTGGGTTGTTGTTTAGATTTGTCCCGCTAACTTTATTTGAAGGTATATTTAAAGCTCGGGTTGGAAGGGTTAGCAAGATCAGCCCTCAGTTTGTCACTGATACCTCCCACCCCCTCCCATCGTCCCTCTTGTCAAAGTTACGGCCCCAAAACCTTGGCTATTGTCTCTGCATCAGTGGTGTCTGTCTCTCCGCCATGCAAAGACTCCGGCCACAGACACTGACTTTTTTTCCCCCACACGATTTCATTTATTGATGCTATCAGGACGTGAAGATGATTTCAACATATAAGATAAAAAAAAATCCATGCAAGTTCCCTGACTGAGCTCTAATTTCACAACACCAAAAATAAGGGCCTAACATACTCCAAATTTGCATTTCTATTTATTAACTCCTCTAAATGCTTATTTCTTAAGGGCAATTTAATCCAAATCTAAAGGAAATGTCACACAACGGTCTGGCCCAACATTTTTTTTATTTGGTGAATTAAAGTTTTCTCACGTCGGATCGAGGACAGCAGTAACAGTGGTTCTCAGTTTCAATGTCAGGAAATCTGTTTCGGTGTTTTTACAACATGCAACTCGACTATTTTCTCAAGGAGAAGACAAGTTAAAGCTCAGATGTTGTCCTTCCTCATGACACTGTTTGTTATACCTGCTGCAGACATATATCAGTGAAACATGTACATTGGGACGGAGTGTAGTGGGATCTTCATCGGGAAACAAGTCGTCTAAAGCCTTCATCTTCCTCAATAGACAGTGTCTGGATCAAAACACATGAATTCCTTTAATATACTGCAGTTTCATGTTGTCCTTGCTGTGGGGTTCTTGTCGTTGCCTCGTCTCTGTTACAGCTGAGAGCGGGCATTGAGTTGCTCAATGGTCTCGCTCCATCTCTGCCTGTCAGTGAAACCATTTTTGTTGAATATCTTATATGTCATGAGATTAGCTCCTATGATCGGCCTGCATAGAGATCACTAATCCAACTAATCAGAACGAATATCCGCTGATAAATGATCAGTGGCCAATGGATCAGAGCACCCTAACTGGAATATTGGTGCGCTAGTGGACTGTTGGAAAACCCATAATCCCATTATACTGCCATCCCCTGTCAAATCCTGGCGGAAACACTTTGGGTTTCTTCAGACGGATCTTAACGCAGCGTCAGGGCCACAGAAGATCCGGCCCAAGCAGCCAGGACATCACAGACATGAACCCTAATGGGGTTTTAATAGATGTTGGCAGGATGTATCTCAGGCTCCTCAATAACAGCAGGATGTGGAAACCCGGACAATGGTTTTTAAATGGTGATGGATAGCAGTAATTGGTTTCATATGCACAGATGGGAAGAGCGTTGGTTACTGGCATACAGGAAGGAGGAGGACGCAGATGGAGTGAACGGGGAAGAAAGATGACAGCATGAAGGAGCTGTGTGACGAGCTGAACCTTGGCAGGGTGATCGACAGGTGGACGAGGGTTGGTGGAAATATGATGTCAGAGTTTATTAGGAAAACTCAAAAGGTACTTTGACAATGTGGTAACAAACATGTGGGTTGCTGGGGAACTTTGACACTTGTGAGAAGCAGCAGGTGTCTGGTTTGAAACCAGGTGTTGAGATCTCACTCGTCCTGTTGTTGTTCTGTCTTTCAACCTAGTTTCTTTTCATCATGTCTTTGTGATATTTCACTATTGCAAAAATGGTTCTGTCAGTTTGAGGTAGCGCAGCTTTATGAGATTAGACTAGTGATGTCATGGTGTTTGACTAACTATAAAAAAATAAACCTTTGAAGCCCCTCACACGTAAAACATGTTTTTCTTTCTGTATCTTCTAATCAGTTGGCAAAGAAGATACTTTTTTCTCCTTTACCCAACAACATTTGATAGGTAAATAATTATAAACTAAATGTATAATACTCATTTGACAATTTTCCAAACTGCTCTTGTGAAGAGAAATTACAGCCATAACCAGGCATGGCAGGAAATACTAAGTCTTGATTTCTGTAGATGCTAAAATGTTATGCATGTGTCTATCACAAGAGTGCTACCCTGTATAGTTTGGATGGTGGCGTCTTCACGAAACCCAAAACATGAAAGAACTAGAACACACTGTGGTTGTCAGCCTCCAACAACCAGTGCTGTTTTTGTCTTATTAGTATGAGGTCAGCGTGATCCTTTAAAAACTGAATCTAATCAGTTGATCTTTGAGTCCAAGTGACAACTGATCAATGGTTTAAGAAATTCCCTAAAGGCAGTTTTGAGATGGTTTGCTTTACAAAGGCACAGGAATGCATTAAAATTGACATTAAAGATTAACAAGGTATAATAATCAGATTCAAAGGAAAATAAAGCATTCAAAAAGAATAGGCAAAATTATATATATTTTTTAAGTAAAATAAAAAATGTAATAAAATACAGACATGCTCATTCAAATGATGGACCTGTAAGGATTCATTTATGAGATGATCAAAAGGAAATCTGTAACAATTTTATATGTTACAAGCAGAAATAAAAAAAAATTGGCTGGTTACAGCTTGTGAAATGTTTGGATTTGATGCTTTTCTTTGTCGTACATGACAGTAAAGTGTAGTTCAGACAAAACAAGACATTTGAAGATGTTGTCCTGGCCTCTGGGAACTTAAAAGGGCTTTTTATTCATTACTTTATCAGACAGTTTATCAGCGTTCAAGGAGCAGGTGGATCAAAAAATGCAGAAGCAAGGCAGGAGCAGAGTAAACTAACAAAAGGTGTCCTTTATCAAAGGTGAAGTTCTAAAAAAAAATTCAAAAAATCCAAAAACCATGCACAGAAAAGAACTGGGGTCAAAAACAAAACACAAGGAACAGGAAAAACTCAGGCGTGAGGAATAAATGAGGATGAAAGACGACAGAATGGCAACATAACACAAGGAACTGAGAAAGGGAAGCACAGAGACTTATATACACAGGGGAGGCAGGGTTGATTGAACACAGGTGAAACACATGAGGAATAGGAGCAGACAATCACAGGAAGACAGGAAGTCAAGGCAGAGACACACGAGGAGCAAAAACTTCAAAACAAAACAGGAAACACAGAACTCAGAATGAAACACCTGAACACAAACCCAAAGTAGTGATGATGCCAAATGAATTCCAGTGGTTCACACTGATGTTCATATTTTTAAATGGTCTAATAAGGCTAAAGTGTAAATGTTTTTGAAGCTGATTGACAGAATACCGATTATTGATTGAAAGTTCTTCTTGAGTCAAAACAATAAAAGCTGTAGACTTGAATTACCGCACTGTGGTTGTATGCCTCCGCCAACCAATGCAGTTTCTGTGTGCATATTTCTACATACACATTGACCTTTGACCTTTGACCAACAGGACATACGTACAGACTGACAGACGGACGGACAACCTGAACACATAGAGGCGCCAGTCACTGACTGCTGCCGGCTCAGAGGCATAAAAATGTCACAAATTGATTGAACAGTTTGTTTATCTGCTCTAATATACGCTCCAAATTTGAGCAATATCTGAATTACTAATTTACAACCCCCATTAGAAACTTATGGTTGGAGGACGACCGCTATCTAAACATCCAAATACATTAAGTTCTATTATCAAAAGTGTATAATTTAATTAAAAATATATACTGATTGTTTGTCTTCTGCACAGATTCACTGGTGAAGATGCTGACCACTGTAGCACATGTGTGTAGCCATTATATATATTTAGGACCAATTTCCTCTTTGAAAATTAAACCGATTGTTTTCATTCAAGTAATGATATTGAAAATATGCTATCAAGAGTAGAATATGTTATTAATAATTGACACAGGCGTCTCACTATCATAAAAAACAGAAAAAAACTGTGAATGTGGTGGAAAATAGGAAATAGAGAAATTATAAGTTACCACCAAAATTATGGGGGAACTGAGGGGCTGAAAATTAGCAAGTGAAGGCTAAAAAGAAAATTAAATAAAGTTTGATTTCATATCAAATCATTGTAGGTAAAGCAAAACATATTAAATGGCTATGTACACTTTTTTTATTTAAGGACATACTGAGTTATATTTTCAACTTTTTTGATAACATTTTACCAAAAACCAGGTCTGCAAAGGCTTAATGAAATAAAGGTGTGGATTTTTCCAAAGAGCACTTGACACAGAGAGATTTAAACACACTGGAAAAGATAAAACTTTATTCTTCCCTGTCGTGACAATACAAAGTCAACAAGTGCAATAACAATCCAACTGAAAACGGTACATTCTATCTAGTAGTGAATACATAGACAGAACGTGGTGCACGTCACCACCACCACACCCAAAAAGTGAGGTATCAACCACTACAAAGCTTCTGTGTGTACGGGTGGGTATTCAACTGTAAGGCAACTGTTACCATGACAACCTGGAGAGAGAGAGAGAGACTGAAACAGATGTGTGCTCGCTTTTCCCCATCATTTTAATTATTTATATATATTTTTTTTATGATTTTTTTGGGGTGAAGAGGGTTGAGCTGATACAATTTACAGTACTACATCACATCAGGCCAGAGTCAAGACTGTTTTCAACAAAACAGAAAACATCACAAAACCCAGTTGTAACATTGTAAGAAACTATAGCGAAAGATTCCTCCTTTGTACCTGGAGGGAATCATTTTCGACCCTGCTACTGCTCGTCAGAAAGAAAATGAAGCGTTATTTTCTCCTATGTGTTTATTATTACTTTATTGGTGATAATAACAGACCTACGTTGCCTTACTACACTTCAGAAGACATAGCAAAGCGCCCTGAAAACCAGACACGATCTCTTACATATTAGATTTTTTCCCATTCAATGCAGCATCGGGGACTAATTAAAACCCCTTAGTGCGTCTGCACCTGTTCAAACTTCTCTTCCCTGTTTGCGCGGCTGTTCACACTCGGGGAATACGAAGGCAGCTACCGCAAAGCAGTGATATTTAGAGCCGCTGCTGATCTCCAGGCCAATTATTTCCCTCGGACACATTCTGGTTCTGTGCCCCCTGAAAGTGATGTGGCGTGATGCCACTGAAATGGGAATTAACTCGCTCTTAAATGCTCAGCAAATGTAAATATTATTGCTGATAACTGAGGATGACGGCCAGCAGGCCCCCCCCCCCCCCGCCACTTAACTGGAGTCCTGTTAGGGTCCACTTACACTTCATGAAACAGAGAGAGATAAATATGGAGGCAAGACCCATTGAGGCAGCTCAGAGGAAGCCCCCACCACCACCACCACTGCAGTGCCAGGATTAACGCTTTCTCCCCTTAGCTTTAGACAAGGACGTTTGCACTATGTGCACGGACCAGGGAATTCAGTGCACGTACAGGCTTGGCAGCAGCTGGATTACAGATGTGCGATTGGGCCCCTCTCTTGTACTGTGCTCACCTTCTGTCCACCTGCTCTCCACACGGCCGCTCATACGCAGTCTGGCATCAACAGCTGCTTTGTTTGCTCTGCTTAGACCGAATGGACAGCGTTTCATAACCACCCGACACGCCAAACAATCCTCAAGTCCAAGTTGCTCCTTTTCTTTGTCTTACATGATAATTAAATATCTTTTGATATTGGACTTTACAAAGGAATAATTTGAGGAGGTCAAATTGTTACAGGCATTTCTCACTATATACTGACACTTCCTTGCACAATAGATGATTGAGAAAATAATTGACTAATTAACCAATAATTGAATTAGTCTTTAGTTGCAACTCTAAACGATTTTATTTTAACGATCCATTAATTGTTTTAGTCATTTTTCGTTTGTCTGTTCCAACAGGATTCTAATCTTTTCATGAATACCTGAACTCGCATGTCAGGAATAATAATAGGATGTTTCATTATTTTCTCACATTTTATAGATTAAATGATTAACTGAGAAAATAATTGGCAGATTAATCAATAATTTATCAAAGATTTTCAAATGTTAAGATAATGAATAAATTCTTTTTAATAATTTTTCATTTGCTGGCTCCAAATTAGGAGGATTTTTAAATATTTAGGTTTTGTATTGATCACAAATCATAACGGGAAGTTTTTACTATTTTCTGACATTTTATAAAGCAAATTATTTATTGGTTAACTGAGAAAATAATTGGCTTATATTAAGAAACCACGGCAGCGTTAAGTAGACGCTTTTCTTTAAAGGATGTGAACATTGTTTTCACTTTTCTTCTCATGAGTCTGACACAGAGACGGCAGGAGAGCTTTTTCAATACGAGTTCATTATCCAGGAACACTGTTCGTCTGTTTCACCGACTTAACCTTCATCTTGAACGTAAACCAGCAGAAGCCTCTGCGTTACACCTCACTGAACACCCAGGGCTCGTTTGGCTGGCAGCTCATTTCATCTTCCTGCTTAAGCTACTGTACATTATTGCTGACAGTGAAGGAGATTTTCTAGGTGTTCTTTACATTTTCTATTATGGCTAATCATTTGTAATTGCCTGTTACCAATGTGGGATATCGAGTGCAGTTTATGAAAGAGAGCATAATGTGTAATCATTTGCATCATATTGCTAATGGGGCTGTTTTTCAGGCAGCCCCTGTGATGACGAGGGGCAAACAAGTCTTTGGATGAATTTACAGAGTCAACTGTCACAGACTAACTTTATATTTTATCATCTCAAATGGGCTTTTAGACTCATAGCCAAGGGTTGAGGTTATGTTTAACTTAGCATAACACTCTTTGCTTTTCTGAAGGCTTCCCTGATCCTTATTAATGTTTTAGTTGAAATGACTTATTCAGACCCTGGATTCCTTTTCCTCACTGTAAACCACAGAGAGACCTTGATGAACCTAATGTAAAACCTTACATAACTGTGTGGCATCATGTCTTTGTCAGACATGTTCCAATAGAGGGAACCCACTTGTTTTGCAGGAAGGAGACCTAATGTATTTCAAAACATTATATGTTTTCAACACGGCTGCAGAGACGTTTTGTGTCTGGTTTCAGCGAGTATCAAAAAAACGTTCTACTCTAAGCGAGATGCTCAGCATCGACCTAAGCTGTTACATGTTCTGAATGTTAACCAGTCATATATTTCTCTCACTACTTCACACAAACAAATCACCAAATAGATAAACCATGACTGTGTCTAACTGCTACTGAACACAAACTGGCACAGCAGTGTAATAAACATTTTATATCAAGAAAGATGAGCTTCTTTTTCTTTTGTCGAAAAACAGGCAAGCCTCCTCGCTTGCCAGTACAGAACAGTTTATCCAGTTGAGCTTGGACTTATCTGCGGGTACTCCAGGCCTTGGCGCACGTTTCAGGGGATCACTGAACACAGTGTGTGTGTGTCACTGCTCTGCTGGGGCCCAAGCAGCACGGTCCTCTGCGTTTCCTTACAAATTTGGTTCTTAAATGCCATATCAACCTGCTTCTGTCAGTCCTTGGGTGATTTGTGCTCATTAGAAAGGTGCAGTAGTCACTTCTAACTACTACAGTATGGCTAGCCCACCAGTGGTCTTTGTGTCTGTGATCCAGAGGGTGACGTCTGGGGGGGCAGCTCCTCTGTGCCATGTAAGGGAACAAGATAGTGCTACTCTTCAGTTCATCCACTCGCAGCATCACTCTGCCAGAAACAAAACACAGACAGAGAAAGAAATTGAGCAGAAACATTTGTGACCGGGGAAAGTTGTACAAGAATGCTTTTATGACAGTGTCTACTTGTATCCAGAAACTTTAAACTACATCTTTATTTCATAGCAGTAGTGGAGGACATGACAGGTAACTAAGAGGAGAGAGAGATGTAACAATGTCCCGCAGGCTCAGTTTAAAAAAGGGAAAAGCCAGGGAGGTGTCACTGGTCATTTACGGATAAGACATCATAAATGTTCTGCAGCAGATTCTGAGACTGGTTTTAGTCTGGTTTCTGGATCTTTCTACATTGGTGCAACCGCGAGAAATTGTGCTGAGAATAAACTGCATAAATCGAGAACTGGAATAATAAAACTTCAACTCCATAGTTAGATCAAATGAAAGAGCTGCAAAGATGTAGAGATCCATCAATTAGCAAAAATGTACTCCAACTATTCAAACGGATTCTGGTAAATTGTTAAGCTTTTATCAGTATTGCATAATAGTGAACTGCAGATTAGTAGATAATGAAAATAATTGTTAGTTGCGGCTCTGATTACAACTAAACCACATCCATAAAAACTACCATACTCCATCCACACAGTGTGGTTGAAAGCTTAGGAGAACTGAGCAAATGAAGAAGAAAATAATATTGGTCCCATATATGGATATTAAGATCTCATACAAGCATCCTGAATGAAAGTATCGTCATCAAAATCCACCAAATTGCCAAAGAACATGTTTGGAAAGAAATCTGGTGGATCAACACGAGGCTTTTAGCTGCACGGCTGAAACGGCCTCAGATCATAATCTCTGTGCTTCATGAGCTTTATTGTTCTTTATAGAAAAATATATTGGCTTTTAAACCAGGCCCTGAAAACACAAATAAAAAGGGACAGCTTTGCTTTTCAAACAGCTATCTGATTTATAGTGTTTGATTCTTGTAAAAACTGTAAACCCGCCCCACCTCTATGAAGCAAATCTGCAGCACTCACTTCTGTTGCCCAAAATAATAGATCCCCATTGCTAATTGGAAAATAAAAGTTTCCACTTCCTCACTTTATTGCTTATTTTTTGGCATTCTTGGATGAACAGAGGAATGTTTATCAGCAGGACATTCATGATTGTTCTCTTAAGATTAGAAAGTATTTCATTGCACTCCAGAAAAAGGACTAAAATGCAGAGTTAACATGTGAAAACAGATCTAATTAAAGATCACAACCCCTGCCCGAAAATAAACATGAAAAACTGCAGCAAGCTCTTTGGTTCGCGGCTACGCCACAAGTCATTCTACAACTCGCAGAGAGCAAAACTGCTCCCCAGCTCTTCCCCTTTAGCCTGCAGCAGGACTCTGTGCATGGCTGCCTTTGTAGAGTCTATGATGTTAATTAACTCATACCACATGGAGAGTGTTGCTTTAATTGGACAAGCTCTTGGCATGGTGCTCTGTGGACAGACAGGCCAGGAATAATATCATAATGTACAATTCTATTATTACCGCAGAAAGCCAAGGATGGGTGTGAATATGCAGGCGACGGAGCTTTGCTTTGATCAAACTCTGACAGAAAACTAACCCAGTAAAAAAGTAAAATTGCTGTTTCAGTTTCCTGTGTAGAGTAAAGTCATTTCCTCTGCAGACAGACCAGCGGCTGTTTAAGTGCTCTTATCTGTTACCAAGTGATACGAGATTGTTTTCACTATCACGCTGATTCACTAAGGCCTGAGTTAGAGCCAGTGTTGTACTGGATGAAAACATGTGCGTTGCATTCTATCTTATAATCTCTTTCTTGTTATATTAACATTTTATTGTTTTTGCTATCATTTACTTTGTAATCTTTTACAATATATAAGTGCATTGGTCTCATTGGTTATTTTTTTTAACATTTTGTCAATGTCAATTGCGTGTAAAGCACTTTGAAATACAATTGTTTCGCTTGAAAGGTGTGATATAAATAAAGTTTGGATTGATTGATTGGTTACCACATGACCGAGGCGTGGTGCTGGCGCGATCATCATAACAACAATAATCATAGTTTCACACTCGCTTGGTTTGCGTCTGAACTTGAGTGTTTGTTTGAACACGACTTGATTTGCTTGTGCCTCTGTTGCCACATTAAAAGTTAAGCTCAGATCAGCTTCTGTGTTATGCAGCAGGAATGACGCGATGTAGTGGAACCACAATGCAACATATTTGAATGTGATGGCTCGTGCCACCTCACATAGAACGCTCCATTCCTGGCTAAGCTCAGCTGTCCCAGTAATTTACCGTCCTTGTGTGAGTGGATGGAGGACGGCAGGATGTGCTGCTGCTGCCACTTGGTGCCAAGTGATTTGTGAACCACTACTGGGACTATTTGACCTGTTTTGGTTTATGAGCAGTGTCACTGAATGTTGTCCAACATCTTATTTCTCCCACCATTATCTTCTGGATGATGATCAGCATACATAAGAGGTCTTACATACAAGTATTTGCTTTTGCTATTGAACATAAAGTGTATGCACAGTCTGATGACATGACAGCCCTCCAAAAGTAAGGCAGAATCATCCCCCTGGTGGCTGGATGCAATATAGGTCATAAACCCTGGCTTCTCTATGTTAGTGGATGGGACCTGGACCAAAGTCAAAGTACACATCAAATAACATTTTTAGGTAGTTCGTATCACACTGATGTATGCCCAAGTGCAGTTTTAATTATTTAATTAGATGCTATAAAAATGGGATGTAACATCATTATTGACAGCTTAGACTGAGTCATGATTAGTCAGAGGGACCTTATTACCAACGCTCATACAGTGACTCATTATCACCTCTTGAGGTAGTAAGTTGTATTACAAGATGGGATGGGCTGGGACCTAGATGGTTAGCATGTTTTAAACTAAAATACTTGCCTATAAAGCTTCAAACCAACTTCGAGACAATGTATTTTTTTATTTAGCCACTAAATATGTGAGCAAAGGAGCAGGATATTATTAAATCTTGATTATACAGGTTTTTTTACACAGAAAGTCTTCATCACTAAAGCCAAACCTAATTCATTCAAAATGTGCAGTGAAGCCAGACTGCACTGACGGCAGCAGATCAAAACTCTCTCGCAGTTCTAAGAGTGTCAGAGTGGGCAGGCTACACAGGGAATTGTACAAATAAGTGATAATGTAGTGGATCCTCCCTGCCAGCTCTTTTTAAAGTGATATTCAGAAGATTCTGCTGCTCCCCAGTGTTACTAATTGCAAAAGGTGGATAAGTGGGCTAAGAGGGCTGGTACAAACTGGGATCCCGGCCAAACTTTTAATGTCCTAATAGCAAAAGTGGACGACCTTTGGGGCGTAAATGCTGCTGAGTGCTTTGTGGAGACAGAGCAGGACTTTCGAGGAACAGGGACATTTATTGCCATTTAAAGGGTTTTACAAAGGACCCTTTAAAGATCTGTGATGCCAAAATGTCTGTTTATATTCCTTTCTATGGCGATGAGATGCGCTGGGTGCAATAGATGTGTACCATCACAGCCCTGTCAGTTCAGCTCCGCTGCCCCTTCATTAACACAACCCATCATGTTCCGTACGTGTTAATTTAAATGGATTCTAAGGTGGATTCAAAAGGAATAGTTTAACACTGCTTATTCATGCAGAGAATTAGATGAATAGATCAATACCACTCTCATGTCTGCATGGTAAATATTTAACTGGAGCCTGCAGCTGTTAGGTCAGCTTAGAGATAAGAGTGAAAACAAGGACCAACAGCTAGCTGGGTTCTGCCTTCCATCTGCACACTGGCAAACTGTTATTGATGCTCTCTCCTGCAGTATGTGGTGATCAGGTGTGTCTCGTGCACTCTCATGCAGCTGGTATTAAATTGGATATTTACACCAGTTTATAATCCTAGTTTTGTATTTTTTCCTCCTAAATGCAAATATGTAGATGTACTTACCAAACCTGCATACCTATTTTTCCAGTTATACACCAAAATTTATGGATTTGTTTTGTTTTTGTCAAAGGTGACAAAACACCAAAAGATGGTGATTCCTGTTTTCCCTTCTGTTTTCTTTCTCTAGTGTGCCATGTTCAATGTTCCAAAATGAGGACACTAGTGCATGAAGGTCCAAATTCATGGGCTGTGTCCTTCGTAGGATTTGGTCCACTCGGTCTATGATGACTTTGGCCTCTGTAGACTGAGCACTCTAAAAAGGCAGAGATGAAATGATACTTTCTGGTGTACAGAGGATTATCTCTTAGCTACAGTGGGACAGCCTAATCACCCGAAACAGTCTTCGAATGGAACCTACGAAGGATGCAGCCACTGAATTGGCACGCAGCTTGTGTTGTGTATTTCTTTTTTCATACATGTATCTTTTATTTCAGTTTGTCCAAACTCAGCAGCAGTAGTATGATGTTGGATCACTGCTTGAACAGAGACGGATGGAATTCATGGCTAAGATGGCAGCAGGCATACCCCGATCGAGGCGACACCTTAATTTGCTACATGAGGCACATCATAGAATTCTGTTCGCTAAGGGGCAAAGATTAATGTGTCCACCTGGGAATCATGCTGCCGATGGGAGTTGAAGCCAATAAATACCCAAGACCCCTGCAGAGTCGTTTATACCAGGAATTGTGCCCTTTCACACTGAAAATAAAGAAGCCAGATGCTAGTGGTTGAGTGTTTTTCTCCATCCATTGTCAAAGGGGCTTCAGTTGAGCTACTTTACAATCTTTAAATTGCCCCAAGTTCCCCATCGGGTACAAATACCACTGATTTGGATTCACTGGCTCAGAGTTACTCTGGTTTGCGGCCCTGTGTAGCACTGTCTGGAGAGGTAGGGCATACAAAGGCCACTGCCCATGTCAGGTACTATTACAGAGAGAAACTGTGACCTCTTGACTTTCTGTAAAAGTCTGCTTTCAAAAACTGTCTCTTTCTAACAATCCTGTCTTTTTCACTGCAGACATTTTGACATGCACAGGTGTTCCTGATATTATTTATATGGCTCGGCTCCACTCACCCGTCACAGAGATTCATTTCATTATTTACACCTTTACTCTCCTACCTACCGTTACCTGTCAAAAACGGAGCCGTGAAAAAGGCCTGTTCTGTGCTGCTGCTGCCTTCGACAGCCGCATTACTCTGTGAGTAAACTCCCATCTGCGATTCCCCGCTCATAAAAAAGTGCTCTTCCTAAGATAAACAATTAATATCAGGCTCAGCAGACCTTGGCAAGAAATGACACCAGTTGAGCTTCTTTTATTTGTTTTAACTGAGGTGAATACATGAATAGGAGAAACTAATAAAGGTTATTCACAGAGATAAAGTAATAACTGCTTCCGAAGCTGCCCACACTGAAACCCCCCCCCCCCAGCAGATCAGCAGCAGTAGATACCAGCCTGCTCACGTAGCAATATGGTAAAGAGGTTTCCCACATGCTGAATGCGGAGCTGCCCTCTCTCTGAAGAAACACATCTCGACATGTGGAGAGATGATACTTTGACTTGCTTTTCAGGATTGCTCTGCCGCACTCGTAGCCATTTACGTGGGATTCCTGAGTTCCTGTGTCACTGGTTTGTTTTTAGACGCTGAGCAACTTGACCCCATCTCTGTTTACATTTGGCCAGCAGATGTTCAACTTAGTGGACGCAGTTTTCTGAGCCATTACCCAGCATCCTCTCTGGGGATACTGTACCCCCGCAAACTAGCCATGGGCCATTTCATGACGCACAGTGTGGGCGACATAGATTGTGGTAAACATACACAATCACCGGACGTGGCGACTTACACTTAACAAGAAAAGGTGTAAGCATTAACCGAACTGTGAGAAGTGCCTCCCCGTGTGAAACTGCACTCAGGCTGTTCTAATCGTGCCCCAGAAACGGCTTGCGACTGTTTTTAGCTCCCAGCATCTGTCACTTTTTTTCCCCCAGAAGTGAACGATTACACAGGAATATTTTTAGTTCTTTGTAAATGCTGTCCTGTTTATTAAAAAGTTAAAAAAGATGTTGCATGTGCGATCACTCCACACTGCCCTCCATCCTGAAGCAGTTTCTGTCACTTTAATCTGCATGAATTACTGTGACTAACATGAGAGCTATAAGCGTGCTCTCATTTTCCAGGCCCACTTTGTCACTGAGCGTCCTGCTGAAGTTTTAAACCCTAACCCTAACCCTTTTTTTTTTTAGACATCCTGTAGTTTAAAGCTGGAGATCTGCCAGCTACAGGTCAACTCTGCCAGGGTGTAGATTGATGAGTCCTATCATAGTGAACTGACTTTGTGTCTAATGAGGAGGCTCTGTGGATGTGTCCAGTCTCAGCTAACCACATTTCCACCAGCAGAGCAGCCCCAGGATCCTTCTCCAGCACCCCTGCTCCTCTATCTCCGGCTCCCTCTGTCCACACTGCTTCTCAGAGCCATTTGTCAAATCTCTGTTCGCATTAAATTATCATGACCTGAGAGAGATGTCTACCTCTAGCCAGTCTCTAAGTCCCAAGCAGACATCAGGGGGGCACAGCATCTGAGACAGAGAACCCCGAATGAAAAATTGACTGCACAAAAATGTAGGTTTGTCCAGGCTGGGCTGTGATGATTGTCTGGCTGTGTTATGAAAGTCTGAACAACGGCTAAGAAAAGTTCCCAGTGGTGTGTTATAGTTCACTCCTGGGGTTGCAAATCAAAAGTCTAACACACCTTGAGACGCCTGTGACGGCTCTCAAAGGTAATAAACAGATAAAGTGACAGGACTGCAGATGGTGTTTTTCCACAGAAAACTCGGTGAAGGGTTTCTTATGTGACTCAGAGTGGAATCATTCAGGTTAAATATGGGTTAGGGGCCCCTGGCGGACAGTGAAGCTTTCACATTATTCTGTTCTTTTGTAATCATTAATGATGACAGCTCCCTAATGAGACAGTCAGACTTAAAACCAAGAGGACTTCTCTCTTACAAAAGAGTCTCATGTGGAGACAGTGCAGCTATTTTGAAATGAAAGACAAATACATATCAGATGCTTTGCAGGAAATATATCCATTAGTGGGCGGAAGGGTTCGTAAAATATTGATAAAGTCTTTATTACTTATTCAGAGAAAAAAAACATGTATTGAAATGATTGAATTCTTGATATTGATAACCATAGACGGTATATAAAGATGGACAATGTGTCTCCACTTCCTCCCACTACGAAGCTTAAATATCCTAGATATGAACGCCCCCATCTTGAGGTACATGCCCTCGACCAATCATGAGTCAGTCTCAGCTCGCAATCATGATGTTTCATCTCGTTTTTTATAGCATCAAATAACTAATTGAAACCAAACTTATTGACGTTTTCCCTGACCTTTTAGCTTGGTCCATGTTCGATCCACTAATGTGGAGGAGGCAGGATTCATGACCTATACTGCAGCCAGCCCCCAGGTGGCGATCGAGGCGCTTCGGATTAACTTTTGGGAGGAATCATGTCTTCCATGTTTATAAACAGTCTATGTTGATAACAGATTAATCATTATCATTGTAGTCAGGTGTGTGTGTGTGTGTGTGTGTGTGTGTGTGTGTGTGTGTGTGTGTGTGTGTGTGTGTGTGTGTGTGTGTGTGTGTGTGTGTGTGTGAGTGCTTATATGTGAGCAATGCACTTTTAATAAGCAACAAGTAAATGGGGAGCCTGAAGTCTGAGCTTCCTCCATTTTGGCTTTGGGAAATTGTGCTAGAATCACTCTAATTTATCCTAGTAGACACTGTGTCTCTGCCATGTAGCTCTCCATAACAACATGCAGAGAACCAAGAGCAACAGGAAGAACATTAGACACAAAGAGAAACAAGTCTGCACTGTTTCAGGCAGTGATTATCATACAATTATTCACTTGTGGTGCTACAATATTAACACTGACCATTTTCCATCTTTTATTGCAGAGCTGCATGCAGAGCAGGCTCTAACTTGTTCTTTATCTGTGTCACATGAGACAACAGACCTGTCAGTCAGCAGCCCCTCTCCCCTGTGCAAACATGAATTCATTACAGTTCAGCTGAATTTATTAGTTTTGAGGTGCTTTTACTTTCCTTTTAGTATTTAAATTTTTAGCTACTCAATTCTTCTACTCCACCACCACTACTCCAGTACATCTCAGAAGCAAATATTCTACTTAACAGATAATGTTAGTTTGAAGATTAAGATTAATAATACAGTTTATAACACACAGATTATGCTGGATTATAATAGTTTAAGATAGTATTTAAAGTATAAAACCTCACCTGTACCAGCGGCAATTGATTATAAAAAAAGACAATAATATGATTTATATAATTTTTTCAGGGATTGTCTTATATCAGGGCCAATATATGGTGTCCTCTCTCTCCAGTCACAACCACCATTGACCAAAGTGCTGAACAGGCTTGAAACCAAAATAATAAAAAATACATATAAACAAACAGCAGATGTAGAGAACCCTCAGTAATGTTTTCCTCCTTTCATTCGGTTTTGGCTGCGCAAAAACGCTCCTAAATCTTACATAGTAGACAAAACCCTGGCTGAGCTACTTGTTTGTGAAGGACTTTTTGTGTTCTAATATTAATATCAATTTAAAAGAAATCTTTATACTTATTATACCTTTATCTTTCACTGGAGACTCTCTTCTATCTCTAATGGTCTATGCCACGACCTCGGTTGCTGTGGCAACCACCAATGGGGACTGGGCCAGTTGAATTCAGAGAGCTCGAGACCGACAATGAACTATGCTTTTAGTAACGGGCCTGTGGACACTCTGCCTACCACTACCTCAGGAAGGAAAAAATATTTCACGGCCAAACCAACATCAACAGCCTCATGCAGCGTCCCTGTCTATTATTCATTAATGATCAGTTATACACAACCAACTCCTCCATAGGGACTTTTCTGTGAAGACTATTTACCCAGACATGTTTTACGATGCAAATCTTGGTCTGCTGGTTCATGCAGCTTCACAGCAGACATGTGAACTGAACTGCGGGTTGTCAGTGGTCACGTGACAGACAGTGACTCACCATGCGGTGGATGTGTTGTAGGGCAGGAGCGTCGGGCTGTGGCTCTCCTCTCGGAGGCTGTGTCGGGGCTGGTAGTGGCTGGGCACCATGGGCTGGGCTTGAGTCTGGGCTTCACTCTCCTCCGGCATCGACCTGTGCCACTGACTCCGGGCCTTCTTCAGCCAGCGGCCGCCCAGACCCCATTTCTCCAGGTAGACCCGGCACAGCTCGTAGTTTATGGCTGAGTAGTAGAGGAAGTCCAGCGCCAGCAGCACCATGACGAAGAAGCCGTAAATCCACACGCCGACCAGGGCAGTATAATTACTTCAGGAGACAGACAGAGGGTGTTAGCACAGTGTAATCTGGTAAAATGATGATAAACACTCCTCACATGCTCTAAGCTACCATCAGATACCCTTAAGCTGTGGCTATGACGGAGCTGCCAGGTGTGAATGTTTGCTCTTCATGTGGCAAGGCCGAGACGTTCACTAAAATCCTCCCTGGATAAGAACCACAGAGAAACCTCCATCTGCTCCATTCGCTATTTTTAAAAAACGTTGGACAAAGACTTTAATTAGCACAAAATACTTCAGCTTCCTTATTGTGCCTCTAAAAATCTGTTCTCCTTGTTTTCACCTCTCATAAATTGTCTCCATGTATTGCATGATCCATCTGGACTTAATTTGTACTTTCTTTTACTCAACCCACATCCATAACAAAACAAGGTCACTCAGCAGGAGTTCTAACAGAAACAGAGCAACTAAATATTTCTGAATGCAAAGTCTTTGTTTATGATGCTGAGAACATTTAGTTGGGGGAACATCACATAAACTGAAGGCGATTCAGTCCTATCTGGATGATTTTCCCAAGAAATATTTTGACTCTGACAGACAGAGATGAAACAGGATGTCACTTCAAAATCAACTCTTCTGGAGGGAATCCTGTCTCTTATGTGATCTTGGCACATTTTTGAAATGCTCTTCTTGTGCTTCTATTCAGTAAATCAAGAGAATTCACATCAGTCTGAAAATATGTCTTCCTAGGGATATTTATCTGCACTCAAATTCACCTGAATTCGCCTTTTTTCATAGACCTAATCTTTTTTGACAACTCCAAAAATTTACATCTATAAAAAGGGGGGAAGGAAACAGTAGAATTTCCTCATGATCAGTAAAAGACAAAAACAACCAGTCGATTCACACAATTAGTTCATTAGTCTATCAGAGTCCACAACAATGCAATTTATAAAGTGAGTAAATTACTTGAGTGGCTTTTGTTTCATGTCCAAAGATTTTTGTCGTCGTGTCTGTGTTGGCGACACTTATCTAGTTTGTTCGTCTGTTATGTTGAATTGAGGAACCAGCAGGGTTTTCCGAGTTGGGTCAACCAGGGTAAGCAAACTGTATGTGCACGATGTTCTGAGGGAACAATCTTGACCACACAACTAAAAATGATGTTGTGTTATTCAATATTTAAACAGCCGTCTCAATGTAGGAAAGCACATGCCATTGATTATCATGTCAAAGGGTTGTGGTTTATCTAGCTGCTTTTTAAAAACATGGTCTCAGATGACTTTTATTCTGCATCTATTGTGATCCTGCATCATTTTAGCTGCTCTGTAAATATATAAAAGGCCATAAATGCAATGCATTGACCTGTAAAAAACCCATACAGGCCTTTGGTTTTGCTTCACATACTGCAATAAATCTCAAACTATAAAACAATTTTCACCGTGCAGTGTGAGTGCGGAGCAGAATAATGGTCGGTTTAAGTCACTTGGCCAGTGTTAAACATCAAACCTGCTCTCCATCTTCCGCTGAGCTCGGATCAAAGAGCGGCCCAACAGGCCATCTGACACGAAAATGAAATATCATGACCGGCTGCAGGGCAGTGTGAACCGTCCCAGACAGAGGCCTGCTGGGAGGACATTAGTACAAAGAGCTGTGGTTTTGTCACCCAAGCCTCCCACTGAGAGCTCCCACAGATCGAGAGGCTTGTTTTTCTGTGTCCTTCACTCAGAGAAACCTGCACATAATGAAAATATTGACGTTTCTTGCCACCTTATAGTTTACTATTAATAATACTGTAAAAGTGCACTTTTATTTATTGCGTGAATTTCTATGACACACTCGTGGTGGTACTTCATATAGTAGCCAACACTTAACACCTGCCTTTGTGAGCCATCGTGTGGAGGCGTCCTGCTCTCAACACAACAACTGCTCTCAGCATCTGCTCCTGTTAATGCTTTCGTAGGTGTAGATCAATGTCAACGAAAGTCTCTGAGCAAGAAGCAAGTGGTGTCAATGAGAGTGATACTGTGGAGGGGAGGGGGGGGGGGGGGGGGGACTGTTTGTGAGTCTGCAGACTTCATCTGATCTGAAACTGTTCTATCATAGCAGATCACATTAAACTCTGCTCACGATTCAGCACAAGCTACTTTTTTTCCCTTAATCATCTGCAACAACGCTATGTTTTCTTCCTTCTTTTACTTTTGAAATTGTTTTAGTGTTTTATGCCTCTGTGGTTACAGTGGAGACGGACAGGAAATGAGAGCAGGGGAATGACATGCAGCAGATTGTCCATCCGGAGGGAAATCAAGCTCGGGGAATTTGAGCCCATGTGGTCTGCATCCTAACCATTCAGCTAGAGTTCTCTTTTTCTTACACAATACATCAAATTTAGGACCATATTGAATCAGAGATTTCAAAAATATTGTTGCAATATGTTGTGAATTAACAAAAAATTCTGAGAATAAAGTCGTATTACTAGGAAAATAAAAACATAATTTAATGACAGGCTGATCTTCTTGTAAAATTACAACATTATTCTCGCAATCTTATGACTTTATTCTCGAAATCTCTCCTTTCAGTGGCCCTAATACATTTTAATGTAGATGTACTGGAGCCTCGGCAACTTCTTATTAAACCAACACATTTGGATAAATTGTGTTGGCAAAGGTATACACTACCAGAGGGCAGACAGAAAGTGTAAATGGGTCTGACTGGGTTAAACTGGCAGCAGAGTGTTACTTACTTGTGTGCGTATCCATCTGAGGTGGTGGTGAGGTTGATCTGCATGACCATCTGGAACTCGCTCTCGTTGCAGCAGTATTTGAAGGCTGTGTTGTTGTGGTGGCAGCAGAACATATAGGTCTTATTGTCTGACAGGCGCGGGCAGTGAAAGCCAAAGTGGTAGCGCCCCTTGTGGTCAGAGTAGGGCTCACACACCCGGTAATGAGCTGAGAGAGCTGCAGTGTTGGGGAGGACAAAGATTGAGATGTAGAAAACCAGTCAGTAATTGTCAGGAGGAAGGATCTAGACACGTTGGTGGATGATAGACGTCGTTTCGTTAATTTCCGACAGGTCAGCATTTGAAAGGCAAGGGATCCCTCAGGTTATAATGAGCTTGGTGTGGCTACCCATCATCCCTTTAGCAGAGGAGGGGAAGAATGAAGGCGTACTGAAGGAAGCTGTATTATTAGAAGTAAAGGACGGCTTATTTAGTAAAAGAAGACTTCGATTGAGCTTTGCATTTGCCGTACATGTTGGTGAATCAGTGACATGGTTCTGCAACCAGTTTATTGAATTCAAACTGTAAATCCTCACAGCTAAAGAAGAGGTCAGCATTGTTCTTAGTGAACTGGCTAAGTCATCAACTTGACGGGCACTGTCTTACATGCAGTGCTATGCATCGCCTAGATTTATCTCCCCTTTTCATCAATAAACAAAAATGCCTTGGCTAGTTTCTGACTGACACATTTTCCAATGCAGCACCCATGCTGTTTAAATAGCAAATGTACTTTTCCCCATCTTAGCACCCTCGTCCATTACAATGCATGTACACCTGGCTTTTAAAGGGAATGGAACGTGGTATTCTGATAATATTAGGCCAAAAACACACCCATGATTATTTTTTAACCCTTTTCTTTTCCACTGTTAAGCTAAAGTGGATTTCAAAATGCCCTAACGCAGGTATACACTTTAGAACATGGACTCATATTAAAGGCCAAAGGTTCAAGAAAAAGGTTTCGGGAAACTCTCCGGTTTCGCAAATGAACAACAGCTGCTTCTGTAAACAACACAGCTATAAACACACCCGCCTGCTTAATTTCATTAACACCTCTTGAAATTTAGGATATAGTAAACAGCTTTGCTCTTGTTTACAACCTGTGGTCTGAAAAGAGCTATGGCTCCGGCTCAGAGTGCAGCCAGCAACACATAGCATCAGAACATCAGTCAGTGCACACATCATATTAATACATTCATCAAAGTTTGTGGACATTGCTCTGTGACATGGAGGAAAAGTGGTGATGATGTATTTGTTATTCATTCAGTGTTCAGTTATCAGGGATGATAAAAATGTGATATACATTCATAAGCAACTTATTCAGTTGGGTTTTTGGTGAGCTGTAAAATTTATTTTTCTAATGAAAATGTCTAAATATGGGCATCAACACAGACCGAGTGAGCAAATGAAGCAACAAGAAATAAAAGTGCTGAAAACCATCAATTTAACCAGACATTAACAATAATTTAAGTGACTTAAGTGATTCTCCAATTCTAGCTTCTCAAATCTATGGATTTTCTGCTATTCTTTGTTTTTATATCATATCTAAATTTAATGAGGATGTCGCTTTGGCCTGTGGGAAATTTGTAATAGTTAATTTTAGCATTTCAAGATGAATAAAAAAACAGTTGAATTAAATATCAAATAAAAAAAACTGACGCTAAATGACTAATGCAAATAGAATAGCTACCAATGAAATGAAAAGTATCAAAATTGTAATGCAATGTAATTGCTTGATTAAAATCTGAATACTTGTATGAATTTGTAAAACTAGAATTACCGCACTGCGGTTGTATGGCTCTGCCAACTAGTGCAGTTTCTGTGTCTATATTTCTAGATACTTTTTTTCCAGATTCATATAAAGGTCACTGTAACCTTTACCTTTGACAACTGAAACATAATCACTTTATTTTTGAGTCCAAGTGAAAACTGATCAAAAGTTGAAGAAATTCCTTCAAGCAGTCTTGAGACATCACATTCAAGAGGCCAAAAACATGTTTTTTGAAGCCACCTTTACCTTTGACCAGTGAAATCAATTTATCAATAAGTCCAAATGAATTTTGCCAGATGTAGTGAAATTCCTGACAGACTTATTCCTACAGAGTTCTTATATGTCACATTCACAGTAGCATGCACTGTAACCTTGGTCTTTGATCTTTGGCTACCAAAATCAAGCAAGTCAATCCTTGACTGCAAGTGAATGTTTGTGCCAAATGTAAAAGGATTCCTTCACAGCGTTCCAGAGATATCACCTTCACAAGGTAAAAAATGTGCTTTGTGAGGTCACCTTGACCTTGACCTTTGACCACACAAATCTGATAAGTTCATCCTTGAGTCCAAGTGAATATTTCTACCAAATTTGAGGAACTTCCCTCAAAACATTCTTGAGATGGGCAACCAGAAAACATAATGCCTCTGGCCACTGGCTCTCGCCGGCGCGTAGGCATAACCAGTTATTTCTCTTGTTGAACTGAGATTTCAACTAAATTTTTGATTACATTATTTAGAATTATTTTAAGTATTGACTATCATATTTTGTTTTTGTTATTTGAACCATTTATTGATTAATTCATATTTCATATATATATATAAATAATTATAATTCCTCTTTCTATTGCCCCTTAAAATATTTAATATTTAATTTCTTTGTAATATAGCATATTAATTAACAGACCATTACCTTATTTTGTGAACAATTGTACTGATACACATTTGTATTGTACAATTAATAAGACATTTCCACATGATATATTCTATCCATGGTTCACAGAACCCCAATTCCCCTTTACAATAATTCAATACATGCAGGTAAACTTGCAATAATTAACACCCCTGTCTATGTGATTGAAGAGTGGCATTGAAATGTGCCACGCCACCATGTCCCTATGCCCCCCCACAGGCTGACTTCTCTGCCTGTAGTTCCTGACCACCAAAGATGGTAGAAATCCAAGGTATTACATCTCTTCTCTGGCCGTCACCCAGAATTCACAGAACCACAGTTACATAACTCTCATCAGGAGTTGTTATTTGAAAAGAGGTCAATGTTCGCTTGGCTTGAATGAAGGAGGACCTTTCAAGCTTGGACAGGGTGTTAAGTTATTCTTTGATGTGGTTGTCTTTAACGTCACTTTCACTCTGCTGGTTATTATGAATGTACTGTTTAATCCGCTGCTGGAACTGCTCTTTTCTCCCTCCAACACTACATCCTCCTCCTCGTACTTTATTTTGTCCTTTTCAAACTTGAGCTGTCATCTTCACCCTCCTGCATAATATAAACACCATATCTCAGAGACAGTGTGTGAGTTAGCTGGGACTTTCTGTTTGTACCTTTCGGGTTGTGATGTGCTCTCTTCACAGTTCTCCGCCACACGGCCTCATTTAGAGATCACCCTCAGGTTCAGAGCTTTTACTGCCAAGTTCACTATTTCTTCCTGGCAGTAAATGTCTCGAAGTCCCTTGATGTTAAGTGTGTCTGACTTAACTTCTAGCCATCAGATGTCAACATGGATCTCCTTCTTTCCATGTCTTTTGGGGTCGTTTCCTGTTTTTAGTTCATTAGTTCACCGGTGACTCACTCAGTAAAAGACTGACACTCACATTTTGAGAGTATGTAGAAACTGCTCCTAGCATGTCTAATATGAGCTCACCCTGACTCGTATCTGAGCTTCCGGAGGCTCCTATAACCAAGAAAAACAACATTTGAGGGTCCAGGCAGGCAGATTCACTGATAAGCAACCGTACAGACCTGCAGTGGACAGCAGGAGGAAAATGACCGTCAGGACATTGAAGGACTGCCGGCTGGTGATAGTCATCTTCTTGTCCTCATGTGGGAAGGAGGGAGGGTGCAGGAGCAAGAGGGACGGGGGGGAGCTGCTGGGTTTTAGCTGGATGTGGGCATCCTCTGCTCGCTGACAGCTCCGCTCACATGGCTGCTGTTTCTGGGAGTCAGGACTCCTGATGGGAACAAGACAAGCAGATAGAGAGAAGATTAAGTTTTCTAATTTGGACTTCTGGACGTTTCTGGGAGATCCGCCCCACTGTGCGGGCAGCTTGTCTGACAGCGAGGGCCCCCCCGATGCATCTGAAAGATGTCCCTTTGGTTTACATAACAGAAAGGCTTGGGCATTAGTTTTAATTAAAATTGTCAGTCTGAATACACTGGGGCTAAAAGTCGAATTTGTGTAGTGAATAAAGTTTCTCTGTATTTGATAAGAGAAAAGTTTGCACTTACTGTATATACACATTGATTATTGTGATAAGAAAAAATCCAAACAGTTGGTTTGAAGAGGTAAATTTCAAACTGAACGTCATCATTTATATATATATATATATACACACATTTTATGGACATATCGATAAGGATTGGCAGGTATTAATCAGCGCAGCCCACATCGTATAGTGCATGTTATAATTAATGATAGTGGCAATAATAAGGAATCATAATTCCATGAGATGAAACAATTCCTTCATCACCAGTTGATTGGTTTTAATCAAATATACCATAAATCATCTGATTCCAGTTTGTCCATTATTACAATTTGCTGCTTTGCTTCTTCTTTATTGGTGATAATAAGTAGAATATCTATCTATCTTTCTCTCTTTTAGTAAAACTAAACATGCAGTTTGAAAAGGTTATCTGGGGCTTCGGAAACTTGAGACCTGTTTTTTCACTATTTGTATATATTTAATAAGTCAAACAGTTGTTCAGTAATTGAGTCAGAAATTAATTGATAAAAATAATAATTGTTGCAGGAGTATAGTTTCATACTTTTTGGAAAAAAATATTGAATGTACCTTTAATTATTTATATTATAATATAATACACAGGTATTTCCAGAAAGCATTGTACAATATTAGAGACCCATAAAGTAAAGTGTTATGGTTGGTTGCAGCCCTGATAATGCAAAGTTTTCCCTTTTGACTACATTTCTCTGTAAGAACACAACATGCTCACTGAAGCATCATTTCAGAACTTCCACACAATGCAGACAAAGCAAAGAACAGACAAACTTATTTCTTTTATGAATCACTTGTTGTGGGATTTAAACAACACATAATAGCCAGTAGATGTTTGTTTTGTATCTATGCTTGGGAGCAAAAACTTAAATAAGTGCACTCTATGCATGGTGGTCCTGAGGAAGTGCTGTTTACCAGATATTTAATGAATTACCCAGAAGTTGCTCCTTCAGCACAGTTTGGAGAGTTTTAATTGCAGAACTGCTGAGAGGCAGCACTTGGCTTGTAAACGACGCCTTGTAGGACATGATGAATTCTCCCTCTTCCACCTGAGTATCACTGTTTGGTTTCAGTTTGAGCCTCTGCTGCGGCCGCCCCTCCACTGATGCTAAGTGAGATTAATGGCGCGGTGGCACATTTTGCTTTGCCATGCTTGTTTCTGTTGTTTGGCAGATTTATTCTATCAGTACTGTAATGGCAGAGACTACAGTACTCCTAAGACGATGTAAGGGTTGTCAGGGAAACTCAGAGAACTGCTGTTCATGTCCAAGTCTGCTTTATTATACAAATAGGACCAGAGGAAATTATACATAAACGCTCGCTGTCCCTGCATAAGTTTAAGAGGATGTTTATGCTAATGTATGCAAACTTTGTCAGTGAAGCATTTGCATTGGATTGAATTAGTGTCAGCCACGTATCAAAGAGGAACATGGCTAAAGCTGGAGGGAGTGTTAATAGTGTAGAAATGATCTTGTCTTCACATTTCAGCTTTGAATAATGCATTCACTGCTCAAAACCATTAAACCTGCACTACTCATATGCATGACATGAGTCATTTTCAACTTGTGATCTTAGGCCATCGTGGGCTTTAGAGGCGTGTGCTGTATGTGCAAAGAAACGTAAACATCTTCTGTGTGGGAGCAGCATGCAAAGTATTACAGAACTCAAGTCCTGAATTATGAAGGAGCCCACAGCAGAGCAGAAACCATATATAAAGCAGCAACAAGGGTCGAGAGGGTGAATGAAAAAGAGCGGTGGATGACGTCCAGCTTAATGTTGCATCATCTCCCTCTGATTAAATTACTAAGAGACGTTTCCGACAATCCATCTGTGAGACGGACATATGGGAAGTGTTTTTCCTGCCTGATATTTACTCAATCGAGATTGCGGTGGCTCTTGCAAAGTCAAGTTGCAAACCGCAAATTATTTTATATTTCATAATAACAAATATGTAATGGTTGTAGGTTCTCAAATTGTTTTGGTTTTTAATAGTGGTAAAGTGTTTTTGAAAAGGGTTGGACTGCTGTCCAGACTGCTGTTTGTCGTTGACATTTTGACTTTTTCTGATTGACTCAACAATCAATCGAGAAAACAATGTAAGACATATTCCATGAGTAAGAATAAGAACTTAACCTCGCCCAAGAAAAACAGACATACTGCATGCCTGGCTGATGCACACAGAAACCAAGTATAGCTGTCATTTCATAACGTTGCACAAACTTTAGTGAAGCAGGTCTGTGGATTAGGGTTCTCCACAAGCTTTAGATTTTGGGCTTGATTGGATCTGGACCTGCGGAGAAATTTAATGAAGAGAATGATCCAACAGACCCAAACACAGCAGTTCACAAAACACATTGGTCCTCAGATAAAACCCCTATTTTCTGTCTAGTGGTTAATCAAGAATCATCATGTGATCTGAGCGAAGTCATCTTTGGAGTGTTACACATATTCTGACCTGAGACCCACAGTGATACAAAGAGCTTCTGTTTCCTAGAAGTGCCTAGAGGACTTGTGAAGACCTCGACTGTCTCTTCACACTAACCGAACACCCCTGAGTCTTCACCCTGTTTGAGCTGCAGCTTCTAGCTCCAGTTATAAATATGCAGTCAAGCTTTACTGAAAAGAATGTGCCTGTTTAATTATGGTCTGGTGGATAAACAGAAATGTAATGGAAGAAACTGAAGTAGTGCAAACACCTCAGAGAATCCCGTTGTCTTGTCAGTGACGACGTTAGTTAGTGTTATTGTGCTTGTTCCAGTTCCTACTTGTTGCCATGTTTCTTATGTAACCGCGCAGGCTGATGTTTGCACATGACCAATCCAATAGATAAAACCGTCACTATGGGAAAGGAAAGAAAATGTACGAGGTGCACAGCGGGCTGTTTCTGTTGCGAGTCTCTCAAAGCATTTTATATCAGACAAGCTGTTCCCTCTTTAGAAAGCCAGGCGGCTGAGGTCCCAGGAGACTTGTTAGAGTGGCATTTTATTTTTTATTTCTCCCACTCTTTTTACTTCTGGTGAGAGCTGCGCAGTACTGTCAGATGACAGCATGAGCAGAATGACAAGGGATTCCCATACTCTCAAATCTCCCCACGAGCCTACTCCTCTTCCTCTGCAGCTGTTGTTTTCTTGCAGGGGTTTTATGTACATTATTTCTTCATCGCGCAGCATTTCTACGCGAAGTAGCATCACTGTCACATTACTCCCGGTGCTGTGCTGTGCAGGCTATAAAAGGGCAAGGTTCACTTCAACACTGTGTCTGACTTGTTTGCGGGGAAGAAGTAAGTGTGAAGGGTTTGTGTAATGAGGCTGACGGTTGCCAAGCAGAACATGTACTGTAAATACTCAGTACAGCACACAGTGTGTGCTCTGAAAATAGAACATACTGCCCAGCTGCATGCATGCAACACAGATGGATGGTCTACTTCCTTTCTGTTTACATCTTAGATCAAACTAAAATATACATAAAGACCATGACAGCTCGGCGCTCCCACTCTCTCGGTGTGAATGTAAAGGTTATGAGGGGAAATATCTAAAATATTGACACACTCCCGGGGTGAGAGAACACAGAGACTGTTTAACAGGTTACTCAGTGTTGTTGCCCAGGAGAGGAAGGAAACATGAAGTGACCAATTACTGAAGCAACCGCTGTGAATCGAACAGCACACTTTTATCCACGACACAGCTGGAGACACAAATGTGTCGGAGCTTTGATGATGGAAAGAGCAGTGGAAGATTTAGGAGATCACACATAGTGATGGGCTGGGACATCCTCATCAAAGTCCTGCTTTTTGTTCAGTTATTAACTTAAAAGTCAATGACATGTTATTGGGCTTTCCAAAAAAAATCATTATTCATTTATTTTGGCCTGATATAGCTTTTATCTGAGAGGCTTTCAGGTCTGCACAAACTCGACATTTCAACTCTCTTCAGCTTAACTTTGTTTTTAGACAAACTATTTTGGGGCCTTTGGTCTGAGTTTTATCTTTTATTTCTCCTATGATGGTGAAATAGATTATTCGTGTGATTGGTGAAGATCTGACCGGCCAACAAAATGTCTCTTTCTGACTGCCTTCATGATAAGAGTCTCCTCTAGTGGCATTATGATAACCTCAATCAACTTGTATATAATGATATGTCAATGTTGCGATTGTTAATTAGCCTGATATTGATGTATTGATTTTGATTTAGCAAATGCTTACCATCAGGGTATGAATGTTTATCTGTTGAATAATCAATCTTACCAATTTGTTGATTCATTTAAATGATTCAACTTCCTCCAAAAGATCAAATTGACAATTAAAAAAAAAGATATAATATGTAACAATTCTTAATTAAATTGAATTAACTGAATGAAAAACAACTTCTGTTTTATAGTTTGTTGACTTGTGCACTTACATTATCCAAAATGTTTGCAACAATGTTCAACCGAATGTTCAAAGAAATCCCCAATTTTATTCAACATTTTATTTCATTTGTGTCATATCTAAATGTAAGGAAGGAAAACACTAAATGCTATCCAATTAGCCATATCGCGTTTTTTTCCTTCCACTGTTTGTATTGGTCAGTCGTAATAGCTCACGATGACTCATTGCCATTTGCTGTGTGTTCTTTGACCGAAGCTCTGCCAATGACACGATGCCCTTTTCTAAAACTGTAGCATTGACTGGAGCCAACACAGCCTGGAGTCTAAACAACTGACTCAGCAAAAAGGTGGTGATATAAAATAAAAACTTTTGTTATAATGACTAGAAGTATGTCAGAAAATATTTTTTTACGCATTTGTTTAAACTATTGCGCCATTAATCACAGCAGTCTTAAAGCCATCACAAAGTTCAACATTACTATCTTTATATTTTTCAAACGATAACAATATGAGCTGTAACTCAGCCAAAGTCCCAATGTAACGTACAGTTAGCCCTTAATGGTTGTGTTTTCTTTATGCCTCAGACCCCCCTTGCGGATTCAGATCTTGATGGATGTTTATGCACCCTCTGTGCCTCGTTATTAGGTTTGGCTTTTCCTCACAGCACACAACCACACTCTCACTGCCACGCTCAATGGCTCTTAATCCATGTTAATGTGCAATATCAATCACACTAAAACACATACGTCCGTGAGCATGCGGAGTGAAGCAAAGTTTAGAGATGAGACTCCCATGATTGCACACCACCAAAATGACTGCATCTCGTATCTGGGCCTGCTGATGGGATTGCATCCAAATACTGATCAGTATTCTGCTGCAATGAGCCCTGAGTCTAACTGATGCTTCCTTCGACTGTCATCATAATAAATTGGGCTTCATTCACTTTTGATGACATTAGAGCTTCACTCAAAAGCCCTACTGTGCTCCATTAGCACATGCGCGCATGCTGGAGGGTTCAGAGCTGTGATATAATGATCCTCATTGGCTCGGAGGACTGAAATGTGTGCCACACAATAGTCACCGAGTTCAGAGTGGCAGCCTGAGGCAATAAGAGATGGCTGAGGTTGGTCACATTGTGTTTTACGGCATGTGTCACAAGTAGAGTTGTGGATATCACATGACAAAGATTACATTAAAGTCCAATGTAATTTCAGCCAGCAACAGCATTAGAGGTACAAATCTCAACTCGGTTGTCACTGACTATGATTTTCACTTTTTTCCCCTTTAAACGATTACATCATTGTTCAAATGAGTTTCAATCCGTACAACAGAAAGTGAGAACATCACCGTTCATTTGGCACAATGTTTAACTTGATTCAAACCCAGTTAGGTGGTAAATTCAGTCTGATGTTAGTCCGAGCCGGACTATATTCAGTCTATGACAGTGGTGACCATAGACTGAATATCACCATGGACGACATGACGGCTCTTCATAACTCCAAATCATCTCGATCTCGTTCTTATCCAGGATATTTGGGGTTTATTTCTGGATAGTGGGAGGAAGTGGAGACACATCATCCATTTTTAGAGTCCAGGGTTGTGACTCAATTAAGTCATTTCACTTTGAAAGTTGGCTTCCAGAGATTTGTTCATACATATACTGATAACTTGTCATTTGTCCTTTAAGAAAATAAATCACTAAGTTAATGTTTTTTGACTTCATGATGGCGCCCCCTGGTGTTGCGTTAACTTATCTTACCAATCGACTGTTTGGTCACTGTATACGTAGATAACTTCCCATATTTGCCATATTTGCATAAATCTGTATTTTTTTCTTCATAGTCAGATGCAATGATCGGCCCTGCCAGGCAAAACAAAAGCCACGGACTCTGAACAACAACAACAGCGCTCATTAGTCTCCTTCTTATCTCACTGATAAACACGGGCGCACATATTGTCCTGCACATTAATCCGTTGAACGAGCCACAAAACAAACACAGACCCATTTTCTCCCCCGATATGATTCAAATTCTTAAACTCTAAACGATCCGACTAAACAATCAGCAAATCAAGATATTTGACATTGTATTGGCAGTGAGCGTGCTAATCTTCTTTCTGTTTGCCTCTAGATTTATTTCTTTTGGTTTGACCACAGCTTACACTTGTGAAAAAGATTTATTCTATGTACACTGTTATTATGGGCCCTCAGTGCCAGCTATAACCCCAGGGCTCTCTCTTTAATGCAGGGCTGCATGATGCTGATTTAAATTGGATTTGCTGTGTTTAGTACTGACAGGCTGGAAGAAGGAAATGTAATCCCATGATCATTACACATATTTATTTGTTGCCCTGAAAGGTTTTATAAAAACCGGTCTATCAAGACAAATGGGCAAGTTGCAGGTATTTTAAATATCTTTGAGTAAATCTTAAATGATCAATTATCTTATTCGTAAAAGTCTGAACATTGTAAAAAAAAAAAAATCAAATAGATGATTCAATCGCACAACCGCCAATGAAATCAAAACTAAATATCTGTTTTTGATGTTTTATTTCTTTCTACATGACTGCCTGTTCATTTGTGCTGCGCTCCTGGGAGCAGAGCTGCAGAACCGAACGTACATTTGACTGAGCGGGGGTTTCCTCCTTCATTTATATAATCAGTCCCCTGAACACATTCTCCAGATCAAATAACCTGAAGAGAGCCCAGAGGCAGGAGCAGCAACATGTTTTGGTCTAGTGGCTTGATATCGCCTGACATTTTTTACACCACAGCAGAGATGGGGACGGATGTAACGTGTAGTAATTAGCACTCACGGTGTGTTGAGGTGTATGCAGTGAGCACGGTTCTAAATAAAGACAAGGGAGAATTACACAGCGGGGTTGCCATAGAGCTTGTTGTCGAGAGTTTGGCAAATATGGCAGCATGACGAGCTGAGCTATTGTGCGGCGCAGACGCCTCGCTGTATGGGTGGTCTGTTTCTGCTTTGGACCTGTAGTGGTTTGTTAACTTAACACGAGCGGAAGATGAGAGAGGGGCTGTAATCAAGCTGGATGGGAAGCAGGCTCGCTGTGCTTCTACCTGCTGAGAGCTGTCAGGTTGATGGAAACCATTGTGCCTCTTCCTTCGCTTTGTCTCGCTCCGGTAATTCATCATCAATTTTGTTATCCCAAAAAGCAGGCTGTAAAATTATAGAGGTGTGTCTCGGAGGAACCCCCCATGGATCCAACCAGACTATCAATTTATGCTAATGCGCTGTCGATGTAGCTCTGGTACTACAGCACAGTGCCACCAGGGTTTCTGCAGGATACATCAAGTTCAATTTAAGACATTTTTAATTCCACAGGAGAAAATGTATTATCTGTTTTATGATCATAACTTCCCAAGTATGTGAGACATCAGTGAAACCCATCAGGGAAGATTCACTTAGGTTTATTTAATAAGTGCATTAGTTCATTGGTTATTTCACAACAATGTATAACAATGATTTCTAATATCATTAAACACAACTTGTACTTGCAAGCAGAAAAATGGATGGATGGGTTTACTAATTAAAAAATGATTAACAAACTCATGGCCAACATTTGGATTTAATACAGCGTCAGAGGTCTGCAATCATTTTGAATAGTCCTTTCAGTTTTTGATTTAAATGATCTACTCACAAAGAAAATATAATTATCTTAATACTTCTACCTAATGTATGGACAGGCTTAAATATATTTCACATCTATGTTTTTAAACCATTTGTAGGTTATTTTTAGGGAACTTTTTTTTCACATTCCTCAGGACCTGCTGAGTCCATTATCACACTGAGGATATACTGTAATATACTGTAAAGGTTATTATAATGCACTAACACACCCCAGATGTTTGTATCATGCATCGTAGCTGGTAGAAGGTCTAGTCTTGACCTAATGGACATTTAATGGTGCAATTCTTTCATTAGTAATTACTTCTTGGCAATAAATATATGCATGCAGTGAGTGAGAGACAGCTAATGAGACAGCTACTGGAGTCTAATAAGTCAAATTCATTATACAGTCAAGACCTCCAAGTCAGCTGGGAGATGAGATTTCTAACATAATGCAGATCTACAGAGCAAAGATCGTGTGATGCAGTATAAATGAATCCAGCTCACTAATGATACATGATCCTGTTCCAACATACTAGAGGATATGAATGTATTGATAAAACATTTGTTAAACAGTAATAAAAGCAGCTGTTTCTGCTTATTTTCTCTATTGTGACCGGCGATTAAAGTATCAATTGATTTTGACCATCTATTAATCAAGTTCAAGTTTTCAAGCTGATTTAGGCAAATGTAAAGATTTGCTGCCCTTTTCTGTATTTCTGTATTATTTTAAATTATAATTTGATTTACCAATTTGATAAAACAGTATCACCACAAGGTCCATTTAGTAACTATGGAGCTTTTGATTGTATCAGGTTTGATTGTATTTTTCATTTAGTTTGTCCAGTTGTCACTGGATTGTACATCACTGGTTCCCAACCTGAGTGCCGGACCACACAAGGCCTGACAAGATGAATTCCAAGGTGTACGAAAAATCTGCCAAAGACTATTATTGTTTCTGACATTTTGTGTTGTGTAGTTTTGCTTCTGCAGCCACATAAAAAAAAAATAGTTTGTCAAATAAATAAATAAAAGTCAAATAAACAGTTCATAGCTGCTTCAAATTAGGGTGTCAAATGAAAAAAAGGAATCTGGGAACCATATAGGTTTAGATGTGCTAATTTGCATTTTTCTAAGAACCTCTTCTTCATTTTTAAATGAAGGTTGCGACTGAAATTTAAGTTTGAAAAATCTCAGTACAAGTTTCCTTAGTAATCTGTTCTGGATGTGTAATATCTTTATCTTTACATAAGACTGCTGATCAGAGAAAACAAGAAAATTTAAGATGATACTTTAGGATTTGGGAAATTGCAATGGACGATTGTTACAATTGTATGTCATTTTATAAATTAAATAATTGATTGATGGACCAACATATAGTTGACAGATTAATAACCAATATAAAGTAAGAATGAGTGGCTGCCCTGCTGGTCTTTGGAGCTTGCTGTCCCTGAGCAGCGTCTCTACCACTCAGTGGATCAGTGGATTGGGTGTTTTTTTGATGAATTTGACTGCTTAATGTCAAAGAGATACAGGAGCTGTCAAAGCTAAGTAACTTTCAAGGCCACAGAAATCCTTCCAGGAATTGTTCCACAGCAGCTCCCAAAGCACTAAAAGCCTGAGCTGCCTGCAGGCTGCACAGGTCCTCATCTGTCAACACATCTGCACTTTGGTATAGCGGGACAGGGACTCATGCAGAATAGCTGGACTTCTTTAGCTCCAGGGTCTAGGAGGCGAATCCCGTGGACTGCACGGTGTCTGTGATGCAGACAGACATGACAGTGTCTCCCAGACACAAGTAGGAAGTGTTTGTTTGGATATGCTTTAACACCCCTCTCTGGGCTTAGTTGGTTTATCTTGGAAATGTTGGCTGTCATCATCGGCCTGACCCTGGATTTAAATAGCTTCTAACAGAAGACAAATAGCCTGGTGGGAATTTCAAATATAAAGAAAGAGAAAATCACGACATCGGACAGTGATGCATGACAAAACTGCATCTCACAGCACATCGCACATCGCAGCAGGTTAGTAATCTTTGTTGTCTCCCCCATGGCCTGTATTCATATTCTAGGTTTGCACAGAAACCGAGGCAACACTGCACCAGAAGTGCAAAAATATAATGTTGTGTGTTCTCCACCAGTGATCTCATGATATTTAATACTTACAAAACAACAACAAACAAGACAGAAATAAAACATCTGAACAATCTGAAGTGCAGCATGTATGTTAAAGTTTGTTGTATAAACTGCATTGCAAAGAAATATGTAACAAGAACTCAAACTGCCTGTGACCCCAAAACAGGTTTTTATAATGAGGGACAAAAGGAATGATGGACTTTATATTGTTTGTCTGTACACTCTATTCTTTCATACTGGCAAGAGATTGCTAAAGAAATAATGACAAATTTCGATTAGTTGAGCTCTTCTGTTAGATCATAATCTTTATGCACAGGATAATTTATCTTTGAAATAAAGTTTTGCCAGCTATAAAAGGAAGCAAAGGAAACTGCTGCAGAAAACCCCTTAAACAAAGGATGACGGATCTGAAATCAAAATTAAAACAAAAGAAGAATATAAACTTTACCTTAACTTTATCTTATGATAATTCATATGATTATCGATACTGCTTATCCCACTGAGGGTTGCGAGCAGGGCTGGAGCCAATCCCAGTCAATATTGATGAGAGGCAGAGTGCATCCTGGAGAGTTTTCCAGCATATCAGAGGGCAAACAACCATTCACACCTACAGGGAATAATTAAGTTTCCAGTTAACCTAAGCTGCATGTCTTACGCAGAGAAAATCTTACCCGGAGATATCGGGAGAAAATGCTGCCCACTTATGATCAATATTCAGTCAAACGTACAGTATGCATCCTGAGGATATAACTCATTACATACTGGATCATACTGAATGACCCTGATCCCGATAAGTAGCTGTCCATGTCTGCCTAAAAATATCAATAGAAGCTCATCATTCACAGTGACTTTTAATCAGTGTGTGAGATGCGTTAACCTTCAGATAACCTCCCTGAACGCTCCTGTCCTGAGAGGTTTGACACTCCAGACGAAACCCCAAGCAGCTTAGTCCGGAAATAGCCATGGCCGATACACCGTGGAGACCTGCAGAGCTCTCACACACCTAAAAGGTCTCAGGAGGTTTCAAGAGGTCTCAGAGGGTCAGGGAGAGCAGAGGTCACTGCTTCACACCGCACTGCCAAGAATACCTCAGATGGGGGGCGGAAAATAATCTCACACTGCACCACGTCCAAAAGCTAATGGTGTTATGGCAGCCGATTTATATGGCCTGTTAGAAAAGCCCTTAAAAAAATGCAAGGAACTGTTTGTGCATGCGTTACAGCGATCATTACGAGACGCGTTGGTTGACTGGCTGTCATAGTGGGATTGCACCTCTTTAATGAGGCTGTTCTGGTTTTGACCCACGGAGAGTGAACTCACCATGGTTTTGCGCTTTTTTTGGCAGATTCACTGTGAATAATAACTTCCTATTATGTACTCAAATTCTCCCTGAATGCCAGTAAGTTCAACCCTGAGCTCTAATATTCTAACTTTGTGCTAAATGCTCTGAAGTCTCCACTAAAAAAAGGTCCCATTGAGCTGATATCCTTGGACTGTGGAATTTTTTTTATTATCAAAATTAACAATGGCAGAGTTACCTGCTGTTATTCACTGATAATATGTGGAGGTGATTAATGTGTCTATTTAAATGGTTAGTTATTATTGGAGAGAGGGATTACAGTAAGCCATTACATTACATGGTGAATAAAAAATTATAGTCATTTAGGCCGTAATGACTCATGGATTATAGTGAGGCTTTATATAGCACATTATCTCTCAGCACAGTGAGCACATATATGTTTCTACAATATAGACTAATGTTCATACATACATACAGAGCATTAGTTCACAACCCCTATAATGTGAATTTCTGAATGTGTGAAGCCTCTGGCTCAGTGGTGGCTGACTTAAGGAGACAAGAACTCGATCTCCTATTGACGCAGACAACTTTCACCTGCATTCATGCTTCTCCTGCCTCCATGAACAAGTCCATTTATTGTAATTAGGTAAGAACGAAAAGAAGATAATAAGGCTGCCACTAACAATTGTCCTCCTTATCGGTCTTTTTGTTTTTGTTTCGATGCTTCTTGGTCAAAAAATAATCAGAAACCTGACAAATATCCATCCCAATTTCCTCCAGTCCAAGGTGATGTGCTCTTAAGTTATTTTATCGATCAACAGTCCAGTGCACAATTAAATTCTATCTACTCACATAAGAAACTGAGAAAGTCCAGAAAAGTTCAAAAGCTGAAACCACAGGATTTTGATTTATCTGCTGAACTTCTAATCAATAAATAGATTGACTAGAACAGCACTCAGTAGAGTAATCTAACTGAATAACAAACAAACGCAGAGGAAAACATCTCCTCAAACTCCACAGTCCTGTATCTCACAGTTTCGTATGAAAATCTATGCTTAAAAATTTGAGTGGGATTTTATATTTCATTTATATTCATCAAATGAAAACCATGAAGTATGGCTGAAAACTCAGAAAGCTTGTAAGACCTTAGAGAGTAGGTTCTTTTTTTAATTTACTGTTTCTGAACATGAAGAATCAACTCCACTGTTCAGACAGATTTTTTCATTGATTATCCATCCAGGACAAAACTACCCAACACACAACTTAAACACAGACCGAACAGAGATGTTCCTTATAAACTAAATAAATGAATTTAAAGAATACAGTGAGCATCTTAAATGCTCGTCCAGATGTTGCATTCTCAGCTGCTCCTTCGGTCCTTCAACTTGCCAATTCTCATTGACATTGCCAATGCATTTAAGCAGATACCTCAACATGCTGCTTTTATCTGGTGATAAAAGCTTTTTGTCTACATAGCAAGGCTTAGCTAAAGTGACAGAGGCTCTGCTAAGTCTCAGGCTCAGAGATGAACACCCAGTGCTTTAACCCTTCGTCCACTCCCCCTGCATCTCAGGTCAGGGAGGTCAGACAAATGTGTGACCTAGTACGTTTGTTGTTAAAATTGTTGTTAGTCTAGTCTGTGACTACAGACTGTATTTAAAGATGGAGCCAAAATAACCCACATACGAATGTTGCCATCTTGCGCCAAAGACGTAGCAGCGATCAGGGATGAAGCTGCGGTATCAAGATCCCACAGATACATATGCTCGACCAATTGTGAGTCAGTCTCGGCTGTCAATCATGACATTTCACCCAGTTTTTTAATGAATCAAATAACAAATTGAAACTAATCTTACTGGAAACATTAACACTTGAACATACTTCAGTGTGATGAGAACTTCCTAAAAGTACAAACCCATTTTTGAGAGAAATTGACTACTTTGTTTAAACTGTGTTCCATCCACGAACATGGAGGAGGTGGGGTTTATGAACTATAATGCAGCCAGCCAACAGGGGGCGATTAAGACTCTTTGACTTCACCTTTGGGGAGCAGTCCTGTTGCCCATCTTTATAAACAGTCTGTCGGCAAAAGTCTCAGTCTTTGGATAGGTGTACGGCTTGTTCTTTCTCATTCTGCCTCTTTCCGTCTTTTTTTTTTTAACTCTGAAGCAATTTTAAAGTATACATTATACAGTCATTTTTACAACTTTGTCATGGTAGGTCAGCAGAGAACTTAAAGTACCGTGTGCTTTTTTGAAACTCTGTTGAGGCATCAGGAATCCAACGTGGTACCTTCAATGAGCAGGATTTGTTTCTTATACCACAGATGAAATCAAGAGCTGTGTGCCTTTGATTATACCGTGTTCCAGTTCTGTTGCTCTTTTACAAGACGAATCAGCACCAGCTGCTCTATAAAGACACAGACCCTGTCTTATCCTTTAGTTACCTCAAGCTGAAAGCTGCCATGTCCAGTGGGCAGTGATCTTAACCTGTTAGACCCCCATTGAAATGTGCATCAGTCACTATAAAGTCATATTGTGGAGCCAAATTTCATTCAACCCTAAACCGTATGAAAAGATGGACGACATGAATGCTCCCCAAAAGTAAAGGCAAATCGTCTTGATCGCCACCTGGTGGATGGCTGCAGTATAGGTCATAAATCCTGCCTCCTCCACAGATGGGACATGGACTAAACTGAATAGTCAAAGAAGTCTTCAAAGAATTGTTATATAAAGTCTATGGTTCAAACTGTCAGAACTATATTTCAAATTCTAGTGTAGATCTAGATGTTTCCATAAAAAACATTAATAATAGTAGTTTTATGTCCCTTTGAGAAAATATTGTATATATATTTCTACTTTTAAAACAATTATTGTGTTGATCAGTCAACACCGATCTACGAGACGATACAGGGCAATTAGTCCACTGAAGGTTAAACACAAGTCAAAGAAGAGCAATGTGACTCAGCTGCTGAGGTCAGATTGCTGGCACACCAAATAATGAGAAATGACACAGAGTGAGGTCACACATTCAGATGCAAATGTCAATATGTCAATATTAAAGTGATTCTCTGAGCATTTTGTCCCTTGAGAAATGACTCTAGACCTTCTCCCCCAGTTAAGGTTTTTAAGAAGTGTTCAAGAAATTCAATACATTGGAAGGAGGACAGTTGTTGGGGATCGAGTTTAGACAAAGGATCGTAAACGAGGCCTGCGTGTGCTTTTCAAGCCCTGTCTAGAGTTTTGCTCTCTCAGGAGACAACCCTCCCGAGATTCGACAGAGCAGCCATGTTGTCTTGACCGGGGCCTGAGGTCAACTTGGGCCTTCTATTGGCCGAGAGCCAACAAGACCCCCGGCCCTCTCCAGGAGGGAGGCCGGACAATTCTCAGGTAATAAATACCGAGAGCTCCCCCAAATCATTGCTCATTCCCCGTGCACTGAAGATAGGACCAGAACCTCTCCAGGTTCCCTCCAGATGATCCAGACACTTAAGGGAGCAACCACAAACGTTTGTAGTTTTTATATTTTTTTTCTCCTTTAAAGTTCATTCAACCTCTTTTAATTTTTCACTTGAACTTTACTCTGAAAGGACCGCAGCAAAAGTCGAATACTCGCCGGCCGAGTTATCCACAGACTTTTCCTCCGCTCCCACAAATCATAGCTGCTCCGCCGCTATTCATCCCTGCAGAAGAGCAAGTTTATATTCGCCAAGGCATTGAGACTTTTCGCCACGGAGAACGAGACCGATTTCTCTCCACTTTCCGGCCGCAGCTTTGCCCCGCTGCCATCACACGAAGCAGCTGATCACTGTTTCCGACGGCCACGAACCAAATCCACTCGTCTTCCCGGAACGCGCCGCTCGCGCACGAACCAACCGCGGAACATCGACAAGTAAGAGGCTTATGTCTGGGCAGAGACTAGTTTAATTATTAGTGTGTTACTATTTGAGCGTACATTTGTGTGAGACCGCTGTGTCTAATTCTATCTACATTGTGCCCGCGCGTCGTGACGTATTCGGCATTTCCGGCTACGTCACCGCGTTGTGTTACCGTCAGACCGACTTTACGGAGATTCTAACCTATTAAAAGATCGGTACACAGCGGAACGGATCTTAGTTCGTTCGCTTGGGTACTGAGTGGTAGAGTTCCCGCAAAGCTGTCTCTGGCGGTGTTTGAGATCTCCTCTGATAAATTAGTGTATAACTTTTCCTTCCTCTCTCTCTTCTCTCCTAAATCCGCCTGCATGCACGTCCGAACTGCATCCCCGCACTTCACGTCTTATATACATTCTAGAATCTAGATAGTGCGATCGCATCTCGACGCCACTCGGCGCTTTTAACCACGAGATAGATCAAGGTAACCTTTGTCCACCATTCCCTTGTGGTCAAACCACATGGTGCACCGCCATTTTGTAACCCGACACCACGTGTAACTTGTACGCCATTTTTGATTTCGTAACCCCACACCACGGCTTTAGACGCCATCTTGTCTCCATCTTCCCCGTACATATACACACACACACACACACACACCCACCCACACACACACAGAGACACACGCACACACACATACTCGCCTCCGGGTAGACACATTGGAGGCATTACATATGTGTTACGATTGTAATAGATGCTTGTGGTGTTTTATCTTTGATATAGTGGGTTTGCTGTGATAATAGTCATTGAGTTACATTGATGTCATTATCCTAAATAAATCCCCTTTTATATTTAAAGTACCGGTATTTTTGTGATTCTTTGTGCATATGTATATGTGAATACAGCTGGATTATGACTGCCTGTGCTCGAACTTAAAACCTTCACTGTTCATTATATAATCATTAATAGGAGATATTGAGATTTCTAATTGAACTTTTCAGATTATGAGACTGATCTTTATTGACTGATTGTTGGTCCCTGATTCCAGGGTGGTGCCCCGTCTTTGATAAATTATAATTACAACTTTTATTATTCTTAATTGATAATTTTATTGTTTTTCATTAATTATTTCATTATTCTTAATTGATAACTCTATCATTTTTAATTAATTATTTTATTATTTTAATTAAATAATTTTATTTATTTTAATAATCATATTTTATGATTATTGAAAATTAGCCAACATCCAGTCTACCTACTATTGCACAACATAATTGGTGCCCCGTGTGAGGCAATCTTATTCCAGCTGTGTCATAATATTTGTGTATAAAATCCAATAAAAATTTTGGGAAAATTAAAAATATTAAATTTTTTTTTTTATTACTTTAATTTTTTTTTTAATTTGGATTAATTTGATTAATTATTATTATTAATTTTTTTTTTTTTTTTTAAACTTTTTTTTTTCCCCTTGCACCATTGCCAACAGGTATACTAGTGCTTCGTGTAACCGTGGTTGGCTGCTTACTGCATAGTAGTGGTTGTGTCATTTTGATGACCGATAAATAATAATTAATTTTAGAGAAAGACATAATTTTAGAAATTAATTTTTCTTTGATAATTTGTATTGTTTAAATTCCCCTTGCTAAGCAGACGCTGTGTAACTGTGGTGGGTTGCTGACTGCGTTTCAGTGGTTAGTAGCTTTTATTGAAGAGATTCTACATGCTTTTTTAATTTCGAGGAAACTCACAACTATCTAGGATTGAGCCGCCGAGCTATCCTAGACAGTAAAACACAGGGTAAAGCTCACCTGTGCCTTGGCTGTGTTTTGTACACGTACGCATTGCACCCGCTCGGTGTAAAAGCAAGTTAAATCCGTCCACCAAGTGTTTTGTTGCAATCACAAAGATGAGTAACAAAGATCACCGTGAGACAAGGGCTCCTTCAGGGCCAGGCGACCTGTCAGAAATGGTTGCCGGTCTCATAAAGATGTCGGTTGATGATGTGAGTGATTTGAGTGGTTACGATATGAGTACCTGCGATCGAAAGATCGAGGAACTGACGAGATACATCGATAACCCCATTGGTCCAACACAGACAATACCCCAAGTTCTGGGTCAACTGACCCTCCTGTATAACCAGAGAGCCAAGCAGCAAACCCAGGAACATGCGGAGGAGCTAATGGCCATGCAGGCAGTATGTCGGAAGGAGCAGGAGTCAAATTCCCACCTGCTGCACACACTACAGGAGTGCGAAAGACGGTGCGAGCAGACCCAAGAAGAACATGACCAATCCAGGCAGGAGTGCGAGTTTCTGCGTGCGCAGGTCCAAGCTCAGGATCAGGAGAAAGGGGGGAAGAGCCCAAGAAGGCTGGCCTCCCCCGAACCGATATCCTGGACGACAGGGTTCGGAGCTGACGCCCTTCCCGACGGAGCCAGCAGAAGCAAGACACTGGGAGGGCAGCTGCGAACACAGCTGCGTGACCCTCAGGCAGAGGAAGCTGTGCTCTGGAAGGCCCAACACGCCCCACACGTCCAGCAGACGATCACCCCAGCCAACGCAGCGTCTAGGGGGGAGAAAAAGGCAACCCCTGGAAGTGCCGTGACTTGGGACTACCAAACACCTCCAGCACACCCAGCCCGGAGCCACCCTGCTCCAGACTATGACGACAGAAGGACTCCGCCCTGGAGGGCTGGAGGATACTCTCAGTTGGCAAGAGACCTGATGGGCTGTGAACCCCCGCCTGCCGCTCGGGCGTACGCGCATTATGGCTCACGACCGCGTCCTGGCGAGTCCCCCATTCCCGGTGCAGGGCGAGAATATGGTGACTACGATGATCAATACCGTGGTGGATACGAGTCAGAAGACTCTGATGGTCCCGCACCCGCTCGGAGAGAGGGAATCCGCACCCGACAGCTGGAGTCCCTGTCCAAAGACGTTGAGCGCTTCGACCCAAACAGCAAAGAGTCCAACATAGACGACTACCTGCGGGAGATCGAACGTTGCCTCTTGGACTTGCCTAACCCATCATTCAGAGAGAAGCTGAAGCTGGTGTGGAAAACGACAACCAGGAGCGTCCACGCATTCATGGAAACGCTCCCCCCCGGTACCAGAGATCGCTACTCCGCACTCTGTCGGGCCCTGCGAGAAGAGTACTCACTCTTCACCGACCAGGCCTCTGCCACCCTGGGTGCCTTTACGGTAATGCATAAGAAGAATGAACCTCCGAAGGAGTATTACAGACGCCTGAGGGCGGCGTACTTCCAAGGTCGCAACGCCCCTGGGTTAGAAGAAGAGACAGCCTTCAAATCCTTATTCCTGCATAACCTCCATGAGAGTGTGCGGTATGATGTCACCATGCACTGCAGAGCAGGTGACTTCACCATGCAGGAGATAAGGAGGTATTCTCAGCTAGCCTGGGAGACGCGAACACGCCCAAACAGAGCACCTGAACAGGACGCTAGAGTTCTGGGGATCCAAGTCCAACCGAATGTGGACCTGGCGCTGGAAGGTAACGAGATACCCCGCGCCAAGATGAACCCCAGAGCCGGGAACCAGGAACGTCGACCCTTCCAACAGGGTGCCACCCAGAGCCGGGGGGGTGAAGATTCAAACCAGCCCCACAATCAGGGAAGACCTCGGTATCCAAGTAATTCCCAACAGAGGGGTAGGGACTGGGCCAAACGAAAAACCCATCAGTACCCAGAAAAGAAATATGGCGGTCAATATCCTCAATCTGGAAGGCCTCATGGAACACAACCTGAGAGGCAATATGGGAGACAACCGGAGACCCATCGACAAATGCATCCACAAATGGAGGATGTAATACGCCGATATGTGGCAGAAGCAATAAGGAACCTTGAGGTCCCTGCCCGCTCCTCGACACCCCCAGGCCCGCAGAAGCCAGACACTGGTCCCCCATCAACGTGACTAGAACCGGTGTCCTCCGCCCCCATCTCCAGAGTTTACCTTGTCGGATGGGAAGGATCAGGCGTTACCAGAACCCCCCCAGAGATTTTCACCACAGACACCGCTCCCTTCTTAACCTTCTTGGGCGACCTCGTCCGCAAAGGCAACGCACAGCGCATTTACACCTCAGTGGTGATAGGAGGCTGCTTCAGCCTCCTGGCCCTACTTGATTCAGGCTCCGAAATCAGCCTGATGTGCTCCAACACCTTTTCCCAAGTCGAAAGAACCATGCTCTCCCTTGGAAAACCCCTGCAGATTGAAACCTGTAATATCAACATCACCAGCTACACGCAGGACCAGTCCCCCGTCACTAAACGTGCCTGGATCGATATCACCTTCCAAGAGATGAGTCTGGCCCATCCTATGTACATTTGTTCCATCGATACAGAACCACTGCTCATCGGTCAGGACTTGCTGGACCGACTTGCTCCGCTCATCGACTGCCACCAGGGACGCATTTGGGCTCAAGTCAAAAACCCCAAACCCCTCGAACCTGGTGATAGTCTTCCCACCTTAGATGGACAAGTCGCTGTCATCCAGACACCCAGCAGAATTTCACCGATGAACATGCCTCTCCCCGAGATCGACTCCAACTTGGATCCCACCTGCACCGCAGCAAGTGGACCAGCCCCACTACAGGACTCGGAGAACATGTTTAAAAATCATGGTTCATTCCTGTGCTCGTTGAACAATGAGAACCTTTTATTGTACAGTCCCCGCATCACCGAAGGGATCTCTCTGAACGGTGTCCTAACCTCCAACGCCCTGGTAGCTCTCTGGTCCGAAAAATCCGCCGTCAGTATGGACTTATACACTGATTTGTGCAACCTCGAACTTCCCCCTCTTTTCGTGCGACGTAGCCACCGCCTCCTCTCAGCAGAGTTACCACAAACTCCCCTCAAAGCGATCGGAATATGCGCCATCTTCATACAGATCGGAAAAAGACAGATCAGGCATTTCGTGAGCGTGGTTCCCCAACTCCACTCCTCATTCTGGGTGGGAGCGGATCTTCTCGTCCGACTCGGAACACAGTTGGACACCATCAACCAAGTCTTGTGGTCCCAGGTCAGTGCAGAGAGATACTCTCTGTCTTCTGAACCAGCCCAGATGCTCTCCGGACAAACCATCCCTCAGGCATGTCAGGTCGCCAGTGAGATTGACGTGATCATTCCTCCACGGACCGCAGGAGCTCCAATCCGGCTCAAAATCCTCAAGGGACAGAGGATACCTGGCCCACAAGCATTCTTCCAGCCATTGCCCTCCTTCCGGGAACTCAACCTGGAAATCTGTGGCACGCCGATGCTGGAGATGAACCAGCGAACAACATATGTGCTGGTCAAGAATCCCACGCAATGTCCCGTCCAGGTGAAAGCCCACCAAGCGCTAGGAATGTTGATAGACAGTTCCTTCCATGACTTCGAACTGACCATACCGGTCATTGGGGAGCTTCCCCCATCTTTAGTCAAGGATGACGACGTGGACCAAGTCCTTTACACGTTTCCGACCAACATGATTGCTGTCATGCGTCATGAGACACTGAAAAACGAAGCCATTTGCGGAGCCTCTCTGACAACCGAAGGGGACATGATGGTATATGCTCTGACGACTAATCCAGAACAGGATATCTCAGAGGACTCGCAACCAGAGGAACTATATCCCGGTTTTGAGGCTGAGATACAGCAACAGCTTGAAAAGGCAGACGCTCTGACATCAGAAGAACAGAGAGAAATGCTAAGAAAATTGTTTCTCGATTTCCAACCAATCTTCTCGAAGGATTCCACGGACTGTGGGGTCACTGACCTCCACACTGTGCGCATCCCCACGGACCCAAATGCGCTACCGACCTTCGTACGGCAGTACAGAATTCCATTAGCAGCATACGAGTCCATTCAAGACATCCTCGACACCCTGCTAGAGAAACGGATAATCAGGGAATGTAATTCAACTTACAATTCACCCATTTGGCCGGTGCTAAAACCAACCGGAAAGTGGCGTCTCACCATTGATTATCGTCCCCTGAACAAACAAGTTCCCCTTTCCCGCTGGCCCATGATTCACCTGGATCAAGAACTGGCCAAGGTAAAAGGAGCCACGTTTTTCTCCACCGTGGACGTGGCAAACGGATTCTGGACGATGAAAGTGGACCCAGCCGACCAGTACAAACTGGCTTTCTCTTTCGGCAACAGCCAGTATACCTGGAACCGATGCCCGTTTGGGTACTCAAACTCCCCATCGGAGTTTAACATCTTCCTCCATAAGGCCATGAGCGATGCCGCAGCCCGCGGAAACCTCATTTATGTGGACGACGTCCTCATGAGGAGCCAAACCTTTGAGGAACACCTCACTGAGATCCGACATGTGCTCACTCAACTGTCCGCCGCAGGAGCCAAGTTGGCCCTCACCAAAGGCCAGTGGTGTCGCACCAAAGTGAAATACGTGGGTCTGACAGTCGGCGCGGATGGCATTGAACCCCAAGCGGGGCGGATACAAGCCATCCAGGATATCAAGGCTCCAAGTCGCTTGACAGAACTCAGGAGCTTCCTCGGGGTCTGTAACTACTCCCGCCAGTTCATCGAGGACTACGCAGAGATAGCCAGACCTCTCACCGAACTCCTTTGCAAAGACAAACCCTTCAAGTGGGAAGAACCCCAAGAACAATCTTTCCGTCAGATGAAGGCAAAACTCTGTTCGGCATCCTGTCTGGCCTACCCAGACAAAGACAAAGAATTTCATCTGGAAGCAAGTTTCTCATCCCACTGTCTCAGTGCGGCCCTGGCACAGAAGTACGACACCGACAAACGTGTTGTTGCCTACGCCAGTCGACCCCTTAGCAGTGTGGAGAGAAAATTCTCCGACTGCGAGAGAGCCCTCCTGGCCACAGTCTGGGCCGTAGAACACTTCCGCAGCTACATCGGAGGACAGAAAGTCATCATAGAGACGTGCCACCAACCCGTAGCCTTCCTAAACAGCCAAAGGCTGAGGGAAGGGCGAGTCACAAACAGCCGCATAGCTGCTTGGATGATGGCACTGCAAGGCTATGACATTGAGGTGAAGTACGCCCAAAACAATAAGATGGCCCTGGGTAAAGGCCTGGCTGACTGTCACCATTGCAATGAGGACGAACAACCACCTCCCATATCTCTCTTAACAACCACTCCATCGCTGCCGTCCCACCACCGATACTATGAGGAGAACGTCTGCCAAGATCTCCCCAAGGTCTACGTTGATGGCTGCTCATTCCACCACGAGACTCAACTCCGGGCCGGAGTGGGTATCACCTGGGTCGGCTATAACTGCAGTGAACCAGACCACTACCAACTAGGGCCCAAGACGAGTCAGTACGCAGAGATTGCCGCTATACTCATTGCTCTGCAACAAGCCGCTAAGCTGGCTATAACACAGTTGGTGATCTGCACAGACTCCAACTACGCTCGGCACAGCTTCATCTCCCATTTTCCTTTATGGAAGGAAAAGGGAATGAAGAATGCCAGAAATAAAGAGGTCAAACACTCAGAGCTTTTCCTAACCTGCGATCAACTGGTAACAGACAAAGGACTGACGGTCTACTGGAAGAAGGTCAAGGGTCACTCCCAGATCGCTGGGCAGGAAAAAGATGGAAATGACGAAGCGGACCGCCTAGCCAAGCTAGGCGCAGAACAAGGCACGCCCTGGGAACTACAGAGCGAGGGACTCCAAAGTCCCCAAACCTGTGCAGTGAACGCCATCACCCGACGACAAGCAAGAGAGAGGCAAGAGAACCCCCAAGCCTGCGACCAAATCCTGCACCTAGGCCGTAAACCTGGAGACGCAGACTTGGTTGCTATGCAGGAGCAGGACTCTGTTATCAGCGCCATCCGGCAGATAATCAAAAACCCTCCTCAGCAAGACGCACAACCCTCAACTGATGAATCCAGAGAGACAAAATCATTCCGACTGGCATTACCTCATTTAAGGCTGGAGAAAGACTTACTCATCTACGCCCGCGACGGCCAAGAACCAAACCGGTGGGTCGTCCCTATCGACCATAGGGGGGTAATGTTAGCTCATGCTCACGATTCCCCTGTCGGAGGCCACAGAGGTTACAAAGCCACGTTAGCTACACTCCAGCAAGTCGTGTACTGGCCATCAATGGCAACCGACACCCAGGCATATGTACGAGGGTGTCTCACCTGTTGTCAGTTCCAACCTTCACGACCACTGAGTCGAGCCCCACTTCAAGGAAGGGGGGTGACATTTCCATGGTCCCACCTCCAGATCGACTGGATTGGACCAGTCCCAAAATCCTCACGAGGTAACAAGTACCTTCTCACGGTTACCTGCGCCTTCACTAAATGGGTGGAATGCCTCCCAGCGCCCAATGACACGGCCGTCACCACAGCAGTCCTACTGTTGAATCATGTGTTCAGTCGCTGGGGCCTACCACTCTCCATTGACTCAGATCGTGGAACCCATTTCACCTCAAACGTCATGACCTCCCTATGCGACGTCCTGGGAGTCGAAGTCAGGTTCCACATCTCTCATCACCCCCAATCATCGGGCCAAGTTGAGCGTGCCAATCGGACCATTATCCACATGTTAAAGAAGTACGTGGGAAGTAATGGCAAGGACTGGGATGTGAAACTTCCCCTAGTATTAATGGCAATCAGGTCCACTCCGCACCGCTCCACAGGGGTCACACCCTTTGAAATGATGACAGGAAGGCAAATGACTCTCCCCCTGCACCTGTTGTACCAGGCTGAAGACCTCAGTGTTATGACCGCATACACTGCCCACCAATACGTGGCAGAGCTGCGTGACCACCTCAAGGCAACATTTGCCTTGGCACAGGAAAACCTGGAGGCCAGTGTGAAAGCTTCGAAGGCCTACTCTGATAGGAAAACATCCCACCGTGAATACCAAGTGAAGGACAAGGTGTTCTATTTCAAGTTCATACGACCAGTGGGGGTTTCCAAGAAATTCCTCCCCAGCTGGATAGGTCCCTTCGAGATCGTGGGAAAACTCTCACCGGTAGCATACCGAATCAGGATCCCGAAAGAGAGAAGACCACCCACATACAAATGGGTCCATGCAAACCAGATCAAACCGTATGAACCTTCCCCAATCTCAGGAACGGACGCTGCCCCCACACCTGATAGGGGGGAGCAATCCCGACTCCAACAGGGAGACCAGTAAAATCACTCACACCATCAATAGTTGCATGCCTTACAGACTCTGTCAGTAATCGTTAGGGACGACTTAACGTATGTTCAGGTAGCGAAAGACCTAATGTTTGACCTCGTTGAGAGAATTGTGAAGTCTGCTACCACTACGGTTATACAGCCCTCCCAGATATACATTAAGTCTTGGCAGTGCAAGTCCAATATCGGTAGATCCGCAGAATCTAGAAACCGGATTCATCATAGATTTACCGATTAGGGAACCACAGAACATGTACCTCCTAAATTCCGTTCTCAAGGTTGGGTTTTTGGTAGGATAACACACATGTTTCACCTTCAAACACCACCACTACTCGCCTACCTCAAACTTTTACTGCTGCTCCTTTTTCCCTTTCTTTTCATTTCACGCTCATATCAATTCATGGATATGTGACAATGACTGCCGATCGCATTATGTGAAAGTGAAATTGTGTGCCGTATTTAGAAATATTATATAGCCTCTGTCTGCCCAGACATTTTGTTATGCCTCTGTCTGCCCAGACATTTTGTTTTGCCTCTGTATGCCCAGACATTTACAGTCTCTCTGCCCAGATTATGCCTCATGAAATGAACTAACATTAACTGCTTCAACCTCACTCAGGGATTACCTTTCCGTGGATTATAATTGAACCCTCGACCCTAGGGTTTGCCCTGGAAACTGTGGCCAATGCCCCACCCTCCAGACCAAAGGGGGGATGTTGGGGATCGAGTTTAGACAAAGGATCGTAAACGAGGCCTGCGTGTGCTTTTCAAGCCCTGTCTAGAGTTTTGCTCTCTCAGGAGACAACCCTCCCGAGATTCGACAGAGCAGCCATGTTGTCTTGACCGGGGCCTGAGGTCAACTTGGGCCTTCTATTGGCCGAGAGCCAACAAGACCCCCGGCCCTCTCCAGGAGGGAGGCCGGACAATTCTCAGGTAATAAATACCGAGAGCTCCCCCAAATCATTGCTCATTCCCCGTGCACTGAAGATAGGACCAGAACCTCTCCAGGTTCCCTCCAGATGATCCAGACACTTAAGGGAGCAACCACAAACGTTTGTAGTTTTTATATTTTTTTTCTCCTTTAAAGTTCATTCAACCTCTTTTAATTTTTCACTTGAACTTTACTCTGAAAGGACCGCAGCAAAAGTCGAATACTCGCCGGCCGAGTTATCCACAGACTTTTCCTCCGCTCCCACAAATCATAGCTGCTCCGCCGCTATTCATCCCTGCAGAAGAGCAAGTTTATATTCGCCAAGGCATTGAGACTTTTCGCCACGGAGAACGAGACCGATTTCTCTCCACTTTCCGGCCGCAGCTTTGCCCCGCTGCCATCACACGAAGCAGCTGATCACTGTTTCCGACGGCCACGAACCAAATCCACTCGTCTTCCCGGAACGCGCCGCTCGCGCACGAACCAACCGCGGAACATCGACAAGTAAGAGGCTTATGTCTGGGCAGAGACTAGTTTAATTATTAGTGTGTTACTATTTGAGCGTACATTTGTGTGAGACCGCTGTGTCTAATTCTATCTACATTGTGCCCGCGCGTCGTGACGTATTCGGCATTTCCGGCTACGTCACCGCGTTGTGTTACCGTCAGACCGACTTTACGGAGATTCTAACCTATTAAAAGATCGGTACACAGCGGAACGGATCTTAGTTCGTTCGCTTGGGTACTGAGTGGTAGAGTTCCCGCAAAGCTGTCTCTGGCGGTGTTTGAGATCTCCTCTGATAAATTTGTGTATAACTTTTCCTTCCTCTCTCTCTTCTCTCCTAAATCCGCCTGCATGCACGTCCGAACTGCATCCCCGCACTTCACGTCTTATATACATTCTAGAATCTAGATAGTGCGATCGCATCTCGACGCCACTCGGCGCTTTTAACCACGAGATAGATCAAGGTAACCTTTGTCCACCATTCCCTTGTGGTCAAACCACATGGTGCACCGCCATTTTGTAACCCGACACCACGTGTAACTTGTACGCCATTTTTGATTTCGTAACCCCACACCACGGCTTTAGACGCCATCTTGTCTCCATCTTCCCCGTACATATACACACACACACACACACACACCCACCCACACACACACAGAGACACACGCACACACACATACTCGCCTCCGGGTAGACACATTGGAGGCATTACATATGTGTTACGATTGTAATAGATGCTTGTGGTGTTTTATCTTTGATATAGTGGGTTTGCTGTGATAATAGTCATTGAGTTACATTGATGTCATTATCCTAAATAAATCCCCTTTTATATTTAAAGTACCGGTATTTTTGTGATTCTTTGTGCATATGTATATGTGAATACAGCTGGATTATGACTGCCTGTGCTCGAACTTAAAACCTTCACTGTTCATTATATAATCATTAATAGGAGATATTGAGATTTCTAATTGAACTTTTCAGATTATGAGACTGATCTTTATTGACTGATTGTTGGTCCCTGATTCCAGGGTGGTGCCCCGTCTTTGATAAATTATAATTACAACTTTTATTATTCTTAATTGATAATTTTATTGTTTTTCATTAATTATTTCATTATTCTTAATTGATAACTCTATCATTTTTAATTAATTATTTTATTATTTTAATTAAATAATTTTATTTATTTTAATAATCATATTTTATGATTATTGAAAATTAGCCAACATCCAGTCTACCTACTATTGCACAACACAGTGTATAGATGGAGCTCATTATTTCTGTGTGGGAATACAAAAAATACATAGATACTAATTTGCATGAGAGTACCACTCCAGTAAATATTTCCCCCAAAGAACACATTTTTCCCTATGTGAACATCGTTCATGCATGATTTAGCTTTTTCAGCTAAAGCCTCACAAGAGCATGAATCAATGTAGTTTTTCTTCCCTTAGTGTTGACCAGAGATTCACACACATACACAGCGCAAACAATACATTAATATTCAAAACAGCCACTGGGTTAACTTGTGCCTGAATTTAAACAGCGTGTTCCTCTCATTTCAGGAGCTGTGCTAAAGGAGGAAATGTTTCCCCGACACTTATAAACACCCCACAAAACCACAGCAGCGAGGCTCAAAGCCATGAAAGTACACGTGTTGAGGAGGAGGAGGGTGAAAATAAATGCACCTCGACGCATTGACATTTAGATATCATGAAAACAGTCAATGGGCGGTTTTATCAGCTTCAAGCGGGCGGAGAGTGAAAAGTGCAGCCATGTTTTTGTTTTGACTTGTGAGGCAGTTGAGAGCAGAAGTGTTACTGTTATGCCCAAAGGGATCAGGATGCATGGAGTTACCGCGACAAAGTGTGCCACTCCTATTTAGCATTGACAGGATAATGGGACAAAGTGCTGGTTCTCTGCCTCTAACGGCTACAGCACTGATGTACAATGGAGGGAGAGAAGCGGTTACAGTTGATGAGGGGATAAGTGAGTTTAGAAGGAAAAATATGAGCCTTTGTTGTGGATGTGCAAACTGACGTATAGTATCTCTGTGCTGCACTTTAGGCTTTTTTGTGGGTTTTTGAATTGCAACGAATCTCTGTTTTCAGATGCAATGAGAGAATAATAATCCAAAGAGCACGCAGCCGCTCAACCAGGGCCTTTCACACCCGCTGTCTATTCTGTATTCATTTTATTTATTACATATTTTGTTCTATGAATGTTTTCTAAAGCTGTCTGAGGTAAGTTTGAGGTAACATTCACACTCGCAAGAGAGGTTACTGTTAAATTACTGACTTTCATAGATAGTCACATTATTTTCTGCGTGTTAATTTTGTATTTTCTTATTTTGTGAAAGTTGAATAATATTTAGGTAGAAACTTTAAAATAAGCCCATTAGGTTTTCTGCCTCCCCTGCACTGTATATTATTAGGTCATTTGCCTTTTTTTGTGTGTTTTGTTTATTAATCTGTGCTAAAAAAAAATTCTCATAAAGTCCGACCAATTATTTAAATCAAGCAACATACATATTTTAGAATCTGGTCGGACTGTTGATGACTTTTCTTCAAGTCCTCTTCTTTTTCTATCTGTAAAGAAGTTGTTTTGCAAAACTCCAGGTGCCCCCAGATATCAAGTTTTTCTTAATTTCTGATCCCTGGTTTGTCAGGAGAAAAAAAATTATAATAATCATATGCTCCCACTAACATCTTGTATTATATCACAAGATCCGTCAAATTAATAGCAATATGACTTTTCTTCAGTTGACTCTACAGCAGAGGTGACTCACTAAACCACGGTTGTTCTCTTTCTTTTATTCTCCTCTGACCTGTGTGCTTTTCTTGTGTTTGCAATGTTCACTTAGTGTTTGAATGTCTTGTTTGCACTTTTGATTCTTCTATGCAAATTCTGAATATGTTGTTGATTTCAGTGGGAGAGAGTCAAATGAAAACATTTACATAAGAGTTATTACTGAGTTAAAAGTAATAGTAGATTATGTTAATTATGATAAAGACCCTTACATTTTTTGTTTCCTTTTGTATTATATGTCTCATACAGATTTAGTAGAACGGCACCCAATTAACCTTCTTTTTTTGGTTTATTTATTTATATATTGAAGGAATTTAGAAATATAAAGGCTGACAAAATGTTCAACTTCCTGTCGAAAACTCTCTTGTGTTGGTGTGATAAACCAGAGACACACTTCAGTCTCACCATGACCAAAGATAGTCTCAGAAAACACTTTCTGTTTGGTCTCACTCCTAAATAACCTCCCCTCTCGGCACCCTGACACGTCTAGATATGTGGCTGGATTAGGTTTGCTTTGATGGTAGTTGAACAGAAAATGCTACTCAGTGTAGCGGTTACTATTTATTTTGATTTCGTTGGCGTTGTGCGGAGCGTGATAAGAGCCAACATCCGTGAGATGCTGATAACCACTGTTGTATTAATTTCAGCTCTGCTCCTCTGACTGATTCAGGCACCGAAACTCGTCCCCTGCCAAAGGATCGTCTGCATCGTGTGCCGCCAGCTACTCTGCAGTTTCGGCACCAGTTTGATCATCTGTTCTGAATGTGAAATGCTGCTCGCTCTAAATTTTCACCTTGAGGGCCTCTGCCAAGCCACCGGTCACGACGCCTCTCGCCGCTCCGCCTCCCCTGGTGTCAGTGTGTGCCATAGACTTGCTGTGTGTGTCATTCTGCTATTGTGCATGCATGTGTGCATTTTTGCATATACCTGGGGGGGGGGGGGGGGGGGGGGTGAGTGTGCACACTGTATGTGTGTGTTAAGTATGCAGCAAGCAGACGTTAACAACCTCTCAATGTCAATGACTCCTCCTAGTAAGAAAAGTCAGTGAGGCATTGATAGACTCAACATTACTGTCCCTCTGAGGCACTGCTGCTGTGTGTGTGTGTGTGTGTGTGTGTGTGTGTGTGTGTGTGTGTGTGTGTGTGTGTGTGTGTGTGTGTGTGTGTGTGTGTGTGTGTGTGTGTGTGCCTGACACAAGGTGACACAGGAAACAGCCCTCTGCTGATGACTGATGGCCACAACCCAACTCTCCTGACCTTTATGTTTGTTCACTCCGATGGAGGTGACTGTCATTATGTGACAAAAACACATGTCAAGTCCAGACTCAACACAAAGGGAGGATGCTTGCTGCACAACTCTGCCTGTGAACTGGTTCTTTTTAAAAGCAAAACCTTCACTTTTGGAGTTCCTGTGTAAACACAACCCACTTCACCGTCACTGAAATGAATGGACGTTAAGGCTCAGGCTCACGACACATCACTCAACACCCTGTCCAGATTAATTGCCCCTCCATGCCTCCACCTGTGTTTACATTGCGGCCAGAGGCCACTGTTGCCGGGAGCCAGAGGCCGACCTCAGCGTCTCCAGGCACGTATATCTTATCCGTGATGAAAAATGACTGCGAGGAGGCTTTGTGTCACACAATGAGCAGAATGGGTCTTTACTGCTTTCAAGGCGGATTTTTCAGTCACATTCTGTAAATAAATAAAGCCTGAACAAAGGCAGAGTCCTCCGGGAGCGTGTTTATCACATAAATTACACAAGTGCTCATCCAGGATTCACAGTATTTGAAAAGCGGGCCATGAGGTTTTTATTAATTTTTCCTGATGTTTTTGTCTGGCTGGCTTTGAGTGTGAATAATTTCTTCTTCTTGTTGTAATTAAATATGAGGGCTCACCTCAGAGACTCCCTACCTCCACTACGCCAGAGAGACTCTGGAGGGTACTGTCCATGTGCGCGCATGAACACACATGCAGCCAGCAAACACACTTTCCCTGCACACACACCTCCACACACACATTTGAACAATGTTCACTGTCGTGCAAAAATCATAAAAAGATCACAACTGCTGCCCCAGGGCCCGTTTTCACACAGAGCCGACAGTGAGAGGAGGATTGCTCACAGAGGAGCAGGCTTTTGTGTGAATGAACAAAGGGAATCTCCTTTCTCCTCTTCTCCTCTCTCCCTAAATCCCATCATGTGCCACCATGCGTCTCCCACACGCCTGTTTCCAAGTTACCGGCAGCGCCGGCTGCCAATCCTGCTTAATTGCCTCCTGTGTAAAGTGACGGCTGAGGAGCGGCGATGAGAGCGAGCTGTCCTTTTCCTGCGGCTCCCTCTCTGCTACCTCTCCAAGGAAGAGACTCCACCTGAGAACCATACTGTACCTTGGAGAAATCACACAGTACTGTTGAGTAAAACTTCACCGACCAACGTACTGCGTGAAAATAAATATCTGTAAAATGCAACTAAGGGCGTTTGTGAGAAATTTTGAGAAAGAAGCTGCTCTCAATTAAAGAGGACTGCTCCACGAGGACATTCCATTTAAGCCCTAATATACACTTAGGGATGTAAAGCACATGCATATGAAAGGCTTTGAATGGGAAATGTATTGTCAGACATAACAAAGTAAAGATCAGAGGGTGAACCAATAACAACAGTGTTTGTTTTAGAGATAAGTGCTTTTCCTCACAAACCTTGCTCGAGCCTGGAGAAGAAGAAAAAATCTTCTCGCTCACTCCTGATCGGATAAATTCACCACCCTGTTGCTCCTTGTTCTCTCCTCCTTTGCTGCGTCTTCCTCACAAATAGATCCTCCTCATCCTCGGGACCGGGGGCTGGAATGAGCGGCTCATGAGGGAAGCCAGGCGGAAGAGAAGGAAAGAAACACACTCTTCTTGCACCAGAGTCCTCCTTGGCAGTGTATCCCCATCCGTCTAAGCACGGCGACTGAGAGGGAGAGAGGGAGAGAGAGAGAGAGAGAGAGAGAGAGAGAGAGAGAGATGAAACGATACTGAGTAAGTGGGTGAGTGAGAGAGGGAGGGAGAGCCAGCTTGTGTGTGTGTGTGCTCTGGAGGGTGATCCTCTCTACTGTATGAGCTCCTGTTTATCTCTCTGTCTGTCTGCTCTGCATGCATTCCTTCCCGACAGAAGCCACGGGGTCAGCTGCTTTTACAGTAACAACACTCGCTTTCCTCACTTCCTGTTATCTCCACTCAACTTCCATTATGAGTGAAATCACCCGGCATTGCATGCTTTGTATCATCCTTCTCTTTCTCTCTTGCACACAGACACACACATTATCTCACTATTCCTGTCCAGAGGTTATTCCACAAGGAGTGGGCTGCAATTTCATTTCAGATATGAACTGTACAGAATTATGAGCAAAAACACGAGCAGTCCTCCCTCTATTCAGTAGAGACAGATAGACTGTGCATGCATTAACAACACAACTGTAAAAATTAACTATTTAAAAATGACTTAATCATGGTGCATATATGCAGCATGTCATACTCGTGAAAGTGGTTTCGCATGATGTGGTGTTTTACTGTTGTGTTTCACTGCAGAGACAAAGCTAACTCTATGTGCATGAGTTGACGTTTACCTTTGTCATACACACTCAGTGAGCACATAGATAATAATAACTGTTGTGCACCTGCTAATTCATGCAATTAGCCAATCACGTGGCAGCAGTGCAACACATCAGATCTCGCAGATACCGGTCAGGAGCGCCACTTAATGTTCTGGTGAAACATCGGAATGGGGGAAGATATGATGTCAGTGACATGATTGTTGAACTGCGGATGTTTTAAGAACAAAGGGTCTTATTAGTATGGTGTTCCTAACAAAAAGTGTATGATGGTAAAATAAATAACTCAGGGTTTAGTCAGATAAAACACACAACCATGTCACTTAATGGGCATTTTTCACTCTGTTATGTTGTAACCAAAAGATTGAATCCATTAGTGAAGAAAATAATAAAGTCACATTAACTGATAATAGGAAGAACAAGGCCCAACAGTCCACTTAAATTCAATCAAGCCCCACCAAATTCCACAAACTCATAGATTTTACGTACGCCTGATGTTTTTCATCATGATCTCTGCATTATTTCTTGAGAAATTCACCAAACCGTCAAACAAAAGTCTACGTTTCAATGTTAGAGAAAGTGAAATCAATTTCCTGGATCTGCCCCTTTAATCGAAGAAAGTTTTAATAAGATTGGTTTCGTAGTTTTTGTGTAATCCTGTTAAAGGTTCAGTGTGTAAGAATTAGGTGAAAGGGATCTATTAGCGGAAATTGAATATAAAATAATCCTAGTGATGTTTTCACTCTTGTGTTTCATCTAATGTTCTCAAATTCTTGTTTTCTTTACCCTAGAATGGGTATATTGAAATACTTTATATTTACATCGGGAGCAGGTCCTCTCTACAGAGGTGACCATGTTTTTTACAGTAGCCCAAACTTGACAAACTGAAGACTACCACAGGTTCTCTTTCATGTTTGGAAGGGGAGGGTGAGCTGAGGGGTATTCAGCTGCAACATGCAACTCCACCACTAGAGGTCACTAGATTCTTCACACTGAACCTTTAACAGACAGACAAACAGCAATGAAAACATAACTTCCTTGGTGGAGATAAAAACATGTTTAAAATATGTTTTGTAAGCGGCAACTTGGTCTTGAAAGTGTCAGCACAGCCTGAGTGCTGTAGGGAATAAACTGTGATATTTTTTTCTTTGCTCGGCTGGTTCCTGATGTGACTTGGCAGCTAGAAAGTCGAAGTGTCCCCCCTGAGTACGGTAAGTATCGGGTGAAGCAGTGGAAGCAGTGGTTCAATCAGGTTACACGTATCATTGAAAGGTGAATCAGGGGCCAACCTGACAGCTTCCTCAATTATGCTGATAAAGTGTCAAAATGTCATGAATCCCGCATAGTGACAGCAGCAGATAGGCAGAGTGACAGCACCAGACGAGGTGATGGAGAATGTCAGAAGAAAATGAGGGTTTGACCATATGGCAGTGTCATCTTGACGCTGCACGTTCGCCCCCTGACCAAGCGGACAAGAGGTGATCCCACGGAGCGCTGCGGGTGCCGCGCCGTCTTGCTTGGCGGGTGATGCTCCACGACACATGGTCACATGCGGCAGGAGGTGGGAGCTCTGATAAAGGCCATTTTCAGTCAGAGGAAGGTGGGCTGACCCGGAGGCCTCGGGCACGCTGTGTGAGGACCGGGCCGCATGATGTTCAGCCGGGGGGGAAAGGATGCACATGAGCAATATAATGTGTCCTTGGAGTGTGTATTTGTGTCTTTGCATGTGGACGTTGTGAGCGCTGGGGGGAATTATTGTAACTAGTCATTGCTTGTCATCTCCGATTTCCACACATTCATCCACACGCCATCGTCAGTGCCGTTCTCACTTTGTGACCAACATAACACAGACACAAACGCACACTGAGTGCCTGAAACAGTTTTTAAAATCATCTGGCATTTGCTTTTCATGCAAACCAAAAACTCGTAAATTAAAAAATAAACATGAAACCATCACAAAACCATTAAATATGATTTTATTTGTCACAGAGAAGAGCTGTGATGAAACTCTTGCTGGAATTGCTGGGTTTTTTTTGGAGTGCTCACCCACAGTGCCAGATAGTAAATATTACACATTTCCCTTATAATTCTTATGAAATATTGAGTGGCTCGAAATGTCCTCAGAAATTAGGTCATGAAAAATGCATGCAAAGCAGAGAAGCAGCATGGATTGTTTGCTGGCGGCACTTAGTCACAAGATAGTGTCTCTGGTTACTGTAAATCAGACAGTCAGTGTGCTGTCGTCTTTCCTACTGTAAGTAGATCAGTGCTTTTCTTCTTCTTTTAATTTGTAGCAGCCGGACAAAGGTGGAAGTTTCCCCTCCAGGTGTGAAGCCACTCTATGGACTGAAGAGTAGAACATGTCGGTGACGATGCTGAGGTACAGGAGCTGTGTTCATGACAACCTCCACGCTTGAACTGTCTTCCACACAGCTGGGCTCTTTAATAATACAGCTGGTTGTGAGCAGGGAGACATTCATCACCTCCATCGCACCTGTAGACCCGCACCTTCTTACAGACAAAAGTTAAATGAGCTACCTCAGTTCCCTTCTCTGTTTCTGTTCACCGCCCCCTCCCTCCCTCCTCAGAGAGATTCAGACGATAGCAGTTTTTTTTCCTGTCGACTTCTCCTTTTTGCCAAGCTCCGGGAGATTGCTTTGAATCCTTTTTTGGTAGGCTCCATAAATGTAGAGGATCAGCTTACACAGTCCACCATTAAACCTGCAGGGCATTTGATACAGATGTGACTTTCAATCTTTTAAAAAAAAAAGAGAGATTTTGGCTTAGCTTTGTATTATAAAGTCCAAGTGCAAGGAAATGACTTTTTGAAAAGGCTTGTCCATCGTTTTATATTTTCTCTCTCTCTCTCTCTCTCTCTCTCTCTCTCTCTCTCCCTGGGATCTTTTTCCCTTATGAATCCTCTAACAGCCCCTAGAGCTTGCTGGTTACTTTCTGTTGGAGTTAATTTGTGGTGGTGGTTTTAAAATGAATTTTTAGGGTCTTATGCAAGATATGGCCCATGCTATGAATTAGTATCCTGCAGCTGATGCTGTGTAGTCCCACGGCGATAAAGTGAGTGAATGTTGTTGTCAAGCTATTCTCAGGGGCCCTGCTTAAGCGCACTGCGTGGAGGTCAGAGGAGGCATTGGGGAAGTGTGCAAATCCCTGCAAGTAATTGCATGTCCTCGATGGATGCTGCTAATAGAAATGTGTATCCTGCTGCTTTCTAATGACTCTACTTTTCATCAGATGTCACTTTTGGACATGTAGGTGCAGGTTTGCTTTTGTTTGTTTTTTGCCTGAATTTAAAAAAGGTCAAATTGGGGAAAAATTTATTTTAAATGAAACAAGCCGGGACTCACAGTTTATTGTTCTTGAAGCGTAAGTGTCAAAAAATGTCCTCCACAAAAGGATGCCACACCTCCACCTTCCCTTTTGATCATATCATGCTGCTGCCGACAGTCTTTCGCAAAAACATATCCGACACAGCATCAGCTCTCTGTTAACCAATCCCCCCATGGTTGACTGTCCTCCTTCAGGGGATTGTGTCCTCTTAATTGCCACGAAGGTAGTGTTGCTTGTTAAAAAGCTGTAAACCCCATCTTGAAAGCAATGGGGTGTCACTTAACATCAGAAATTACAAGCTTCAATCATAAACTGCTCAGCCATCTGAAAATTATTAGGAGAATCATTTTTTTTTCCTCCGGTGAAAAACAAACAAACCCAGTGAACATGCTTTTTTTTTAATAGGCCTCTCTGAATTCTTGCTGCTCTGAGTTGAGCAGCTGGATTGCAAACCAAAACCAACGGCTGGAGGGAATTATAAAGTGAGATTACATGCGTATTTACCCACGGACAAATTAGCTTTCATTGTTGCAGAATATAACTTTAAATTGCATTTGTAGATGAAATCATTGTTCAGTGGGCAGATTTTATGAGATTCTCTAGGACTAAGGAGTGAAAACCTCCAAGTAAACTCCTGGAGCAGTGCTACGTTTTTACGCCCTAGCGCAACAGGAGAAGTGGAAAGTGTTGCTGACAGGTTTTGAGTCACACACCGCCACTGTATTTTGTTTTCTGTGAATCAGCTGTAAGTCTTAATCATTGTCATGGGTCCTGGCATCACACTGAAATAGCTCTCTCAGAATCACTCTTTCCAAACTCTGAACTTTAGTAGCATGTCCATGTGTTGCCAAGACTCGGGTCAGCTGTGGTGTTACCTTTGTATTCTGCCATCATCTTCTCATTCCTAACATATGTTGTGTGAAATCACAAAAGTACGCAGCACACCGCTGTTCTTCTTCCAGCTGAGATCTGTGCCTAAAGGTTTATTCCAACTGCACTGTCATTTTAGAGAAAACTAAAACCAGGGGATACTGTTTGGGATGGGGGCTTGTATGTGATTAACCAATGAATCTATCAAAAGAACCCAAATTATATTAATGTGTTTATAATCAACAAATTATTTGAGGATTATTTAAGGGAAAGTGGCAAACATGCTCTGGTACCAACTTTTCAAATGCAAATATTTACTGTTTCATATTATTACCTCCACCAAGGATGTTATGTTTGTTGGTTGGTTTGTATGTTTGTTTGTTTGAAAGCAAGATTACACAAAAAGATCCTAACAGATTTCCAAGAAACTTAGTGAAGGGTTGTGGTGTGGGGAGAAAAAGAACTCGTTTCATTTTGTTGAGGATCCAGATCAAATGGGCAATCCAGGATTTTTTTTATTCACTTTCTTTAACATTGCAAGATAGAGTTTTTCAACCTTTTCACTGATTTCCAAGGGAATAATTCATGGCTCTTGATGAGACCTTTAGGGAATAGATAGCAATACGTGTGTAAACTGGTGCAGCTACATTGATTTTAAAGGGACTATTGGGCCTGCGCTTTACTATTGCAAATTGAATGCCTTCTTGTATTGGTCTCTGACTCCAAATCATCAAACTAATTAATTGTTTAATCACTAATGAAAATAATAATTGGTTGCTGTCCCAATACTTATTTTAATGAAAATATTTGCCGCTTAAAAAAGTTACAGTATTTAAATATGGTATTTGAAATTAAATATTTTCTATAAATGTATTTTAATTTAATATTGATCACTCATTATTGATTCTTTTCTAAGCCAATCATCAGACATTTAGAGAAATTACTCTGCAGTGGATACTTTCTCTTTTTCTTTTCTTTCATACATAACAAGTTAACAGTTTGTCGGTTAACAATGTGACTAATAATTAAGTCAGTTTTTCAGTTTCAAGACTTAATAGGGGAAATGTGATTGACACATTCAATATTGTCATTTTTTTCTGACATTTTACAGATGAGACGATTCACAAAAGAAATCACCACATAATTATTGATGAAAATGATTGTTTCCTAACTGGTGAGGTTTAACAACAAGATGTATATTTCAATTTTTACAGTTAATAAAGGATTAACTAAAACCCAAGCAAACTTAAACAACCTACAACAGAGTGCATGTTTAATTCATCACCTTCTATCTTATCCATTATGTGCCTGTTATTAAAGCAGTTACTCTTTTTTTTTAAATATAGATCATTTACTCTTCAAATGCTTTTTGTAGAACATAATTCAAAAGATGAAGAGGTTAAAATGTCAGGAGACAAAGGGCAGCACCATTAAATATTCAGCAGCTGTCAATAGCATATCACCTCTTTTCATCCCTGCCTGTGTGTAAACAACAAAGCCTCAGAGCTCTGTCACCCGTCATGATACTTCACTCAGAAGCCTCGGTGGGGAGAGCGGCCGCCAATCAAACTGATGGAGACTGATGAAAACTCGAGGTCCACGTACATTTTGGATGAGCTTTTTGGGGGAGAAGCCTTCAAAATAAATTTGTGTGACTGTCTGTTATATTCCTATAGTGAAAACCCACATTTGGCTAAACATAAAAAGAGAAATAACAAAAAAAGCTTCTCTCATCACAGTCATGGTCACAGTCACGGCCCAAGATCTTGTTATTGCTGTCATCCGGCAGCGGAGTTAGTTTTGTGTTTGTGTATAAAGATGATGCATTACGATCTACAACAATCCAGCCGGAGATGAGCTCGTTTTTTATTGTGCAAAGCGTAATAGCTTTTCACCTCAAGAGCGACCATGTCTGTTAAAGTGATTGATGCCTTCACTGTTGATTTGGTCCCGGATAATTAGTGAGAAAACACTGCGAGAGGTTCTCAGCACTTAGATCAATTCCACTCTCTGCCTGACCCACTGGCGGCAAAGGATCTATTTTTTTTTGGTCTTCTTTCTTTTCAGCATCGGTGATAATATATAACAGTACTTTAGGACAGCGGCTGTAAAGATGGCAGTGGATGTAGAACGACTTATGAGCAGCAGGGATGTAAATTCGCAGCTTTTAAGGGTCCTGTGACAGGTTTCAACTAAGCCAATGACACACTCGTGCAATAACAAAGAATGAGAGCCTGCAAGATGAGAGACAAATGGGAAGAATTAAAGCATTTAGCATGAAAATGTGGTTTTCAAGCTCAGAGACTTTATTATTAACTGATGGCATCTTATGCTGACCTCACCTCAACTTCCTGAAGAAGAATAGAACATGAATTGTCACTGATAAATGAGAGAAGTTAGATTTTATGTTTTTTAATCTTTTTTTTATTTTCAAGAGTCCTGTATCTGTTCAAGAATAAGGAAATAAACGGAACTCATTCAGTTGCCATCTTTTACACCGAGCAGGACTTCAAGAACTTTCCACATCCCCTCTAATAAGCCTTTTACAGCTCAGGCTCCTGAGCCATGCCAACACTACTGATAGCTTGAGTAATGTGGAGCCACAAATTAAAACCAGAGAGAGAAGCGCAGCGGACTCCATCCAAGACAATAAGTTGAAATACAACATTACGCTGCAAATCTTTCAGGCAAGAAGCTTTTGTTACGTCTGCCTTAGTTAAACTCACTGCACCTGGACGTCTGGCTCCTTGGGTCTCAGACAGTGAATCACAGCTCTCTGATCTAACGTTTGATAAGAAGACCTCTGTGATCAGGTTATAAAAATGTGCACACCCAAAAATTCAACTGTGGCAGTAATGAGAATCCTTTATGTCCCGTTATCTCCATATATATTTTTCTCTTAGAATTTACAGGAATATTTCACTTTATATAAATATTGGGTGGCAGGTATAATGTGCTACTTGCAAAAATGCTATAGGTCTTAAACCTATGTGAAACTTTGACCTGATGATGGGAGTAAATGGAAAAGTTGATGGAATATCAAAGTAATTATGTTTTATCCCAAAGGAAATTGTCTGTACCCAATCTCATGGCAATCCATCCAATGGCTGTCAAGATATTTAACTCAAAATCACAAAGGTTAACCTGTAGGTGGCGCTTGTGGAAAAGTCGTGCATCACATATAAGGTAGTAGTTTTCATCCTCTAGGCAAGATGCATGTATGAATAACACTTTATGTCAATCAATACAATAGTTGTTGCAACATTTCAGTCCAGATCTGACTAATCAAAATTAGCATCCGTATTAAAATTCTACTAACTTAGCTAAAGCTGCTAGCACTATCAAAATGCTTACAGTGCATTTAATGCTGGCAAATTATTTAAATAATCTGAGCTAATGTATATAAATGTATATAAGTATATAAACTCTTGTGAAAATATATGAAAACCCCAGGGAGTATCCCCCAATGGCTAAATAAGGCCTGCTGTAAAATTACATCAGCTGCATGCACTCTTGTTCCTGTTAAAGGTGAAAGTTTTGTTTTCTTAAAGACCCATTTCAAAGTTGGAACCGAGAAGAGCAGTTGACATGTTAAGAAGACATTCAGTTGTCCGACACGTAACCATTAACGTCCATTGAGGCTCTACAGGACGTCCACACAATGTCTGTTAGCACTGCACAAGACTATTTATAATATGTTTACATTTGAGGCTTTTAGAGACGGACTTATCCACAGGAACCTAAAGTGAGTCGGTATGTACCAGCTCGAGGACCCAGCCACACAACGCTCAGTTGCTGCGGGGACCAAATGTCTCAAACCTCCCCACGCCACTGCTCTGCGACAGATTTATGTGAAACGGTAACTTGTAAAACACAACGCTGTCACCAACCTCCTTCCACTGAAAACACTCTAAATCTGTCTTAACATTCAGGGCCTGTGGTGTATTAAGTCATAAATGCAACAGAGAAAGGCAGCTTAACGTCCTGATTGTAAAACTGAGAACATCACAATCATTTATGAATAATAATGTCAATCAAAAGTGTTCGGTTTATTGACTTATTAATACATCATCAAACCACACTCCTATAAACAGCAAAACAACAACGGTTTAACATTAAACACAGTTTAGTTTAGTATAATTAATAAAGTTAACATTCCTCCTTGAAAATACAGAGTTAAAACACAAACCTAACCACCATGTTGCTTGTTCAAGTATGTTTTCTTATAATTCAACCCATTCAAATGTTTTGGTCGCATGAACAGCATTAGCATTAGCTTGTGATGGCTAGCTACAGTTGATACAATCTGCGAGGGGTTGTTGTCACTTCAGCCAATGAAATCATGACGATACATAGTCAGCATTTTCTATTAAATTTGTAAATAACAGAGTGGCAAACCAGTATATATGTCGAAAAATTATCATAATGACACATGATTGAACAAAAAACAATTCTAACAAATAAGTAACATTTAGAGAAACAGATAAGCAGAGAGGAGATATCTGTGACAAATGTCTTTTATCTGAAGTTGTTAGAGGTTGTAAAGACGGAGTGGTGATCAGCATTTCACGTGATTGCACAAGGTCGTTAGACAAGTATTCAGACACATTCAAGAGCCTGTTGTCTCTGTGTGTATGTCCACGTGTGAGTGTGCGTCTGTGTGTTTGCACGTCTGTGAGTGTGTGTCTAGCTGCATAAAATCAGGGGACCTGAGAATGAGGGTAGAGCTGTACAGAGCACGCTCCCCGTGACTGATGAGCTGACTTCTGACCTCAGTGTGTGTGACAGCATAGCAACATCCTCCTGCCTTTAATGTGAACCTTATATCTTATTCCGTGGCTCGGTGAGATAAGTTTTAGTGCGTTCTTGTTGTTGGTTCTGCTCTATTTATAAAAATGTAAACTGATGGTGTAGCATTTGCAAGTTGATGGAACTACTTACTCCTGACTCTGCGATAGAGCTCTGAGATAGAAAGAAATGAAGAAACCCTGGAGCAGCTTTGATAACAGGTGCTACAACACTGCAGATCTAAGATCAGTAAGTGTGCCAGGTTGCTTTTAAATAAAATAAAATGTTGCCTTACTACAGTGATGTTTAGTTTCTAAAAGAAGTGCTGAGCTGCAGGTACTCAAGGTGAATGCAGCTCAATAGGGTGAAGTACGTGTTGTGAAACTGTAGCGATAGATCAGAATAATTCATAGCTATTGATCACTGGACCTTTGTTTCCCTATTGATATGTTTCAAGGTGGCCTTAGGGCATGTTTTAAATATGCATACTATACATGACTCATGCTATCAGAGCATGTTTGTGTCTAATACTTAATGATGTGTATGAACAGGTGTTAGTTGTATGGATGAGTGAATGACCAGGTGTGTTTATTTTGTGTGTGCATGTGTGTGTGCGTCAAACATAAGCACACCACAGAGTTCAGGTGCCCATGGAAAAGTTGCGTAACGGTTATTATACGTTTATATAAATTCAAAGGTACTGGGAATAATTAAATGAATGTGGGCAGGCAGCGAGAACTACAGTGTGTTTTTTTTCTGGAGAAAAGGAGGAAATAACCCATTTGATGTGAGTGACTGTGTAGCATGTGTATTTAATCACGAGTGGCGTTTCAGGTCGTGGAGGAGGACTCCAGGCCTCCACTGCAAAATGTTTTCACTGTTTGAGATGATGTCAGTAGTTACTTTGCACGACAAGGAAGGAGGCAATAAGTTCATCGTTTTTCTGGTACCATATGAGCTGTGATACATTCTTTAGTGGAGACTGTGGAATATTTTATTGGTTATAAATTAATTTAATAGACTCAGAATGGTTTAATCTTGCTTTTCCAATAAATTGAAGTAAGAGAAAGAAAACTAAATAACTTCTTCTCTGGGGATCAATATGCTATCGCAACAAAGCAATAACTTCCACTGGAGGAGTGTCCTGCACCAAACCTCTACTCCACGAGTCCTGCCAGTTCATTCCTGGGTTATTTTTAAAGATGGTATCCTTGGTCATCAGCCTAAATCCATGCAGTAAAAAGCAGCAGGCTCCTCTCACACGTAAACCTTTTTTTATTGTATCCAGCGAGTTTGGCTCCACAAGACAAAGCTGTCAAATCATCCAGCAATGATTCATCAACTCAAACCAAATCATTTGTGAAGCCGACAGTATAATTTTAATAGCTCACAGAAAAGAACAGAGAACAGAGAACAGAAAGAGCAATTAAATGACTAATTGTGCGTATTAAAAAGGAGTTACTGCAAAAAATACACATGCAAAGAACAACTTGACTCAACAATAACGTGTGGAGGTAAAAGTCAATTCACTTCACTTGTCCACTCACAGAAGTCACTTGTCCAGGTAAATGCAGAAGACTAAATAGTTGGAGGCATCTAAACTGTGTCATCACGTACAGAAAGACATGTGACCATAGTAAAATATTGTTTAAGTTGTTTTGCCGGTTTCACAGATTTTGTTTAAAATTTGCAGTCTATCAAGATGCATGGGTCTTGATGAAAAAAAATCATGCATATTTATGGGACAGATCTCAATGAGTGTGTTCAATTTGGTGCGGCTTGTATGAATATGACTGCTGGGCCTTGGCAGAGGTGTGTGCTCTACTGAGCACCACTCTACTTCCCTGTGAATTGCAAAGCAGTATTTCAGTATGAGCTCTAGAGATTAACCGGTGATCATTCTTATGAAGTTAAATAAGGATTATTCATATATTACTGTGAAGGTGGTTTACAAGCCCATGTGATGAAGTAGTGATACAGGCACTATAAACAGCCACAGCCGCACGTAACTGTGAAGATTTAAGAGCGTTTCTACATCCACTGATACTTAATTGTGGGGGCGGGTGATGTGCGCTTGTTAACAAAATAATTGCGCTCAATAAAAGACAATCAAGCTCAAATAGAATCACTCTAATAAAACTAACTGGCATCCTGATGGATGGCCACTGTTGAGCTGGTCAGATGATCAGCTAGCTGGTAAGTTGTATCATACAGCCGCCTCTTCTGTTTATTATTGTTTGTCGGTGTTTTTTAATCAAAGAACTGCCATGCTGAGTAAAGAGTTTGTATAAAGACAAGATCACCCACAACACACAAGCGATGACAATGATAGTCGTATAAGAGGGAAAGAAATCTTCATGGTGTTTTCCTATTGATTCTCTCTTTCGTCTCTCTTTTTATTTTTAGAAAAATCATTTCATAACTTTTATCATATAGAGCTTGGAGGATTTGCCTAATTTAATGAGTGAGAAGTAATATTTTTGTTTGTTTATGGCTTTTTTCTAGCAGGGCCAAGTAAATTTGTCTTCCACGTGCCCAGCAAAAAAAAAGAAAGTCGCTTTTCCTGGACAATCCTAATGTTGGACCCTGAAGAGATATTTTTTCCTTTAAACAAATCTTATTAGGGAAGTTTATTTTGAAAGCTTGGAGCCTAATAACAGACGCTGTATGCTAGTCACACGCTGCTAATCTAAGTCTTCCTCCCTATTGCTTTTCAGGGAATCACCAGAATTTAAGGCCAAGAACCAAGAATCTCCGAAACCCCCAATGAGGAAGACAGATGGACGAGGGATATTTTTTACGGCGTAGATCTCATAGCCCTCAGCAGATCTGCAACACATTATTTATTGAGAAATGTGACGAGCGGAGACATGATATAAGCCCTGTGTAAAGCCTCAGCATATATCAATCATCTCTTTCCTCCCTCTTGTGTTGTGACAATATTTGAATTATTGACATTTATGTGAACACGTCGGAGCTCAGGGGTCCTCATCTTCAGCTGCGGATCACCTGCGGGGCTTCCTGAGATTACTCTACAGGGTTGAGCGGGTGATAAAGGACAATCTGATTTGCTAATATATTATCCTGTTCATTATGAATGCAATAAACTATTTGTGGATGCTGTGACGTTACACCGAAAAGACATTTCACGACCGTAAGGCTTCTACCAGTGTGTTCTGAAATAACACAAAAATGATCACTTGGCACACCGAGTCTGGTTCGTGAAGTCGTCTGTGTTTCTTCACGTCATCACATCAATATTCCAATGATTGATTATTAGTTCTGCTTGAGATATATCCATCTGTCATTTTAAATTGTCAGAGCTGTGCATTGTGTTTCCGTCACCCTGGGATCTTAGGAATATAGCAGATCTAATCATAGCAATGTATTCATACTCCAACCTCCACTGAGCGCACGGTGACACTGTGTTTTGGGATCGCCTTGAGGAAAAGCAAGAGAAGCTTTGATCGTGTACACACACACACACACACAAACACACATTGTGCTTGTCTGTCATCTGCTCTCACTGTTTGATTCCATCTGTCAAATCTTCAGACTTAATGCACCTCTTGGTCTGTGTTTTGTCTTTGTGTGTGTCACTCTGAGTCTGGTGGAAGGAAAGATAGAGACAGACTCTCTTGCCCTCTCGAAGGCCTCGGAAAAAACTGACAAGGTGATTTCAATTTGATTTGTCTTCAATCACAAGACATTAACTCAGCACGACAGAAGACAGACCCAGCACACAGACTCTGATCGAGGATTCTGCATGCAGAGCATGACTTGGTTGAACATCTTATTACCAAGATGTCGTACTGAAATTGCACACAATGTAAGCACGATGGGAGGAACAGGAAAAACCTAACTTATTACACAGTGGTTAGCCCTGGTGCGAGCCTTCCTCATATCTTAAGTAGCTTCCATCAGAATTTGGAACAGTTCTTCCCGGACTTGTAATTACAAGTTGGAGATAGACGTGAATCTCAGATGCTAACAAATCTCCGCCAGCATTAAACAATTCAAATAGCTTCTCATCTCCTGTCACTGATGGTAGGTCATAAGAGCTAGCACTAAATTATGTAATATCCCTGTACAGCTGTAATTTCAATGTTTCCGATTGGATCAGCGTTTAGGGAAATATAGGGAATGGACAATATTGAAGGATTTGAATCAGGACCAATAAAAACCTGATTTGGACATGGCTAGTACTTGGTAGAGATTAGGATTTTCAGGAAACTAATCTGCAACAATGTTGATAATAAATCAAACATTTTGGTAATTTTTTTATGTAAAAAATGCAGAAACTGTTTAGTTTCAGCTTCTTAAATGTGAGTATTTGGTGTTTTTTCTTTTTTTCCAGGGTAATAATTTATAATAAGAAGAATATCTTTGGATTTTGGACTGTTAGTAGTTGTGTGTTATTCATATATTTCTTCTTCCTTGTGAATATTGATGTTGGTCAATCATTTCAAACCACTATGAATTTTTGTCACCACATGTAGTACAATAACAACATTCACTTACCAGGAGACTACAGGAGGCTTTGGCAACAACTCTCTGTTATTCTGTGTGCTTCTCAATGTATTGAGTCATAAACACACAGACGCGGCTGAATCAAGGAATAAGAAAGAAAGAAAATGAAGTTTGTCTGTTCACTGAAGAGCCGATGGCAGATGAGCGGTGCCAGCGTGCAGGTAAAGACAGGCACCTGCCTTCAGCTTCACAGAACACAAGCAGATGGTGGACGTTGCAAATGAGATCTAAATTATTTAATTAACAACAATTTTACACACCGAAATAAAATAACATCCTTCTTTTGTTGCTGTTAATTCTTCCGTCTGAAGTGCCGTCCATTAGGCTTGTTAGGTTGGCTGGTATCACTGCTGCCACATGGTGCATGAGCCTGTGGCAGTGTAATGTTCTGCACCATTATGAATTAATGACCAGGCGAGGTCAAGACTGCTTTCGGCAAAACTAAGTGGCAGCTACAAAGTGGGTAAAAGGCATCTTAGCAGTTGCTCTCTTATGGATCAAGAAATGTGATCTGAAAGAGATAATGGATAGAAATTGTTCTATTATGGCAAGACTTTGCTTTAGTGCCAAGTCACTCACTCTGGTTACACAAGATGAGAAAAATGTAGGAACGTGGGAAAAAAATGCAATCTTTAGGCCTTTGTTGTATTTTTATTGGACGTAGAGTCTAAACTCAGGATTTCATGCATGGTATTAGTACAGTTTTTTCCCTTCTCAGTTTTTCAATTATTTATGACCTTGGGGCAAAAAAAAAAGCAATTTTACTTTGGGAATCAGCAAACGAATCATAACAGAGAGGTCTGATTTTCTCCATGATCTTGCAAGTTTTGTTATTGCAATCAGCAGCTACTGGTTGTGTCTCCCATGTCAATTTGGACAGGCAAGAAGCCAGAGGAATAATCATTCAAATTCTCCAATAAAGTGGTCAAACTAGGACAGCATGGCCTGCTCCTGAAGCAAGGCCTGGGGGGGGGGGGGTGAGCACAACAGAGGTGAGCTGGGTTGAGGCCTTTTCACCAGTAAGGAGAGGAATGCCAAAGAGCCAGAGCTTTGTTTGCAGAAAGTGGGGCGGAATCAACAATAAGTACAAACTTGAACTGACCTCAGTGCAGAGTGCTGGCTCTGCAACAAAACTCTTCGTGGTGACAAGTGAAAAGGTCAGCTGAGGACACTTTAGAGTTCATGGCTGCGGGTGCCATCCTGTGAGTGAAAACCAACACAACTTACTTTCAAGCATGTATAATCCATATTTCCTCACAGGAAATGTGTATGTAGTTATGATATTGCTGTTTGATTGTGTTTTATCCATTTGGAATACTGTGTAAAACCCATTTGTCAAATCTGAATCCCTTCAAATCTCTTCTCATATCTCATTGAATTTCCACACACCTCCAAATGAACGCTTAAACTCCTGTATCTGCTGGATGGGAGAACACACTTCAGTTTTACACTTTGCCACATTACCTGCCATCTGCATTTTACTGCACAAGCCTGAAAATAATGCACCCATAATGAAATGCTGCTTGTCATCCCTTATGATTACAGTCACAGTCCTGCTCTCTAAAGTGAACATCCTAACAGTCAGAATGAGTTAAAGAGAAACTAGCCTTTTCTCTACCTTCCCCTATATTCATATTGTTAGAAAAGTATCCAGGCCTTCCGGTTGCACCTTTTGAATGGAGAACACCTTGGAGCCATATTCACAACTAATTCTGTGTCAACAGCTATTAGAGGGGTACTAGGGGTCTAACATGCTTTTCACAGACAGAATCAGGAGACTTATAAACAGTGTGTAATGTCAAGGTGATGGTCTGACCTCCTCCACCCTCTATACCCCATAGAACCTCGGACACAGGCAGATATTCACAAAGCCCCATCTCTTGATACTTAAAAAAAAACAAAAAAACTGTTCATAAAGGATTTCCATGGATTCATTATCTCCAACTACAGCATTCCCATTATCGTTTTCTTTTCTTGGTGTTTTGTGACCTCCACCAAGGAGGTGTTTTTGTCTGCATTTGCTTGTCTGTCAGTTTGCAGGATTACACATAAACTACTGGAAGAATTATTACAAAATGAGGTGGAAGGATATGCTATAGGTCAGGTAGAAAACCAATACAATTTTGGAGCGGATCCGGATCAGGGTGTGGATCCAGGAAGTTGTTTCACTTTCTTGAACATTGTGAGATAGGGCATTTTATACATGTTTAGAATATTTTCAAAAATGTTTTTCTTACTTTGTAAAGTGGTCTCTGGTACCTTGAAAGGCCCATGAATCCAAGTTATTATTATCATTGTTATCATTAAGGTTGTGTGAAGATTGACTCCTGTACAGACCAAAACACACCTCAACTGCTTATAAAAAACGACAAAACATTGATAGTGGGACAGTGGGTATTTCAAATGGTTAATGGGAATAATATGTCAGTGCTGTGGTGACTGCTTTTAACTGCTTCCCCAGTGCGTCCAAAAAGAATCAGTTACTGCAGGTTTAATGAACAGACATGGCAGATGAAGAATTGGGACTCATTGAGCTTCACGCTTGTCATATCAACTCTAAGTACGCCCTTGACGGCACAAACATCCATCAAACAGTTACGACTTAACATTTAGCTCATGTTACATGGACACAGGCTCGGCACAATTACATCAGTAAATGTTCAGCACTTGTCATAAAACTGATATGAAACAGTTCGGCTGCACTTTTATCATGTTTCCATTTCGAACTAACGCTCCTCATAATTTGATCATAATTGAAAGCACAGCGCTCGTCTATGCAACACTCTGCTTTGATGCTGAATTTCAATTTCACACAAACTCAATTAGCCCTCATCGGTAATAACTGACAGTGTGGTTTGTAAGTAGAGTCACTACATGCACACGTCGACAGAGCGAGAGAGGGAGAAAGAAATAAAGCCTGTATTACTTGTGTCAGTCTCTGCCGTCCCGTGTGTGTGTGCATGTTTACTTCCTTCAGTCTGCGTGTTAGGGTGCTTGATTATTATGTAACACACCACAAACAGAATGCAATTAGCAGTATCAGAGTGGACAGTTCTCTCTTTGATGCTAATGAATAGAAATGTCTGAAGAAGAAGAAGAAGAAGAAAAGGAGGGGAGATGCTCTCCAGCAAAGCCATGTTGCCATGGCAGGGCTGACGCAAAAACAGGACTTCCTCTCACACACACACACACACACACACACACACACACACACACACACACACACACACACACACAGTTGTTGGCTATTTTAAGATCTGCAAGACTAATCCCAGTCCTCCTATTTTGACCATTGTAACTCAGGGAGCAGATGGGGAAGATGCGAGGGGGATCAGAGATCGACGTGGCAGAGGTTGGCGTTGATGAGAGATTGGCAGGTGAGCGTATTATGAGAGCATCGCCTGAAGTGGCAGCAGGCAGGTCAGGGGAGCCACTTGTTAGCAGCTCACCTTTGCCCCTCCAACTCTCTTTCATCTGCTTTCGCAGAGAAAGTCCTCATGTAGACAGACATCCACTTTGGATTGTCTGTCAAATGTCGCCGCAATCTCTCAGCATGAGGGAAAGTTTAATCTCTGATGTGTTTCTAAAGGAGAGAACTTAAATTGTTGTGCTACTAATACCATCGCAGATCCTCAACGATTGCACAAAATTGTTCACGACCTCTGTTGGCATTTTCATGTTGCTGAACGCCCCTGGGAACCTCGTGCCTGTGAGTGTGACACGAATAAACAGACGCTTTTAGCGACTCCTCCACGTGCACTACCCTGTCGTACGATTTTGCCCGTATTGACAGCAGAGATGCAGCACTGGACAAATGCCACTTTGGATTCCTTGTGAGATGAGTGGGTGGGAGTCGGATTCTATTCTAGGACGTGGACAGGTTTGCTTTGCAGACATCAATTAGTCTGGAAATAGCAGCAAGTCGGAGAGCTTATTACCAGGATGAATCATAGAGGAGGCAGACACCTGCGCCGTGCTGTTTATAATGGAAGATCTCAGGCAGCTGCCAGGCACATCTGGGTAAAGTCACAGAAGATCACGTGTGACTTGATCTGAAAGCCTCGGTGAATCAATGGGCATCACCTGCTTTGTCTTCAGGGGGAGCAGCCGGGTGCAGGAAGCGACGTAGATCATGTGATTTCCTTGACAACACACAGACACTGTACTCAGCTCTTATCACCTAAAACTCTCTTGACATCTTCGTCGGTGTCTTCTTCATACGTGTCAGCTTTTTCACTTGGAGATATCCGTTTTTTATTTGTTGTTTTTTCATTTTTGCGTCTGTCACACGTTTTAAGCGTCATCAATCCCCTCACATTATAGGACATTAGGACATTATAGGAGGCCAGGTGGAGAAAGTCTGCAAAAACTGCGAAGCGTCTCACACGCACCTCCTCGGGAGAAAATACGGAGGAACTGAGGAGTTCCGTTCATGTCTGACAGCATCTTAAGTTAGTGAACGGGAAATGGAGCGAACTCTCTCAGAGTGGTGTGATCTCACTGTTGACTGACTCCCTGTAAGTTGCAGATCTGCTCCAGTTGACACGTTGCTTTTATTCTACCACTCAAAAGAATAAAACACATTTACATTAAGCCGGATCACATATTGTTTGTTTTACCTCACAGTTGAATCTTGAATCAGAATGACACTGGTGATGTTAACTTGGAAGACTTAGCACATTCCAGATAACATCAAGCTGTATAAAATGTCTTTCTTTTTGCTTCTGAATATCCATCGAACATTTATATATGATCACTAACTTCATGATGATCCTTTGGTTTAAAATTGTGTCAATTAGATTAAGCGATGATATTAAATTTGGGCAGTAATGAGGGTTACAGTAGGATATTACTTTTTTTTTTATAGTTCTGCTTATGTTTCTTTATTCTACAGTACATACATTTGCATATATTTGGCCCAACAGAGGAAAATATAGTTGTAGAATTACCTTAAAACACATTACAAAATTTATTTTAGGAGAAAAGTAATATTCTGCCCGTTTAATATAGGACTCCTCAATATTCATCATGGTTGGAAACTCTTCCTGCCACGTTTGGCTCTGCTCCAGGAGAAATCAGCAGTTAATCAACATCTCAGTTCTCACAGTCAGTGTAGGGACAGTGTTTGTGTTTGTGTTTGTGCGGACACACACTGCTCCTCAAGGTGCTACTAGCTCCATCCATCACCACGATCCCACTGCAGGGGCAATGCAGGAGAAGATGTCTAATGGGGCTTGTACTGTCACTGGCCTCAGGTTATACAGACCCAATGTAAATGGAGCTGTCATCACAACTTGCAGTCTGCAGTAAAAATCTTAAGTATGTAACATGGCAACTAAAAATATGTGTTATCTACTGATCTCAAGAGGGGATGGATTAAAGAATAGCACTGGCTGAACCAGCGACGTCACTTCTCTGACTTGATTGGTTCCTCAATTTATTTGTATATTTACAGCATTTGCCTTGTGCTCCAACTAACTTCCTGTCTGCACTGGAAGTGGGAGTGTGTTATATTTACATCTGTAACTTATGATCACTATATCAATATCTATTAAGTGTTATTATTGACAGAGCAGGAAGTAAATGAAGGACCCTCCTCCACAGCAGTCTGATTTACATCAACTGCTACTTAAGTCATGTAGATCTGTAATTCAGTTTAACAACCAACAGACCATCCTACTGTTGTAACAGACATGGTGAATGGTTCGAGAGTAATGTGATATCATAAAATGTCATTCTATATATTTTTCTTTAAAAATATTTTGATTAATTACACTAATACACCACAGTCCTGCACAGGTTCTAATTTAATTTTGCAAAACCTTACCTGCAAAGCTCCACGCCACAACTGACCCATTTCCTGCCCCTATCTTTAAATTAATAATGGACCGGGCCAAAGCAATTAATATGTCTCACAACCTGGCCTGAATCCATAACATTAATTAAACACAGTCACTCACTTTAAAACCCACTCAGATTGTCTGTCTGCAGCCCTCTCAGGTTCCTCCGCCCTGCACAATGTACTGTTCTATTCAGATGTGCCAACACTTGCTCGGCTCCAGCTTGTTGTTGGTGTAAAGCAAAAGGACACAATGACCAGTTTTCTCTAATCATCTCCGTATCCACAGGGACAGTCCTAATGCTGTCAGTCTGCTGCTCATTTTTGGACAGATGATGACTTGTGGACTGACAGGAGGTTGTGTCTTAAGCATTCCTGATTTAAAAACAAATAATGGCAGCTAGTCTGACAAAAAAACTGAACCTTCATTGTAATTTCTAAAGTCTCTTTTCTTCCTTCTCATGTTCATTTGACCAACTGCCCATATGGTCCCTTTTAGTTCTTTTTTACCCATAATTAACATTGACTACATTATTTAACTGTTGCACATGATTTTTGTAGGTCGCCTGTTGGGGAGCATAGGGGTCCAACTTTTGAACTCAACAGTCCATGACTTGAATATATTATTGCGTAACAAATTAATATAGCATCAGAGCACTTAATAGTTTTCACTATAGAAACATTGAGCTGCTGCTTCAACACACTAGTGAACTAGTTGTGAGCATGTTCACTACAAACATAAACCTATGACAGAAATCGTCTTTTCAAAGTGTATCAGGAAGAAGAAAGAGAAAGAAACAAATGCAACAAATGAAGGGGGTCGGCTGCAGAAGGTCAGAACAGCGTAGACATACATTGACAACATACTTCAGTTTCATTCAAATATTTTAAAACACAGCACATGGAATAACAAGGGTTTAAATGGACCCGTGGTCATTTTTACTCTAGTAAGCACAGTTAGCCAGCAAATGGTTGTCATTAATAACGAGACAAAAGTCAAGCAAGAGGAAAAGAAGGAAGAAGTTTAGTTGGAGTTCAAAGACTAGAGGAAATATAAACCAACTGTATGAGCCTTTATTTTGTCTTTTTTTTTGTATATTTATACTTCTAATAACTGGGCAGTGTGCCTACTGGCTGATTTCAGACACACAAACAAATAGTGAGGCACTTAAGTCTGTGGTAAAACATACAAAGTGGAACAGTTGCACCGCTCTGAAATGAGTCTGTTTCCCTGGGGTCACCCGTGGTTTACAGTTGCGAGACATTCCTGGCAGTTAGAAACCTGCCAATGGTTCTGCATCTTCAAACACAAGTGGCAGTTGTTAGTATTTTAGGAGGAAATCTCCCCTCCGCACAATGCCACAGATTCTTTCCATTGTTTCCCTCGTGTCTCTGAGAGTTCTGATGATAAAAACTGCTCTGTGTCTCATTATTCCCCGTCAGAAATTCAGCATGTTTCCAAGGCAACCGCGGTGCCGCTAGCCAGCTGTCCAAAGACAGATAACGTAGCAGGAATAGTTGAGAGGGACACCTTTTATATTTCCATTGTGATCCCATTGAAAGCTGCCATGTCACCTCTAGTGGGGGTGTGTGTTTACCTGGACGACATCACCTGCAAAACTAGTGACAGGAATTTCAGCTTCTTGTAGGATCTTATGGCTCAGTTTCTTTCCAAGAGCCATTTAAAAGAACAGTTCATTGTTCTATTTTTTTTTAGGTGGCAGTTTTTGCTAGGATGATGTGTTAATTAATCACTTGGAAAATGATAGAATGGGGGTAATACTTGGCACAGTTATAAAAAGGAACAGCTCGAGAAGCGTACAAGTCGACTCCTGTTCCGTGGAAAAAAAACAATAATCATTCTTCAACGACACACCATCATCAAACCCTCTTGTTCACTGAATTACAGGCGAAGATTTGTTAAAACGTGCTTTCTAGAGGTCTGGGAAAGTCTTACAGAGCCCTGAATTCAACTTACCATTTGCAAAAAGAAGCAGCAAATCTTCATATATATATATATATATATATATATATACACACACACACAAGTTTGACATTTTGGGCTCAAAATTAAGTGATTACCTGAAATGGTTCCAAATTCGATTCCCCCCAATGGAAATATTAAATAAGTTATTATTTGCTGCAGCAGAAAAAAAAAATCATGTTATTGTTATATAGGCTACTGTTGGGTGGGAATAAAAATGTGATATAATATAAAATAGTTGTAGTCCTTATCATCCCTGCTGGTTTCCCATCATGCTTTTATACTTAGGCCAGTATGATGGGGAGAGTTAGATTTCCATTGTATTATATTGTATTTGGTTTAAAAAGGTCTTTAAAAAGTCTTAAATTAGAAATGTGAACCCTTCAAAACGCTGTTAAAGTTGTGTTTTGGTTAAAAAGCATGATATGTTATCTTTTATTGATGCACTTCTGAGTGCACTTTAACACAACCTTTAAACTTGGATGCATTACAAGACTTTGAATTCATACTCTTCAGCATGATTGTTCCCAACAGTTTCCAATGTTTTCAACACCCTCACTGAAAAACTACAACTGCATTGAGGCATGAACGCATGTGTCTCTGTTGAAGAGTGAAGGAAGTACACATGTCTATACCAAGATCATAAGTAATGTGTGAATCTGTTACAAATATGAAATGCACCTTCTGATTGTGCGAAAAAGGCAATCAGACCGAAAAATGTGCATCCCTCCACTCGAACCATCCCAGTGTCATATAAGTTACCATGACAACCGGAGGCTGAAGAGGATTGCTCCTGTTGAGCTGGTGCCTGCTTTTGTTCCAAAGGTTTGCCTGTCTCTCCCGTGGCCGCAATCACCTCATGATAATCAGAAAGAATCTTCATGGAAAGAAGATATTCCCCTTAAGAATGTGTTAAAAGCCAATCAGAGAAGACTCACTTAAAAAGCATTTACACTTACTCAGCATTTACTAAGCTGCTGGAAAATCTAAAAAAACTAGATGGTTCTTGCTTTTTTCCAGTGGTTTAAAAAACACTATAAACGCAGACACGTCCTTGTCATTTAAAAGTACAACCAGACCACATTTTACTTTGGGGATTTTCTATCACTGTTCAAAGAGATGGTGGTTTAGAGGATTTATTGTGTTTGTTGTAGTAAACCTAATGCAAAAAAAAAAAAACAATCAGGGTCTCATTGTGTTTTTAAAAAGTGTTTGACAAAAGGAACAAAGATCTGTGTTTCCTATCTGTGGCAGCAGTTAGGAAACAGTCATCGAGCCACTCATGGCATCCCCATAATCAACACTTCTGCACCTGTTGAAGAGGATTAGCATGTGAGCCCACTTTCACCGTCTGTAATCCCCCTTTAATATGCACTCCCTGTAATAATGAGCTGCTTGACTTCACTGATAGCACGGCTTGAATCTGATTCAAAGCCACCCTGTGGCTTGTCGAGCTCCCTCTCTGCCTCAGCAACTAAACTTTGTTCTGCTGTTTTGTCTATAACCCCCCCACCACCACCAGCAGCAGCATCCCCCCTCCTCCTCCTCCACACATCTCAAGCAGCAAATCGGCGACTCATCTTCCGGCGCTCTGATCTGAGGGGGCACAGGGCATCATTTACCACATGCATGCACGCGTGCCAGTGGGCTACACTGTGTTCCTGTCTTCTTCCAAATCCTAGTGGTACAAACCTCTAATAGGATTTAATACTAACTTGGAATTGTTAGATTGGGAAAACATACATACAGGAAAGACAATCAATATTTTTCAAATAGCTTATCCCATGAACAGAGGACACATCAGCAGATTAAAATCCCACAAAAGTCCTGTTGTCATTATGTTGTTAACTTCTCAATGGTATCTGTGATGATCAATGCGCCCAGATAATTTCTGGTTTGACTATTGGCAGATTCCCTCTGCCTGCTTTGGGTATGCAAGGGGAATGAAACCAGTCACTCAATAAATAATAACAATGCTGTTTTTCTTCCTGTGTAATTTCCATGCAGCCTACAAGAAAACAACCTACCTCCCTCTCTGCTGCTGACAGACGGATGGGTGTGATGACAGAGAATGGAGGTTGGAGTCAGAGTAGACAGAAACGTTTCCGTGGCCCTTACACGCCCCTTTGTCTTTACATGTGGATACTCAGTTACTGACAAAACCCTGAATGGTTCCAAATAGCAACACTGGAAAGCACCAGCTTTGATTCTCATTCAATGTATAAACCATACGGGTTTAGCTGATTAGCATTGGTTAATAAGACAGTCCCACTGCCAGAACTGTCCAGGTGGAACCATCACACTTTAGAATGTATGTACACAGTTTTAAACTAAACTGTAAAAGAAGTTAAGAAAGCCACATATCAAATCCAGCACCATCTATCCCATAGACTGTCTATAACAATGGACATATACTTCCGGTCCTGACACCTGCATTCTCTCGAAAGACCAGCAGATTCTAACTCTCACATGATTTACAAAGACAATAAATTTACTAAAGAGTTTATTACTCAATAGTTGAGTGATCTCAACAATAAAACATGATGTTGACTGTGTAAATTATTGTCCCATTTACAGCAAAGCAAGGTCTTTATTGGGTCATGAAGAGCCAGTACCATTCCATCGGGTGCAAGTGACATGTGTAGACTGAAGTTCTCAGTCTCACCCAGATGCACTTCACAAACCAATGGCTGACGTCATGGTGGGTTGGCACTTGGTTTCGCCCTCACGTTTACGTACTGTACAGTGACACTGACATTTCTCATGTCACTGTCACTGCACTGGACAGAAACTTGTCAAAGCTGATGTACTTTTCACTCTACAACAGCAGAAAAGCACCGATACCTGCACTAGAAAAGACCAGCATGCAGTTCAACCAACCATATCGCTTTATCACACATCTGTCAATTAACTGACAGAACAACCAAAACAACAAGCCTGGTTTACATTTTGTATTAAAGCAGCACTCGCTCTTTTTGTAGCCACCTTATTGTTCAGAGTCTTTTTGTACCATATTCAGCTGAGCCGGCAGAGAGATGTCTTCATTTTCTCCCTCAGTCTCAATGAATCCCAAGACCACCTTATCTGCCTGTGTGTTCTTTGTTTAATTATGAGCCACTGATTAAAATTCTACTCATCTTGTGACGCCTGCAGTGCAGCAACCCCAGAAACACACATACACCGACAAGGAGGCAGGAAGCTGACATTTCAATATTGATTCGCACCTCCAGCAAAGAGATGAAGGACTGTGGCCACAGGAGAGCGGGGGAAATTCATCAACGAGAGCTTGTGATAAATGACAGTGACAAATACTGTGACACAAATGTTAAAGGTCGTGTGTGGCATTGGGCACACAGTGCACCTCCCCGACGAGGAGAGTGAGCCATGTCATGAGCTCCTCTCCCAGCTCAAAGGAGGGACCAGCAGGGCAACGACCAGCTAAATGTCACATCTGCCCTGTCGACGTGTGCCCACGCAGCGAGCTGACAGCCCCGCGGTGCCACAGCCTTCCACTGCATTGCCTGTCTATTACAAAGCATCCATATCAGGGCTGGCACACAATAGGAACTGTCAATACCGCCTTAGTGCCGCACCCCCATGCAGACAATCATTGCTCATAGGTGGGAGTTTGTCCTAGTGTGTTTGGAGAGATAACGGCGCAGCCCGGACTTTTCGTCAGAAAATGAAGAGGCTGTTTAACTTCCCTCTCTGCTGGACGTCTCTCCTCTCTGTGCCATTCTTTTCAAATCCCTCTTGGTTCACAGTCACGTGCACGAACGCCTTGTTCAAGCTGCTGCCGACAGTAACTGTAAGATGGATATCAAGCCGTTTGTGTGAGTTGAAACTTGCAACTACACAGCGGTACAGTTCAGTCATCCCATTTACTTTGTGGCAAATTGATGGGAGATTGCTGTTGTATGAAGCGTGTCTGTGGCATTGATAGATACATATGTATCTACATAACTGGCAGATATTTTTTTTTCTGGATTACAAGGAGACGACTTGAAAGCCAAGGGGGGGAAAAGGACATGAAAAAATGTGACAGTTATTGAGGGATTATGCGTCATCATTGACATTTGCAGAACATTTTTATCGAGCTGAATTCATTATCTGGTGAATTACTCCCTTTTTAGCACCTAATCAGCCTGCAGAGGATTAGTTTCAGCTCCTGTAAAATGTATTTCATGCTTCAGCTTCCATGGAAGCGGGGCATGAAACACCACTCAGACCAGGGAATATGTCATCGGCATGTAAATAAATTACATTTAGTTTGAATGGTAAGAGGGAGCTTAAATAAGTATATAGCAAAATACACTCCTTCATAAAGTACTCCTGACATACTACAAGTAATACTATCAAACAATAGCATTTCCTTGAGCCTATTTGGTATTCTCACTGTTTCATGTCATCCAGACAAGTTGCTCTGTGACTGACCTTTAACTGAAGAGGGAATTGAGTTATCCATCAGGCCTATTTATATGGAGAACAGCACATTATTAATATGTTAATACCTGCCAATGCCTCCCTGTTCTCATTTAAGAAAGGAATAGCTTGACCTTTGGAGGCAACCTCCGTTCAAAGTCAAACTGGCCTAATTTAAGAAAGTTGTTTAATGTCAAATTGCCCTAAATCCAGGGAAGCATCATAAGCATGGGTAGAGCACTGGTGAGTGTAGCGATCTTCAATTTTTCGCTTTGTGATAGTGTAATGACGATGACATGATTACATTGTATGGTAATAGTATGGAACTGCAATGTTATAGCATACAGACAATCAGCTGACCAAACTACAAAGTTGTATTGTGATGATGGAATCTGAAATGTCATAATAGTAACGTAATTCAGCAAAAGATTGTAAATTGAAATTCAAAAGAGCGAAGAATTGAGAACAGATATTTAGTTTCTATCTTGTTTTTGGGGATTTTTGGAAAAAAAGAAATACCATGACTTATTTAGTCTCTTGATCTGTGCATGAAATAAAACCCCAAACACTTGACATTAGACTGTTCGCTACATTCAAATAAATGTAAAAGCTCCACTCAGTCACTGAGCTGTGATCAGCTGAAACAAACAGTGGAAGCCGTGATGAGCAGTTGAGCAGTCAGTTTTATTGGTGAACATAGATTTCATGAAAAAACAGATGAGCTACAGAGGGAAAGTTTGAGTGTATGATCACATCAGTATTTTTGTATTCTATAGTATAGTTCGTACTGGCCACTGAGCTGACTGACAAAACCACTGACATTATGTCACTGTGGATGTGATTCTCAACGCAGCTGCTACATGTCTAAATCATAAATGATAGACGCTATATTAGATGACACCTTCAATAACATTCAGGTTTTGGGTGTAAACACTAAAATGAGGAGATTTACAGTAATTCTGAACTTTCATTTAAATTTGGCATGCCACATATTACAGCATCCCACCACCACTCCTTTCTAAAAGAAGTGGGACCGTCTTTTCATACACACCAATGACTCTCGATCAACTTTGCCAGGCATAAACCTTCGCTGAAAGTGAAAAGAAATTCTCGCATCCACACTAAAATGGGGTCTTCTCCAAGTTCCATCCTTCCACCAAGTTTTGTTGAAACACGTTTAGTAGTTTGCATAATCTCTCATCTTAAGAACTAGATCAATATTAAGTCAACAGGAAAAAAAGTCAATATTGTAAATCCTTTAAACTGAATATACAGTTGTTACTGTTAAATAATTTCTTTATCACAGCCAGAGACATATTAACACTGTTAATCAAGAAGAGCACAACTTAGCAAACAGTCATAGTGCTGACAGGACACCAAATAGACTTTGCTGAGCATAGTAGTATGGATAAAGCCTTGCATCCTTTGTATTAGGGATGTGGATTCACATGTTTTTCACATCTCAAGTTGTCATGTAATAAAATGGTGTTAAAGTAAAACATGAAACAAATTAAACTCCGGAGTAGTGTGGACAGCAGGCGAACATAGCAGAGGTTATGTGTTTTCAAACAAAAACATTATGGTATGGATGTAGCCTAAGTCTTTGTTGAAATACTCAGAAGGCCCTGATAAAGGGACAATCCATTTTAAAGCAACGCGTTGGATGTGTAAATGATTCATTCACGTCAAAATGAGCTTTTAAGCCAAGAAATTCTTTGCAGCATTAGAAGTTAACTTTGCACAGCACCAGCTGGACTGTGTCTGCATAATCCTGCTCAGGTCATCATGTCTTTGCTTCGGCTGAATGTACGATTGAAGAGAACAGAGGCTGATTTGGTAACATTTTGGAGCCTCATGGGACACCAGTTTAAGCTTTGTGATTTAAACATTAGCAGCACGGATGGCCTGTCCTTGTGCAAAGACTCAATGAATGACTTAAAGGTCAACTTCCACACACTTTCATTCCAGGAGGTGAGGGAGTTCAATTCAGTCGACTTAATTCAGGTGGCTGTAGTAACAAGGAGGGAGGGAAATTTCATTGAACATTATTATCCCTTGAAATGGGCTGAGCGGTGTGTGAACCAGAAACCTTTAATGATCCCCAGATCCACACGCTGTCCTCGTCTTTGTTTTTTAAAACTCCTCAGAGAGCATGCTATGAAGCAGCACTTCCTAAAACCCGGTCACATTTCTGGAAAGAGAAATGTTATTGAAATACCGCATCACAAGCAAGTTCATTACAGTGTCTGCCTTACACTGGACTGCGGCGCCTACGGCTCCAGCCATGGCATGAAAAGAATGGTGGTCCAGGCCGCTGAGAGTTCTCTGTTTGTGTCAAAGCACAGAGCTCCTGACATTTGTGTTTAGAAGGAGCGATAAACAGAGATAGGACTTGCTGTGCCCGACTAATAGATGGCCTCCGAGTCTGGTAAGGTCGTTGGCAAATGAGCCTCAATCTCCCCTCACTTTTAATGATCTCCCATGTGTGCTTTAGCTGTTTGAACACTGTTCCAACGACTGAGGCAATTTCATTAAACCACATTGTTTAATGTGCACACTGGTGTCAAGTGTAGACCAAACATACCCAGGGGTGAAGCAAGGTTTAAGCCATTTTAATGTAATATACTTTGACCTGGAGAAACATTATGTAATGTATGACCTTCATTGAGCTGTACTGTAGAGTTATGGGACTTTCATCAATATAAAAAAATAACTCGTTTCCTCCCACAAGTCTCCGGCAGAGCCTTGCCCCCCTATATAAATCAACGTAGCCTATGATTACTATACATTTTCACGACAGAGACAAGTTAAGCTCCCTACAGAAACTTAATCATTTATCATAAGCGACAATATCTTTTATATTCTATCAATGTTTTCATATATATTTGTATTTATCTTTCTGTGTTGAAGAGTTGGTTGGATTGTAGCCTTCGTGGCTGAAATGGGTTGTGAGGTACTCGCTTGTAAAAAAGGAGTGTACTGAATTCCCAGCAAATTTTGTTCCTATAAAGCGCTGCCCATAAAGTTTGAAAAGACCTGGCGATGTTATCAAGATGTAGATGCCAGTATTGATTAATATTTTATTAGCTCCTGCATATATCATGCATCATTCTGACAGATGGGGCAGTAAAAAAGATTTAAGACTGATAATCATGTAGTTTAACATTGTGATGCCTGATCTGACCAAAAAGCCAGTAGTTCCACTGAGAGCTGAAATTTCCTGTGCTGTTGTGAAACTCTGTTGTGAACTGCGTTGACTTTCAGAGTATGGTTGAAAGGGCAGATTGAATTGACAAATAAACACAGCAATTTCGCTCACCTATACTTAAATTGCGATTTACATTGTAGTTACTTTATCTTCTACTTCTGTTTTTCTACATAGTTTTAAACAAGATACATCCTTCAGTGAATCTTATTCCTACATGAATAGAAACTTTTGGTTTCTGTATAGTGTTCACCGAATTCAAGTTAAGAAGATTAGATGAGAATTTTGAACACTGCATAGAATGTCTTTTTTTTTCATGGTGATTCCAGTCAAAGAATGCTAAAAACAGACAATTATTATTTGTTCATTCATTCTTCCCAAGACTGGGAACTTGGTTGGTTCTGATGTTTGGTCCAGATTATCAAGTAATGTACAGTATTTACAGATCAAGCCTTAAACCTCCCGAACTGCTCATCAGGGCCCTCCTGATTTATATGAACCACATTGGATATTAAGGTTTAGTTTAAATCTGGATAATTGCTTAAGTTAAGTTAAGTCTATCCTGGAGCAGTTTTGCAAAGCACTGGTTAACAGTCTAGCCCTTGAGGGTAACTGTAGCTAGCGTGCTATTGTTGACAGATAAGTTGAAATCTCACCTCCCGTTCTTGTTGAAGAATAGAAAACCATTCACTCAGCCTTCTGCTTTTCACCAATAACATCAAAGCTAGCTCCTCATGAGATCACATTGGGTGCTACATTGCTCGCTCTTTGCTCACTCTGTCACAATAATCTCACTAATATCCTGTGTGGGATGTACCAGTCCTTTCAAATCGTGTAGTGTGTAAGTTTTGAGATGGGAGAGACGAACATCGGTGAAGGTTTCTCCTCGTGTGCATGATGCAACCTGATTTTAAAATCAATTAGGATTTAAAATCTCTAGTAGTCTAAACCCAGCTTAACTGCTCAACAAAAACATTTCTGACACCCATATTCAATTTGCTTTGCCGGGATTCCTGGCTGACAAAACAATTAGTGCAGCTGCTCTGCAGAGATGTGCAACGTTTCTGACGCTCGCCCCGACATGACACTGGTGGAGCATGGAAAGCTATGCTGCCACTCCACAGGTTTAGCTTTGTCATTCACACACCGGCCTCATTAGCTAGCTGACCCTGTGTTTGCACTGAAAAGTAGCCATTAAAAATACAGTGGATAAATTAATATATATGGTGAGCTATAGGGAGGTTATGCAGGTTTGTTGAGAATAAAATCCGAGCCCTAACCTAATGATAATGTGACTAAATTCTCAATTTTTTATTATTAGATAAACATCTAAAACAAAACAAAAATTGATAAATTCCAGCAAACAAAACAAAAAAGCATAACCCAGACTATGAGGGAGGGTAATAAGCATGTTCAATGATCAAACGATGAATACTGGCCGAAGTACAATGATTTAAAACCCTTCAAAACTGGGCCAGAACATTCCCAGTTTGAACATAAATGCAGGTTTTTCAGAGACTAATTTGACGGAAACCACATAACCTGTTAACTCTATGTCGGAGCGGGGGTGATGTTGTCCACAGGATGTTCTTAGAAAACTCAGTTCAGTTAATTTACCAAATAGCTTTAACAGCGGACGTGCAGCGAAACTCCCAAGTGACAGAGGCTGCCAGTTTAAATTGTCCTCCCCAAGACCTATTTAAGTTGTCAGCTCAAGAGCCTCTGTTGAAATCACAAAGGAGGAAGGTGATGAATAGAGACGGAGACCAAAGAGGAGCACAAGAGCTTCGGAATACACACTGGCCATTGTGCTGTGTTTATGTCCATAGAGTTTGAATTAATATTTCAAGAAAATATAAAAGTGGCTCTGTGGCCACCACATTTTCTATATAGAAACCACCATTTATCATCCTTACAAAACATCTTCAAAGGCCCCATTAAATGAAAAAGAAGTTTTTCAAATAGTTAACACTGCATCCATGTGTTAATAGTTCATTTATCTCTTATTACATGCAGAATATGTTGAAAACCTATATAATTGTATTAATTGTTAAGGGATGTAAAGAATCCTCTGCCAGCTTCAGATCTCAAAACATACGTGGCCTCATTCCAAAACCTATTTGATCATGGTCGTCCTCTTTCTATGTTTCATCCCTGTCCGACTCGTCAATTAATCTGAACAAAGCCTAAAACTCCATGAAAAGCAGCTTCTTGCAGATCGGCCCACTATCGCAACATTCTGAGAGGAGGTTTATAAATGCATAACATCCACTTACAGCCCACAATCCCATACAGACTGTGGCCTGTGTATTCCCTCTTATCTCTACAGAGCAATTTAGCATCTTTCAGCACAGTCGTCCTTTTTACAGAACACATCTTTGCTGATTTGGTTCACATCAGATATTCTCCTCAGGGATTGGGACCAAAACAGAGTTCATAGGATGAAAAAGACAATCAAGTTTTGCATACAGCGTGTACAGCAGGGCTACAAGATGAACATGTTAGTATAAACACATTTTTCTGTTTCCTTTTATGACTATTTATTGCCATTATTTTTTTTATTATTGTTTTTACTCCTACATTTTCTTTCTGGGATGTGTTACTTCATTGTATATCAGTGTGTTCTGTGTGGTTATGTTTGTTGTTGTTTAACATTTCCATCTATACTATAGGCAATGTGCTCATATTCTACATTTTTCTGGTTATAATAAAAAACATAAAGCTGTATAAAGTGTTTTCATGAGTCAGTTTATGTAATTGTAAGCATAAAGTTCTAAATACTTCACATTTAATGGTTCCAAGTTCTCAAATGTGGTTTAGATTTCCTATTTTGTTTTCTATTTCCACTTCCCACTGCAAAAAACACAGTGATGGGCCTTTGTGTTTAACTGCACGTGTCTCGACATATCTTTAAATAAGCTCAAGATTCTACTTTAACTACTTTGATTTACAAGTAGTTGTTGGGAATTTCAGCTGCCACTTCACAATCTGATGCCACTGTTCCTTTAAGCCACTCAGAGGGGATTAGTGAGTCCATTAAATTAGTTTGACACCCCACTTTCACTCAGCTAATTGTGTGAGCTACAAGGACAACGACAAAGCCAGTGAGAAAGTAGTCAGCTCCTTACTACGTGGAAGTCAGCTGCTGTCACAGACAACATACACCTTCAAGGGCATGGCACTGACTCACTGCATTGTTGGTGTTGAATACTGACCTTTTAATTAGGCCCCATCTGATATTTTGGTACTTTTGTAAAATCAGGACAGAACTTTCAACTTCTACTTTTTTGCTGTAACAGGCATTTTACTGCTCAATATTTGACAATCATACATAATTAAAATACTTACATAGATTTCCATATAAGATTATAATTAATAATAATAATAATATCTATCTTTATTCTCATAACATGTATAGGTTTTGAAATCCAATAATACCTTAAGAGTTGCACCTGCTTAAAGTTCTGAAATAAGAAATATGGCTGTTAAATTCCAGAGAACATGTATTACCACAGGGCATTAGAAAACTCTTCCTTTTAAGCTCTTTCGGGACTTCTGAGGAAAATAAAAACAGCGTCCTGAATCTCAGAATATGGCCAACAGGTTCGGATTTCTTCCTTGGAGGAAAATGACCAGAGGGGAAATTTACAGCCCCTAGAGAATTCGAAGGCAGCTGATTTATCTTCAGCTTCCACATACATTGATGAGACTTCTCTTAGAGTAGTGCTGTCGGTAAATCCAGAACATGGTTTGCTGTTGCAAAAAAGATACACCATCCATGGAGACGAGTATTTTGTTTTCCCAACTTGAATCTGGATCTAAAGAGGTAAAGTAAGATTTAACCTTGCTAAAAGCGATGCTAAGCTGGCGACTGTCTGCTTTATGTGCAGTGGTACAAGGACATATCCTGCAGCTCTGATAGCTGAGGGAAGAGATACGTTCCCCGATTGAAGTCCAGTGGATGAGGGGAGAACTGATATAAATAACCCAGGGAAATAAAATCATGGGCAAAGGATGAATAAAGAAAAAAATTGTAATTTATTAACAATGAACTAAGAAAATACGTTCTAAAAGGGAAAGCGACACTGACTAGCAGCAGTAACAACTGAACTCAAAGCCACAACCTAAAACAAAGTAAATGGTCATGCTACCAACACCAGCACACACGACTTAAGCAGAGACAATCACCACATCCACAACACACACAGCCTGCATGCTGCCACTTGGCACACTGGGGCCGGCTGGCTGCTTCACTCCACCTCTTAACCACCATGGCCTTGATTGGTGATTGAGCCCAGCCCTGGACACTCACACACTGCAACTGCAGGGAAAAGGGTGGAACCTGAAGGGAGACTGGGGAGAGAGAGCAGAGAGAAAACACAACAAGGCACGTAACACTGACCATGAGCCTCTGTGTGTGCGACGCCATTACCACAGACAGGAGAGTCCTGCCACGGACATGGGCACTGACATGTGCATACTCATATGTTACTGAGTGTCCAACTTTAATATCAAAGAGAGGACATATTCTTTCCATCATTATTTGCCGCAGTCGAAAGCATCACTTGCAGAGGAAACAGTGGTGTCAATGTGCTGCTTAGACCAAACACAATAAAAGGCAACTTAAAAAACTAAAACAAATTAACTAATACTCTGAATCAGATAAGGGACATAAAGTAGTAACTGAGTTAAAGCCTGTAATTCACAGGTCGAAATGTTTGACTTTTCCAAAGCTGCTTAACCTGATGATGTTTCCTCTTTGAACAGGAATCTACAACAATGCTAACAGCTGAGGCTGTAGTTGTGCACAGCAGTGCTTGGAGCTAATTGCTAACATCAGTGTGCTAACATGCTCACAATGGCAATGCTATTCAATCAAATCAATCAATCAAATTATATTTGTATAGCCCATATTCACAAATCACAATTGGTCTCATAGGGCTTAACAAGGTGCAACATCCTCTGTCCTTAACCCTCAACAAGAGTAAGGAAAAACTACCAAAAAAAAACATTTTAACAAGAGAAAAAACGTTGAAACCTCAGAGAGCCACATGTGAGGGATCCCTCTCCCAGGATGACAGAAGTGCTAGAGATGCCACGTGTAACTGAGAATTCAATGCTGATGTTGAACAGATAAAAGCTGTGACCCAATCCAGGCGCTGTTTCCTTCGGAGTAGGGTTGGGCGATATGCTAAAATTTCAGTCAGCGTCAGCACAACGAACATTGATTGACAATATATAATTGCAAAGGTGTGTTTGTGATGTGTGTGTGTGTGAGCGTGTGTGAGAGTGCACGCTCGCGCACAGAAGAGATCTTTACAAAGAAGAACACTAAATCATTTACTTGGGATTATTTTGGTTCATGTGTTCGGTTTGTGTTTGGCCTTGCAAATATGCAGTGCGGCAAAAGATTGTAACATGACGAATTTCCCGGCTCTATATGCAAAATATCAAGAAGGTCATTTGTGTTCGTGAAGACCATATGATGTTGTATTAACCAAGTCTGAGTTTACAGATGCAGCTGAAGATACTGTGTGTGTGTGTGTGTGTGTGTGTGTGTGTTTGTGTTTGTTTGTGTCAGAGGGAGAGCGATAGAGAGAAAGAGAGATGGCAGATTCAGAATTGGCTGAATGAATGAATGTGCACAGCTATGAAGAAAGATTTGACTCAATTAATTTGAAGACCGCAACTACGCTGTCCCATTTTAAAGGCAACATCCATCAAAGGTGGGTCCCTTCCCAGGATTCATAGTATGTCTGTGACTAACCTAACGATCTATATGCGGGTAGCTGAGCTTCAGTAAGTGCAGTTGCTCAAAGTAGCTAATGATGAAACGGTAACAGCGGGACAAGCTGGTGACGCAAATTACGAAATCCCCCTATGTCTCATTTTAGCGCCGCCTCCATGGACTACTCAGCCTACAGAGGCCACCTCTTTGTAGACTGAGTAAACCGAGTCCTCCGAAAGATGCAGCTGTTAAAAAGCATTAGTTTGTTGATTAGCATGCAAACGTTTGCCCCACCAAACACGGAGGCAATTCTGCAGACTGCATGAAAAAACACGAAACCATAGCAAGCCAATCATTTAAACAAGTCCATGTCTTGAAGAGACTCTGTGGGACAAATAATGCTTTTTTAAATACCTAATTTTCTCACAGCCTGGTTCACAGAAATCTTTCCCATTATAATAGTATGATATTGTGACATTTACAAACAGTGAAAGGTTGGTGCCAAGAATATATAGAGTACATTTTGTGATGCTGTTATAAGGGAAGTGAACAATGAAACCGAATGGAAAAAGATCAACAAAATAAGGGAGCAGCCACACATGTGCTCAATTTAAAATCAATAAGCAAGCAAGGAAATTAGGCATGGATGATAAATTGATGTGGAAAAGTATTTGATCGTATCATTGTTTTAATTTTCATGGAACAATGACAGGACTGTCCTTTGAAATACTCTCTTTGCATGCAAATCCAATTTCCCCTTGCCTTAATCTGCCCTCGACAGATATAGCAGGAGATGATGAGTAGAACTAAAATGATTGGCAGCCGAGGAGAGAGGCCAGTAGGCAAGTGCAAATCACATCAGTGAACATAGCTGGAGCCTGTAAAGCCCGTCTCCTGTGGCTCAGAGGAGCATGCATGTGTCACACAGGTGGCTGAGCATTGGAGTTGTGCCATTGACTGTATTTTGGGATGAGTTCAAACAGCTCCAGTGCAGTACAGGTGTTCCTGTGTGAGTTTTGAAAAGACTTACTATGCTCCGTTGCAAATGTCTAGCAAAGCTGGCTGAGCCCATGTATTTCATGCACACCTTTGCTCATCTTCTTTAACTGTACATTTTTTTAGGATATTTCCAAAAAAGGCCGACACAATTTGGTACTAATTAGAAGCAAAATGGAGCAAGTGTTATCAAGTACCGACTCTTTGTTTGACAGTTTTTGAGAAAGAAAAACTAGGAGGCTATATACGGCATTAGTGAACTAGGATGGCATTAGACTCTACTGAGTAGAGTGTATACATCTGCCAAGACTCACCAATCCCCTCATGGAATCACATATAAATTCAATCTATCCTGTTTGATTTATGATATCAAAACAAAAAAGTTTATTTTTAAAAAGGTTCGGCACCAATTTCCAATACATTTTTACAAAATGTATTGTACAGATTGCTGAGGCCTGTTTTGGAAATGTACTGGTAAAATACCAGCTAATGTCCTGAAGTTATGTTGTTGTTTTTTATGGTTAAAAGGTGAATGGGGGCATGCGCAGTCATTTGTACAGATGTCTCCTGAAATGTAATACTTCCAGCTTGAGTGCACTTAACTGAGACATTAAAATGCTACACACATTAACAAATATTAATAATTGAAACAGACATTTAAGAGCCCATTGTAGACAGTCAGTCGGTCAGTATATAAAGCAGTGTGAAACGATAGTCCCTGCTGTATCAAATCTTCCTCCAATACTCTAGAGAAACCTAATGCAAGCCAGGATGGTACTTAGAGGATAATAAAGTAAATGTGGCTGTAACCACTTTTACAAGGCCAGCAAAAGCAACCTGCAACTTTTAAGTGCCATAATCCGATGTTGCATTAAAAAGCTGTAGTGACTGACTCCATGACCAGATGAATCTGCTTCATGACCCTTTTAACCCTGTTTTCCTCTCACGCTCTGTGCATTATGTACAGTGCCTCCATACTGCAATAGTAACTGACTGCGGGTTTGTTGTATTTTGAGCTAGCAATATCAAATATACAGTATCAAATCAAATAGTTATGTTCTTAAAGGCCCTGAAAACTTGCCTCTTCAATCAGCTTCTAGTCTAATAGATTGTGGTTTACTTGTGACTTCACAATAAGTTTGGAGCCACTTGTGATCCAGTGTGAAATTTACATAAGTAACATAACTCAAAATCTCCATGTCACATATAATGAGAAAGGACTTTTCTGTGAAGAGTCAAGACGGAGAAAACAAGACGGTCCGTCTTGTTTTCAGCTGTTGAAACAAACGATATTTACATATTTATAGATTCAACTCGAGTGAGGAAGTAGATGTAATTGAGGCAGTAAGGATTGTTTCATGTCGGGAAGAGAACTTGTTTGTAATGCATAAGTTTGCAGTGGCTGCAGCCTGAGTGAAGGAATGAAAAGCCGTCCAGCAGAGAGAGAGAGGAGACGTGACATCATTTAAACATGGGACAAAAAGCACACATTTTCTGCCAGTCTCCAACAGGAGAGGACATTCATAGTGTTGCACTCGTTGGTTCCTCTTTCACCTCAACACAACTGACCAACTGCTGAGGAGCATAGTGTGAACGTCAGACTGTTGATTTTGGACGGTTGGAGACAGCCCACCTTCATCTGTTGTGCGAAAGGTGTTGGGGGGGGGGGTCTGAAGCTATTCAGCCATCCGCCAAGCACCACTCCGACAAGAGGCTTAAGGCCCTTATTCCCTAAATTGATATTGTGCGTTTGTGGTGCATGTTCAAAAACAAATTGACAATCACATTACCACAGAGAAATTAGCATACAGAGAACCTGGGGCTTTCTGTGGCCCTGGAGTTTTGATTTGGCACTTTGCCTGGTTTTTAAGCTTGACTAGCAACTGATGAGCAAAAGCGCCAAGTGACAGAGGCGCAGACAACTTTCTCAACAAAGAGACGAATCTATCAAGACACTTCAGTGGTTGTAATTAAATTGCCTGAGCTTTTGAAGTGAGTATACTGTAGAGTTAAAGCTAGGGCAATTAAGTGGCCCTGATTAACCTACAGGGAGCCAAATAAAGTCATTTGACTTCTTCTCTAAAGCTTTCAGACATGCACTGAACTCCAGATATTCTCCTGAGATTATCCAGAGGAGCTAAATGTGAGCACGCAGAGTTCCAGTTGCTCCCGGCATTCTCTGGGTTTTCTCCTGCCAGCCCCCTCGTTAAAATCTTGGAGGATGTCCGAGTGAGGTCATGTGAGAATACAACAGAAGATTTTCTGGAGAATACACAGCAGCCGTGTTGATGACGTTTGGAATACCCGATGGACCCGAACCTGGAAGAATATATCTCAGGATAAAAATAAGGTTCCATGCATAGAGGATTCCGAAGAAGATGTCAACTTGGAAAGACGAGATTCAAGAGCTTTTGGCAGTGAGGGCCAACGTGCATGTGTGTCCATGTGCTGTAAACAGAAATATGTCATTTCTGCAGAAACTCCTCACTTGAACATAAGAGATATCCAGACTCAATTGTCTTCACCCAATTTTTGACAATCATACATCATCAAAATACTTACATAAATTTCCTTATAAGATTATAATTTGTCACATATCTATCTTTATTCTCATAATATGTATTAAGCTCCTTTGGGAGTATTAAGAAAATTCAAATAGCATCTTAAATGTCAGAGTATGGCCAATAGGTTCTGTTTTCATCCTCTGGGGGAAATGGCCACAGAGAAATGGAGGAGAGGAGTGACTGAAGGATGTGAATATTGAATTTTGCAAAATGGACACGTCATCCATTTCTCACTTTTGGCAAGTTGCGACAGATGTTATATTCAATGTGGCAACAAGTTGTTACAGGAAATGCTTTCTCCATGGGAGAATTCCTCCAGCAAATATGGTTATCAGACTTATTTATTTCACAGTTGCAGGCATGGCTTCCTTTCATTTTGCTATGTCGGAGGTCTCACAAGTAACTCCATTAGCAGTCTTCTCATCATTGTGTTTACTTTGGTTGTGACACATGTGGGGGATGCAGCATTCCCCCCTCTCCTGTCTCTCCATCACATGCTGGATAAATTATTCACAAGTGATCACATTCCAGTAGTATAATTATCACTGTCCGACTTCAACACTTCAGCAGTTTCTTAGCAACTGCTATCCACACATTTTCTGCTTCCACAACAGCAGCATTTTCCCTCTCGTTGAAGCCAGACTCAATGCGTGTGGAATTTATGAAATAATGCCATATGGTCCAACATATAAAGGAACACACTGTACCTTCCGATCAAAGCTGTTTTAATAGTCGCTCCTAAGCTAACGTCACAACGAAACATTTCTGCTCTATGCTCTTTTTCTGTGTGTGTTTGTTGAGATGAGGTGAACACGTCCTCTGAAACTCTGGCTCTTGATGTGGGAGTAACAGACAGAACATAAAGAGAGGGAGAGCAGCTCCATGGACACTGGTTGAAGGGATGAAAAACCTCCGGACTACGTTTGTCCATTATTCATCCACCCTTTGGAGCTGGCCTGTGCTGTGCATGTCAGCCTGGATGGCAGACAACCACCGCAGGCAACAGGCTGAGGGAGTCAGACTTGGTCTTAGTCAGGGAGCTGGTGGCTCAGATGGCTGTGTGGATGGCAGCCAAAACAAACAGGAGGGCGCCTCAGAGAAAGAAGCAGGGACATTTTTGAGGTTTTATTTGTGACAGTTTCAGATCAGTGAATTGCCACTTGGAGAATTTCACTTGGGGACATTTTCAACCAGTTAGTCCCAAGAATTAGGCTCAGGACACATGAGAACTAAAACATGATTTCTTATGTTTGGATTCCCACCACATCTCAACAAATGTAAAGATTAGGCAAGTTAGACCATTGACAGATAGACAATGACTTGTAATCACACAAACTGTGACTGTGTTACAGATTCTATGTTGGAAATGTGTGCAAAAGTTGGAAAGTGGGATTTAAATATCAGAGAGTGAAGACCAACGTCTTCAACGTTGCAATAACCCCCTATGTAAATGTTTCTGTGTATTATGTAATTGTATGAAAGCCTTTAACACTAGACTGATATCATGATGATGATAGCCTTTTTCAGATATACCAACTGTGTATATGTCTGCTGATGATAGGAAATGTGGTTGAGGTAATTTAAAGACAGTGTTATTTTCAAATGTTAATCTAAGGTTAATCTAAATTAACTGTAGGTCATGTCTCTAATCGTGCTGGTTGCAAAAGTGAATGCATTACTTCAATATATGACACTATTGACATCATGATGATGTCATCCCAGGATGCAGATATACTTCATCATGACATCACCTTCTGACTTCATCATGACCAGATAGAACAGGTGTGTAGACCACTACAGAAAATGATGGCACAACACAGGAGAGCCAGTTCCTCAGGCCACAGAGGAGAATGGTAATGTGCATATTTTGGACAGACAAGACAGATGATTTGAATGAGGAGTGAAAGGAGCCATCTTTGTCAAAAGACTCAACAGAGGAGGTTGTCTACCACCTACAATGCTGTCCTAAGCTCTCTCCCCAGACACCCCAATACGCATCCACACCCCAACTCCTGTGACCCTAATGACTTACAGAAGAGCAGCAGGGTGGGTCTACAACTTGCAGGTATCAACATCCATTCACAGCTTGACTAAGGTGACCCCAACATCATTGTACAGGGGTTCAACGACTTGCATGTTCAACAAAAAGAATTTTAACAAATACCTGAAACCTCCCACTAGTCAGTTAGAACTGAAGAAGCCTCTTGGATATGAAACAAGTCCAGTTGTCTTTGGACACTTGTACAACTCCTGAAGATACCATGACCTGTATGACTGACAATTTTCACACAGATATCACTTGATGGGGAGTCGTTTTCTGATTAATATAAACTATAGATTGTCTCTCAATTATTACACACACACAAAAAAAAGGTTATACAATAGAAAATGCAAACTTGGTCAAAATTCAGGTAAAACACATTTTTGGCTGTTCTACAGGGGAGGCGGTGAATGGGCGGAGACATACTCTAATTTTAACAGCAATCTGTCCCTGGAGAAGGCTGCTTATCGCACACAGAGATTTGTCTGTCACAGCCTAGTCTTGTGTTTCAAATTGTGTGGAGGCAACTCTCTCCTCTACTTCACAGTCTGTCTATAATCAGGTGTCAAGCTGCTATTTGGAGGAAGCATTCAAATAGGCACTGACAACACAAGTGACAATGCGATCCCTCTGTTTCTGCTTCTCTAATTCATGGCTTGTTAAAGCTGAAGGTGATCTGCACAGTAGTCCCGTTTAATAATCAGTGCACTGTGTGTATGTGTCTCCGTGCTGGTGGTTATACTGACATTTACAACCTTTTCCAGACTCAGATATTAGTACGATATCTCTTTCTCGTTAAAATGCCTTTTCACAGTTTGAACCAAATCTGTTTGGGATGTTGAGTGATATTCTGTGAAGCACTTTACTGACAGTTGTTTTTACGCAAGGTCTTATTGACCTGTGTAACACGGATAAGGAAGAAGGTGCAACATCAATAACCTTCCAGGATTAGTCATTAGGGTTAATTAGGAGGGACAGACTGCAATTTAACATTTACTCTTGAGTCGACTTCAAACTATATGACACTGTGTCAAAGACTTCTGTGCGAACTACACTTTGTAAAAATGGATGAACAATGAATTGGCTGAAGACTTGGTACAAACTCATATATATATATATATATATATATATATATATATATATATATATATATATATATATACATATGTCTTTGATGGATCAAGCACTACAGAAGACCAGGTCGGCTTCCACTCCTGTCAGCCAAGTACAGAAATCTGAGGACTCACAGACTATCTCAAACTTGGCAGTTGAAGAATATAAAACCACAGGCTAATCTGATGTATCTCGATTTCTGCTGAGGAACGCAGCATCAACCAAATCAATCCATCTGCACCCAAACTGGCTCGTGTCAACACCCTAATACCGACCATTTGTGTTTTGAATGCCACAGCCTATCAGGGTATTAGTTGATGACTATAATTTATAATCTTCAAATAGCTACATCCAGCATTATCTCTGTAATATGATAATAATATCAATATGGACTTCTGTAGGAAACTCATAGACACTGATGTCTGTTTTCCATTAGCCTTATATATTAGATTTTTTTCTGGAAAACTCAAATGAAAGGATTAACTGTAGCAATTAATACAATCACACTTCAAATTGTGTACGGCCCTCTTGGAAATATTCAAAAAGTTTTGAACACAGCACTTAGCACTTAGTGATAGCCGAGGGCTGAGGGAGCTGTTTTGCTCCAAGCAAAGAAAGCTCTCACACAAGCATCATCCAAAGACTGTTAACCCCGAGTTTAGCCTCGGGCTTGCTGGCTGTGCTCCCCTGAAAATGAATAAACATGGTTCCAGAGGGAAACAGGGCAGCTTGCTTTTAATCAGATCCGAATCAGAATCAGAAATACTTTATTGATCCCAGGGGGAAACTGTGTAAAGACGAGTCTATTGAAACAACATTGGACAATGTGAACATTAGTTCCAACAGACATTCAACCCAGGGCTAGTGACAATGCAGTGACAATCGTATAGCCCTGGGCTAAGGTTAACCCGAGGTTAATAATGTGTGTGTAAAAAGGGGGTAAATATTAGGTCTATTCTTGGATAGCCCTGGGCTCAGAATGTGCAGTGTGAATAATGTGCTACAAATTAACAACTGAATGCCAACTTATCAACTTAAGGAAATTCTGAGAAAAGTTTCTAGTAAATTTGATGGAAAGTATTGTTAAAAACCTCATCACAACCAAACTTCTCGGACAGGCTGCTGCTGCTGCTGTTGTTTATTTATTACTATTTTTGGAGTGCTTTGCTTTCTAGTCACTCCTTCACAGCAGAGAGGGGAAAGTGACAGATGACAAAAGCTCCAGGCAAAACCAAGGACACCTTGCACATTCATTAGCTTCATCACCATAATTCAATGATATGCTTGTGTGTTAAATGAGCTCTATCAATAAACCTGAATACTAATCGGCTCTGTGTCTAAAGAGAGAACCAGATGTTCGTCTCTGTCGCCTTCTTGTTAGTTTAATTTGTTTGCTCAGAAGTTCAAGATGCTCTTTTGTAGCTGAACCAGATGATTTGGTACAACTGAGGCTGCCTCTCCGAGTAAATCTCCACAGAAGCCTCTTCAGTGTTTGATTGAAAGCTGCACAGTTAATGTGTAATTACTTTTTAAACTCAATGACTCAAATAGTCCGATGGACCAAACACATCTACCAGTGACTTACTGTTTCTCTTCATTGCATTTTAATCTGATAAATTGATAATTGAAAACTCCCAGTAGCATAAATCCATTTTCTTTCATGTTTCCATGTTAAGAGATTTTATTGAACTGAATTACACAAAATGCATCATCAGTAGAGTACAAACAGAGGGATGGCCAGATGGTGTTTACATCTCTTACTGTTCGTACTATTACCAACTGCATATGAGTAATTTGATCTGTAGGTTTTACTCATCACTAGCATTTGGGTAGAATGTATCATTTGCATCAAAATGAAGATAAATAATTAAAATTTACAGAACGGTTCCAAAGCAATGTGCAATGGAGCTGTTTTCACTTAGTCGTGGATAAGGTTTGAATTTTACAGTGTCCTAAGACGATAATTGACAAACATTTATGATGTTAGATTTCACAAAATAATTTTCAATAAATCCCTGTCAAGTCTTGTTAGGGTCTTTCTGGTTTGGGTTCCTGTATGACAGTGACTTAAAATGGTGAAGGCTTATTTCCGAGATCAGGTTTGCCTCTGTGTGTTTAGTCGGTGGAATGAGAACATGTCTGACAGGAGATTTGTCATGGATGTTGACCATGTACTGATGCTCCATCACACCCGGGTCTGTGTGTGGGTATATGTGACCTATCAGACCTGGACACAGACACAGATCAGCCTGCTCTTTGGGAAATAATAGCCAGTCTTACAAGAACAGGTTGAAGGTTAGGACATAAATCCAGTAATAAACTCAGCTAAGTCTTTATTCTTGCATGCTGTTTCCTGCATTGACATCCCCTCAAATGTCAGTGGATCCCCTTTCTGATCGAGCTTATTCAGTGGGGTTGACATAAAGACTTTTGTACAGCAAATGTCAAAACCTGCTGGTTTCATTGACTGGTCTCCCGCCACCCACAATTCCAGTCAACACCGGTAACAATGATTCTTGATTTCTGTACAAGAAAGATTATGACATGCTGAGTCAGTCAGCAGAGTTAAATGGCAAACCTGTTGGAGACTTTCGAATTTCTATGGAGAGCTATTTTCAACTCATTTTATGCAAGTAAAAGTGAGCTGCCATTTACAGAAAGAAGTGCTTCCTGAAATGTTCAAAATGTCAGTAAAACGCACTTATTAGTTCTGCAACTAACAATTATTTAGAAAATAATGGAACCTACTAACATAACATAACCCCATGGCCAATGTACCTGCTATCTTTCTAGACCTAAAATAGGCATTTGATACAGTTAACCACCAGATTCTCTTTAACTTTTCTGACGAAGCTATTCTATGGATAAAATCATATTTATCCAATAGATAAATGTGTTTGAGTCCAAAAAACACTTCTGGAGTTTAAGGGGTAAACTTTGTTGCAGCCGAATCTGATAAAATTAAAGTCAATGGGTAAACTACATTTCAGACGTAATAAAACAACAGAAAAAACACAGCATGGCTCCATACTGCTCGTGTGTTGTCATCCAAGTGTCCGCAAGCCCCGATGTTCATATTCGACTCGAAACGTGATAATTTACACCGTGTTTTAGTCTAAAAGTCCACTGGAGGTGGCTAAGATAGCGGACGATTTCCTTTTTCTGTGAACTATCCCTTTAAGGTAAACCAGAACTGTGATCACTTCTTAATGGATACATTGCAGGCTGTGTTTTGTCCTCTTTTACTTGTGTGATGTTTATATTTGTTTCTGTATGTTGTTGCTTGTGATGGGTCTGTCTATTTTTGTTACCTGCCTAGGGACTACTGATGTAAATGTGCATTCTTGCTAGAATCCTGCATGTTTACATGGAGTGTTTCCAAACTGATGTTCATTAACATGCTCTGTCCTTATCAAACAAATAAATGAACTGAAATTATAGCGATAGTTGCTGATTATTTTGCAGTCAACCAATTAACCAACTAATCGTTTTAGCGCTACTGGATATTTGCAGCAGGGTCTCTTTGGCCCTGTTCACACCTGGGATTTAAAATATGTCCTGAATGTGTCTCCTGTGACCACTTGTGATTAGATCTCTATGTATACTATGTATAATTACAGACGTACATCTTTTTTTTAAACAGTATTTTAAAACAAAAACAATCTCCATCAACTCAAGCGTTTCAGCTGTGTTTCATCAGTAATAATCCACGTCCATAATAACACACTCGAACATTTATATCACGTGACCATTCATGTACACTACGTGTGCGTGTCGGTGTGAACAGGAAGCAGATTGACTACTCTGCAGTTGCTTAGTTAAAGAAAACACAATGAACAAGAAACTGCAATGGTGAAAAGTTAGATGATAACTTTCTTGGACCGACGATGAGGTGGAATTGTTACAAACATTAAGTGTTGACAACGTTTTGCCTGCACTGGTGGTAGTTGAGTCAAGACTGATAAGGACCAATAAAGAAACAAGTGAGGGTGACTGCGTTAGTGTTACCGAAGGTTTTGCCCGTCCAGACTACAACGCAGCCGGAGAGTTTTCGAACCAAAACAGGATCAACGTTTCCACATTTTCAACATTTGGAAACCTAGCAGCACTGACGTAGTAGTGGGGATGTAGCCTGAGTACTCGGATCTCAAGACACATTGGGGATACATTTGGGTGCCTTCACACCTAAATTAGGTGCTATTCACTTGTGGTGGGATCACTAAGGATGAATGTTAATACCAGTTCTTAACGGGGTCTTACAGATTCTCCCATTAAAGCAGGTCACAGATCTCCTCCTGTTCAGCAACAAACATCCAAAAGTAGCTATTTATACAACAAAGCTTCTACTTGCTGTAATTACCATGCTTTACCACAGTGAATAAAAGAATGTAAACAGGGCAGTAGTCTCCTGTTGAATCATGAGACTGGGAAAACGTTCCCATCATTTCTCTATTCCACAGAAATGAAATAATACTATGGGAGATATAAATAAAACATGATATCATATCCATCTGGCTTTGTGGTGGTGCTATCAGTGGGGGATATCTCAACTATAAATCAAAACCTATATCATTGATATGTAACCCATGTCAGCGGTTTGGTCCCCATGGTTCAAGATACATTCAGCTTGTTGTGGCTGGAAGTAATTATAGTGTCAAAAAAGTATTTAAGCTGCAGGAAAAAAAAGGAAATGAGTGTAAGTGCATGATAAAAAATGTGACGAATGACAAACAGCAAGAAGGACAAACAAAAAGATAAACGTGACAAACTTTCAGGTCCAACATGAAGCACCAGCTCAGTGTGCTGATAAGTGAATGACCAAGAAAATAAAAAACATTATTATCTGGAGCCTTAGTAAAAGGCCTCTTCCCTTTTTAGTCTATTGACCTTATGACCGTGATCTCTGAATAACTACCATGGCCTGCTGGACGCTGAGGAGAGCCACTTAGCTGCCAATACGGAGCATATACGATTATGTCCTCTAAATTTGATTTGTACGGAAGGAAAGATGAATTGCACTTCTGATGGCTCTAATTATGTTTAAAAGGGGTGACCGCCATAACATCAGTGGGAATGTACTTGCCTTGCTGAATTAAACATTCTGCTTCAATGTGAATTATACATACCATATGAAGGTTTAAGTGGATTAAGTGCCAAGATTACCACAAATTAATTTAATAGGAAATAAATGCAAGTGGAACACTTGTCATTCTAATTCCTGACTTAAAAACTGACAGCCAAATACTATAGCATATCTAATTATTGTTAATTCGATTGTTCAATTATTGTTTCCTGTTATTTGAGACTCTTCCTCTGCAGAAAATGGAAAATGCACCATCAAATGCCAAATGGAAGCTCGCTTTACTTTTCTAATCCCGACCTTTATCAAGGAGATTTACCACTACTTAAGTTATTTTACTTTTATTATTGAGTAAGTTTTATGAGGTGCCATCCTGTTAACCTGAGGAGACAGAATCACAGAATCATAACATCTATGTCATTGAAAAGACAAGCACATCCTTGGCACCAGCACAACACCAACAGTGTGTTAACCACTTACTCCACAGTGTAAAACACTGGTGACATAGTGGGGGCATAATTTAGCAATGCATGATTTGGAAAGGACATCAAGTCCCTTGAAACAGCTTTCCTTCCTTTGCCACTAATGAAGTTCACTTTGGTTGGGAATAATGGCTTATTTAGTAAACGATCTGTAATATTGTGAAAGACTACCTCACAGTAGTAAAAAACACAGTGCTAATAAATTCTAGGAAGGCTTTGCAGTTGGGGTTTTCAAGCATTCCTGTTATTTTTCAAGAACCAATAGACACTTCCTTATCAACTGCATCATAAACACCAGCAGAACAAGCCTACCTGTTTTTTAGTAGGCGGTATTATCTGCCTAAATCGGAATGCTCAATGTAGGATATTGTTTTAATGGGAGAAGTGATTTTAAAAATCCAATACAAATTCATATAACCTGGTTTAAGAAGCTGTGACCTGCAGTAGTGATCCGAGCTCAACACTTACAACACACTGATATGCTTACAGTGACAATGCTAAAAGGCTGGTGTTTAGCAGGTATGTTGTTTGCCATGTTCACTATCTTAGTGTAGTGTGTTAGCATGTTAACATGTGCTAATAAGTGGTAAAAACAAAGTAGAGATGAGGCTGGTGGGAGTGTCATTAGTTTTGCAGACCTTTGGCCATTTACATAGACTGTATATAAAGAGTTGCAAGGTTACAAGTCAGTTTTAATAGAAGTCTATAAGAAAATGACCGTACTTCTCACATATGACATCAGTAAACATTTTCCAAAGGAGACTATGGTTTCAATCTGTGGAAAGTTTTTTTCAATACAGCAAGGCGTTCATTCTGTAAATTACGGTCCCATTTAGAATAAAATAGGTTATAAAGCATGGTATGCATTGGAGCATGGATAAGGTGTGACTGACAACCAATACCATAAAATGGGTGCAGGTCACAGGTGTAGGTGGGCGTGCAGTGTCCTTGATCTCTCAGTAAGGCTCACCCCACTGCTCCTGCAAATATGGTTACACCTGATTTATATAAAAACAAGATGGCATCGGCCAAAACGCCAAAATAAAGGCTATGGGTAACATCAAGATGGGTTACCACTAAAACAAAGTACTAGAAAAATCAGATTATTTGAGTTAGAGTTATTTTAAATTAATCTGATGGGTACATCAATGTATTTTTTAAATTCCATTGCAATCCATTAGTGATGCTACACTTGCGAATGATCTGATGCTTTTGAGCTGCTCTTTGGTCTGAACAAAGAAAATGGAGTTGTAATTGAGAGCCATTTTTTACATTGTCGTGTCTGACATTCCCTTTTGTGCAGGGTCCACTAGTACTGACCAACAGATACACTATGATAACCCATGCCAGTCCACTACAGTATGTGAACTTTGCTTTGGTAATGAACATCTTCCTTTTACTTGAAAAGCTGCATCAATAATTCATCCTCTGACTTGAGAAACATTTCTCTCAACTAAGAACTTTTTCACCTTTGATACTTTTGATGTGTGCAGGACAGCCACCTCCAACTTTTATCTGTTCAGAACCCCAATGCTCCTCAAAAACGATGGTGTTAGATTAGTGCAAAAAACACCAGAAGCCATTTTAAGCTGGCTGTAAGAAGTGGCAAGATGAGAACAGATGAGACACAGCATGAGGGGCATGACACACTGGGGTCAGACGTAGTGTCTTGATAAACTCCCACCTGATGTCCCAACCTCAAAATCCTGGATCTTGTTAAAATCTCCCGGCTGAGCCCTGAGGAAAGTTGTCAATGTCTCACTTTGCTGTCACCTAGATGCCTGTCAGCAGTGCAATGACACTGAGCACCTACAGTAGGCTCTCATTTCTTAACTATGCTACATTCATTTTATAACAACATTTTTATTATAGCCATAATACTGCACGATTTACAAATTGGACCATTAGCTTTTGTGCAAGTGTGAACAGTAACCTACATATTGTCCTCGTAGAAGTGTCTTTTCTTTAATGGCACCAAAGAGAACAGTTCAATTTAATCAAATTATTCTAAACAATAAAACATTCAAATTGGCATGATAGGATCTCATTCTTTATCAACTCAGACGCTCAATTGGACAAAGAAAGTTGCTAATTTCCTCCGACTAATTGCTTTGCCCAGGATTGGCCCTGCTATGCTGTTGTAATAGGATTTTAAAAGAGCCATTTCAAGGATTATGGGGTTGGCTGGTATAACTCATTGCCGTCAGCTCTTCCTGAAGTCAATTTCATTTAAGAAGGTCAGGATAACTTGGATTGTCTGGGTCCCTGGGAATAGATGCTTTCATAAACAAAAGGGATTTTAACTCATCTCATCTACTTTGTGATGAAGGTGGTTGAACAAAATGGCTCCAGAAATAGTCCTGGGTCTTTTAATTTCTCGGAAGATGTGGTATGACATGAAGAAATACAACATACACTTGTGTATGAAAGGATGATTCACACCATGTAACTTGAGTGTTTAAGCTTTATGGAGCGCCACTGGCAAGGGGGGGGGTTGGGGAGGTGGTCATGTTGTTGTTTGCAATGAAATCAAGGTTCTTTGTAAAGAAGTTTACTCCTGATTAAAGTGACTGTATAGTGGCACATGTGTTGCAAAAACACTCTCTATCCAAGTTTGGCCTGAGAGGAAGTAATAATCTTGTCAAAGGAAAGCAATTAAAATCACCTGGATCCTGAGTCGCTTTTAAAAAGCTATTTCTCAGAGCTGCAGGCTACTGGGGGCTACCCAGCCTCCTCTCTTTATAGTCTGGAGTTCCCTTCTCTGACAACCACAACGCTGACATGTACTAAGAAGAACACACACACACACACATCAACCTCTCGAGCAACTTTCAAACAACCTTGAAAGCACAGTAGAGGCCTTACAACAACTTAAGATAGAAATGTTCAGCTATGGACATCCCCAATAAATCATTATTATTTTGTGTGGATATACTGTTAGCTTGCAGAGCTGTTAAGAAGAACTAGCCCAGTTTATAAATATACCATCTACGGATTGGGAGCAGTGGCTGAAAGGTAAAGTCTCTTCAGTGGTTCATAATTTCACGGCATTAATTTTATGTTGACTTGTATCATTGTTGTAGTTAAAAGACACTAAATTACCAACAGGAAAATTAATTTACTGACTGTGATGAAAGTGTGTACATGGCTGCAGACTGATATCTCAGTGGATATTTCCACCAGGACCAGGATGCATGAGATAATGCCTGAAGTACGACAGCCTACTATAGCATTTGTGTCTGTAATAGCATTAGGCTAAAAGCTAATGTAGCTCACCACAAGTGATCAGAAAAACCAGAGACAAAGACCAACCTGATGTTGCTGCTCCTGATCCAGCTCATTGACAGAGTTGAAAGAAGAAGCTTTTTAAAGGAGTTCAAGTGGTTATGGTCAGTGATAACGAGTTTGTGGGTTTAAATGTTCGAGTTCCCCATCGTGACTTGAGCTGCTTTCAGACATGCACTGAACTGTGCAGATCCGGAGGAGGAGATGCATGTGTGAACCCAAAGGTCAGAGTGAGAGGCTCTGGATTATCTGCAGACTTTCTCTGCCTGGCCCCCATAGTTTAAACTCTGTAGAAAGTCGGGAGAATCTGATATGAGAACACAGCAGGGGATCCCCGCTGGATTCATCGCAAGTGAGGTGGGGGTAGATGATTCTTCTAACATGCGACAGATACAAAAATGATATATATAAAGAAAAAAATACATATATAGAAAACAAACATTTACTCACTGTAAAAAAACTGTGTCATACATATAGAAATCAGATCAGTAGTTTTGCATAATCCAAACACACACAAATGAAAACATAACCGCTGTGGATGTCAGAAGTCAAACAGCCAATCAATTACCGGAAAAAAGGCCAATTCAATTTCTTACAATCAACTCATGCAGTAATAATTTCACCTCTTATTAGATTTGAATCATACCTCAAGATGTCATGGCAGAGTATTTAATTCAACTTGCAGTAGTCACACCTCGGGTGAATCCAATAACCTGTTGTACTGTATAATACTAAGCATGAATTGTATATATGGAAGCTGTTTGCTGTGTCACCTGCTCAAGGTACTAAAGTTTATGGTTCCTTTGTTCCTAAACATGGCAGATGAGCCTTTGACTCCCCCTACCATTCAAAAGAAGGGGGAGCAAAGAAAACTGGAGGAAAAAACTGAGAAGACCAGTCACCTCTGCCTGAAGGGTTTCCACAGTAATTGAAACTGAAATACAATCTCGATGCAGCACAGTGTCAGGGTGTCACAGGAGACACCTAATTGGGGGCAACCCCTTGTACATCACGCCGTGATTAAGCCGGAGATGGCATTAGAGGACTGGAACAAGTTTAATTGAGTGTGTTGAATAAGTTGATAACTTCTGAGGTTTCTGCTCATTTGTGTGATCTCTACATTTCTGGTTATCTGCCAAGACTAAAGGGCTAATTCTTCTGATCAGCTGTGAGGAAAAAGAGGAAGAGTATTCACGTAAAAAAGGTGATGCAACAAGGATGTCCATAATTGGCTGCAAATCAAAGCACCTCTTTTAGATTTGCACCTGCTTTAATGAAATAGGTTGTGATGTCTCGCTCTTTGAAGAGAGGGCTGTTTTTTTTTTCCATTTGGAACATAGAGTTGTAACTGGATTTGTGACAAATAGGATCAAAACAAAAGACATGCTACAAAGCAGATTGCAAATTAGCTTGCTGAACAAAGGATCTAAAGAGAATGATTACATTTGTGTTATTGTTTGATGTGATCTATAAAAGTGTCTTCATTTGAAATGAGGTTTGTGCTAATTGCAGTTGTCACCAGAATTGGATTTTTTTAAAGAAGATTTAATACAACATAAAATGTCATTTGTTTTGCAGTCATACTGTTGATAAAGTATAAAGAATATATAAATAAAAACCATGCACTTACTAATCAATTTTGCTTATGTGTGTGAAAAATGTTGAATGGTTTTAAGCTAACATAGTATTAATATTCTACAAAGCTTGGTCAGCTCAGCCATTGACAATTTATCCTCGACCATGATTTTTCCTCTAGTGTACATTCATTGTATTTGGTATATAAGCTTGCCTGAGAGAGAGAATGCACTGGTTTCCATAGCAATTGTTGGCAATGTCACATGGTTACCAGGGAACTAGTCCTGTGATGCTGTGCAATTTATCTGTTTATGTTTGGCAGGCCTCCAGCTGTCGCTTATATAGAACAAAGCCATATCTTGTCATCACACTTAGAACTGTTAATGAAATTTGAAAGGTCGGACTTTGAGAGATGTGATGTGTAACGAAGGGACAAGGAAACCTCCTGCGTATTTCACATCAAGCGCCATGATTACAACCTAACAGGAGGACAACAGTGGGTCATTTGCAGGTCAAGAGGACCACACAGAAGCAACATTAGCCCTGGAACTCCAATTGGAGTGGACTGATAAATGCTCAGCAGATGTGGGTAACAGAGAGTGCAACGTGGGGCACACTGAATGAAGATGAAGATTAAAAGCAGAAGCCTTAATGAGTAATTTATGTAAATAATATATGAATCCCTCTTCCAAGCCTTAGTTTCACCTTTGACAAAGAAACCCAAATGCTCCATTTGTCTGAAATGATAATTTTTTTCAACATGGATTCGATTACCAGGGTTTGGGAGTTATACATTCCAAGCATCTGAATTACAATAATCCCATTACAAATATCTCAATCTGATTAATTATAGATGTTTAACTCACCTTTGACAAAGAAACCCAAATGCTCCATTTGTCTGAAATGATAATTTTTTTCAACATGGATTCGATTACCAGGGTTTGGGAGTTATACATTCCAAGCATCTGAATTACAATAATCCCATTACAAATATCTCAATCTGATTAATTATAGATGTTTAACTCAAACCAGACTGTTGTTATTAGATTATCTGGGCTAAGTACATAATCGCTCAGAACCATGTTTAAAAAAATACATTGTACCGGTGAACTTGTAAATGAAGACATTTACGTAGACTGAGACAAATTGGACATCAAGTCTGCTGACATAGATTATGATTATACTATTGATTACTATACAATGTCTCAGATTTATATAATGTATATTATATATAACATACAAATGTAAAGATGGAGTGATATACTGGTTTGTGTTGCAATGTAACTGCCAATTATGGTGATTAGTATCAGTATTAGTATGAGTAGTACTCCTGAGTGCTGACCATCACTACAGTTTTCTATGGCAAATTATTTTGTGTCAACCAAATCACTGTAACATGTCGAGACAGTGTGAGAAACCTAATTTACCAGAGTGTTCACAGGGTGACGACAGGCTTCCAGCTCATCTGCTTAATGAGGAGACCGACTTGATTGAACACTCCGCTCCTGTGAATCCTTAAAACACCACCCTTCTTCCAATCAGAGCAATCATGCTTCTCTACAGGGTAATGGAACATGACCTGATACTTTTCAGTTTAGAAAAAGACGATTGAGCACAAACTTGCTCATGATTCAAAAACCACCATCAAGTTCTAATGAAAGAAAACACCAACTTTACTATACCAACATATATTGTTTCATATCTTTGAAATAAACCTTACTAACATATAACTTGGCGACTAAACACACAGATCTTTAGCTGAAGATTTAATACAGCAGCAACCTATGGTCCATTTTTCTCCTGCCATTCATCATTCCATATCCTGTTTCAGAGTGCCCTCTACTGTTCTGGTAGGTACACTGCACCTTGACCAAGGTACAGTTGATGAACACTTTGTAACAGTATGAGTCCACGTACACAAATTCAGAGGTGTGGTCAATTCTCGATTCTAAAGCATCAAACAAACAACAACCGACTTAGAATGAATAAAATATATAAATATACTAATAAAGATAAATTTCCATTAAAATGTTGCAATAAACAAAAAATGATGTATTGCATCAGTGCATGTTGGTTTGAGTTTGGGTCACTGTGTTCTAGAGTTCAGGGTTGTGATGGCCTTGGGGAAGAATCGTCAGCCTCACATTGCAAATTATGATTTTACACGTTAAAACCATGAATTTCAAGATGTCATTAATAATCATTGATTATTCACAGAGTGATTTACAGTGGGAGGGTCTCAAAACTGGACTGGAGGCCACATTGGATGTGCTTTTATTGTACATTACTTGATTATATCTAGTTTGTGGTACAACATTACAATTCAAAGGTAGATTTTGTACTTTTGTAGCTGGCAACAGTCTGCCCTTAATGCCAAGTTCGATTCCACACATTATTATCAATTTGGAAACACAATATATGTTGATTTATTGTTTTTTATACAATCTTATGAGTCTCCTAAGAGACCGACAAAAATTGCCGTCGCCGACTATATTTCAAGTCGTCTAGGCGGGGTATTGGGTAAAGTTTTCAACTAGCAATAATCACACCTCGGATAAACCTCATAGGCTACGATACTGCCACTGCGCAAAGCTGACGACCAGTCTCATTCAACACCAGCTGACTCCGCTCCGCACACCTCTCTGTTATGGTTTCAAGCACATGTGGTTTCATGTAGCAGAGATGTGTGATGTGTGAAGTCTTCAACAAACGATCAGACCAAGAAACACACATGTAACTTTAGATAAATAAAAAACAACACTAAAAGAGGTTACCACTGTAAATGACGTCACGCCCGGTACGTCTTTGTTTAGGGTTCTCTAAACTCAGGCGGAGTAAAATAAAAATAAAAAACAGTTTCGACTCGACCCTATCATTAGTGACATTATAACAACAAATCAGTCGCTTGCTTATTAAAGAACTGGTAGTGTTTTAGAAAGCTAAATAAATAAAGGATTAATATTTGTTAAACCTGATACATGTCGTTAGTGAACAGAAACAAATCATATTTATATATATATATATATATATATATATTGAAGTTGTAAGAAAGAAACACGTGGTCATATCAGTGCTGTTTGTAGATGCTGTAATTAGTGATGGCGAGATGAAGCTTCATGAAGCATTGACGCTTTCCATCCAATTGGTTCACTAATGGGCCGAAGCTTCATGGTGCTTCATTTGCTCTACTGTGCCATCAAGTGGACAATAAATGTAAAACAGGCAGAGTGATTATAATGACACCATGGCTTTGGTGTGTGGCGCGTTGAATTGAATAAACGAATGAATGATGTTTGTGATGCCAATAAATAAATTATGAACTTATTAATATGGTGTCTGTCTTTATGATACAATGGCGGGATCAAAAGGGAAAGTGGAAACAAATTGGGCAGAGGGTTGTGATGTGAATGTGCTTGTGTTACTTTTAACACGTAAATAGGGACAACATTTCAGTCATTTTTATTTAAAAATTACAACTTTTCCACAGTGCTCGGTTTCAGGCGGTTTCTTTTTTTTTGCAAACAAACGCGCAATAAAGTCCCCAGTCCACAAAATGTGAGGGGGGGGGTCCATTGCGTTTCGCTGCCCCTTATATTTCGATTCGCACGCCCAACCCGCGAACCATTTCCTGACTCAGTCACGTGGTACGGCCGGCTTGCGAGGCTTTGAACGTCACCACAAACGTCATCAACACAAGCCTCGATACGCGCTTCACAACAATCTTCCTGGATTACTCGACACACGATTCACTAGCTGTAATGATTGTGTTTCAACAGAAGTATGAGTCTCCTTAGAGACCGACAAAAATTGCCGTCGCCGACTATATTTCAAGTCGTCTAGGCGGGGTATTGGGTAAAGTTTTCAACTAGCAATAATCACGCCTCGGATAAACCTCATAGGCTACGATACTGCCACTGCGCAAAGATGACGACCAGTCTCATTCAACACCAGCTGACTCCGCTCCGCACGCCTCTCTGTTATGGTTTCAAGCACATGTGGTTTCATGTAGCAGTGATGTGTGATGTGTGAAGTCTTCAACAAACGATCAGACCAAGAAACACACATGTAACTTTAGATAAATAAAAAACAACACTAAAATAGGTTACCACTGTAAATGACGTCACGCCCGGTACGTCTTTGTTTAAGGTTCTCTAAATTCAGGCGGACTAAAATAACAAACAAGTTTCGACCCTGTCATTAGTGACATTATAACAACAAATCAGTCGCTTGCTTAGTAAAGAATTGGTCGTGTTTTAGAAAGCTAAATAAATAAAGGATCCATATTTGTTAAACCTGATACATCTCGTTAGTGAACAGAAATAAAACATACATATTAAAGTTGAAAGAAAGAAACAAGTGGTCATATCAGTGCTCCCTTTGTATTCAGTAGTATTTATGTTTCAACAATCTTAGGAGTCTCCTTAGAGACCGACAAAAATTGCCGTCGCCGACTATATTTCAAGTCGTCTAGGCGGGGTATTGGGTAAAGTTTTCAACTAGCAATAATCACGCCTCGGATAAACCTCATAGGCTACGATACTGCCACTGCGCAAAGCTGACGACCAGTCTCATTCAACACAGCCTGACTCTGCTCCGCACACTTCTCTGTTATGGTTTCAAGCACATGTGGTTTCATGTGACCAACTTCCTAATATATCATTATGTTGATGAAATATATATATATATATGAATACTATGTTATGAAATATGTACTATACATATAAAGATACAATCCCTACTGAACGGGACTTGATCATATATATATATTCTTCTTACGGTTGGGGCTGTAAACCCCTCCCATTTTTCAGACTCTCACTTCAAACAGAGGGGTACCCAGAATGCCTTGCGAATCACCGGCAAATTTAGTATTTTCTCCATTAATAAGGATTTAAAAATTACGATAATGATTGTAATATCTTAGTTTAATATCATTTCAACGTATTGTGGTCCCTTTTTTTCACAACAACCTTGGAAAAAAGATTGCGAGCGCTGTCTTATTTTGCATGAAAATCCCGTCGACTATTGATGACGTATCGGGTTTTCGGGACTACTACTGATGACGTAACGGCTTCTTGAAAGGCTGTCCCAATTCGTAGGGGAAGATTATAACCACTCCCCCTTGTGACTCCGTTTCAAGGGGCAAGATAACCCTCGAAAACAAGGGGTAGGGCCAAGGGGTGAAATGGGAGTGGGCCTAAGTCTTCAACAAACGATCAAACCAAGAAACGTGCATGAAACCTTATCTAAATAAAAAGTTATTTAGTCTTTTAAAGTTTGTAAAGTTATTAGTCCGGGAAATATTACCTTCTCAGGAAGTGCATGGTGCAACCTCAAAACATCTATTAGTCATCAGGGCGTTGGAAAACTGCTGAAATACTCATAGTATTTTTAGTCGCCATAGAGACCATCAAAAATTGCCATTGTCAATTATACTTCAGGTCTTCAAAGAGCACCTCGGATTAACCTCATAGGCTAGGATACTGCCACTGCAAAAAAAATAAAAAAAGAGAGTGATTTACAGAGGAACGGTCTCAAAGCCGTACTTGAGGTGTATTGATATAATTTGTGTACATGAACTAATTAACTAATTTACTTTTGTACACATGTATGGTTATTAAAAGTCAGGGTCCCACTTCAAACTCCACAGTCGCCATTGTTGTTTCTCACCGATGCAGAGGACAGGCAAATGGCTCAAAATATGATTTTCAGTTGAACAAGTAGTGCTGCATTGTAGTAACAGTTCATGTACTTTTCCACGTCAGTATTGGTTTTATTGTCTATATTTGTTAAATTCCATGCTTGTTCTCACCAGAGTTTTACTGCATAACGGCGAGCGTGAAAACTTTATTAGACTCCAAAAGTTAGTGAAAGTTATTGATTGATCAACAAAACGTCACTCTTTTATGTGTCAACCCTGGATGTTGTGAGATATTGGTGCCAGCTTTTAGTGTAACTTCTCAGAGTATCCTTTGATATTCCTCTGATAACACCTTTTGATGACATAATGTTAAAGATAATGTTGTGCTCTTTCTTGCACAGTGTGATATTTACACATAATAAGTCATTATTATTGAATTCTAATACATTTTTAAGCTGAAAGTCTCATTACTGCAATGCGTTCATATTCATTTCAGAGGATCGTTGATTGCATTTTAGGATATACACAACAATCGTCATTCTTCATAATGCATATTGTTCATCCAGTCCCGTAGTATGATAAAACATGATGTATAACAGTATTTCATTTTCAATTTACATTTATTTAATAGAAAAACACATGTCCAACGATGCCTCTCACCCTCCACAACATTTGTCATGATCCTGTAAAAGCCTCTGTATTCTTTCAATTCAACCACATAAGCTAAATCTCTTCAGTTTTTCACACTGAAAAATGAACATTTCCTTCTCCTACCCCTGTACTGGACAACATTTATTCTCATTGCTGCAACATGAGATATTATTTGTTTGAAAAAAGCTTAGATGATCAATATAAAGGTAAATAAGTTCCATGTCCAGTACATGAACCATCTCCATTTTTTTACTGAGTGATAACGGCTTCATTACTGTTAGTAAAACATGCTATTTCCTCTCATCCTCTGCAACACACATCTCATATACCGCTACACTGGCATGCCCTTAATTAACTGATTCAAATTGATTTGATTCCTGGTATTGTGCGGAGCATGTAGCACCACAGTATTTCCAGTATCTATGGTTATATTAGAAGTATTGAGGGTCAAAAGTGGCACATTCAGATATTTACCAAAAAACACACAAAATCTGCTAGTGCTATTTTAGCGGGGCATTTTAGTGCATCTACAGGTCTACCATTGAATTGATTAAATTATTAATAGGATTTCTTTGTTGAAAAAGCTTTGAGAGAAAGTGCACAGTGACCCAGAACTCCTGGAGGGGTACAGGAGATGGCAAAGAGAAAGGTCAGCTGTCAGAAAAGTCTTAAAATAGGCCTAGTCATGTGTAGCTGTTATTACATTATTTAACATGTGTTATATTATTTCTGCTTCATTGAATTGTGTCTCATTGGTTGCTAAACATATTCACTCACTCACTCAGACTACATCAGTACTACAATGTTTTTGACACATCAACTCTGCGATGTTTACGACTGGTGTCCACACTACTCTGGAGTTTTAGAGCAGTAGTATCGATGTAGCCTCAAGCACTAAAGCCCTTGAGCAAATTAATTATATCTGATATGTTGCATTATTAACTAAACTGGTGGTAACCACAATAAAGTCATGAAATTATCCTTTTATTAAATAATAATAATAATAATTTGTTCTTCTAGGCTTTTTGGTGGAAATGTGAATAAAAATTGTGTATTGTGTCAACATAGGTTTTGAGATTTATAGTCCAGATTACTAAAGACCTTGCTTAATAGGTTTCAAAATAAAATTACTTTGTTTATGCCTATTTAAAATTTCTAGATTCCGTGGGAATCCCTCATTTACAGAAACATTATGTTCCATCTGATATGGTCGTAGAGAAGAAAACTCTCAAGAGAAAGAACGTGGTTGGTAGCAACATCAGTAGCTGATACATTCTCAAAGATTTCACAAAAGGGAAGATGAAGTTGACCCAAGGGCCAGTTGTTCAAAAGATTTAATCTGGATAAAAGTGATCTGGATTTTGCTACCTCGGATTACGTAATCCATTTTACTTTTATCCTGGTTGTTCAAAGCGACATTGGATTGGATCATTCTGATCCAGATAGACTTTTTACAATGACCAAATCCGGATAAGCATCAATCTAAATAGGACTACACATCCCAATATATGCTACTAGCTATGTGAAGAACTACACATTGAATAGCCAGTGTGGAGTCACTTTCGTGAACGTTTTTATTTAAAAAGACAGGAAATGGCAAAAAAACAATACAAAACAAACCCTTACATTTTAACTTTCTTTTAAACCGTCAGAACCCTCATCTGACCAACAACGAAAATAAACAAATAGACAAAAGAAATTTGTAGATAATTTGTACACGTTAAATTATAAAAATGTTAAATGTCCAACAGAAAACAGTGAAAAAAAAAACATTCACAATACTTAATTTATGATGAGACCTGTGATAAAAGAGTATTAGATTCCAAAAAATGTGATTGATATTGAAAGTTATTCGGGGAATTATTTGATGTGATCAAAAACCTTTACTATTTCTTCATTTTACTCAACTGACAGGGTTGATATGGAGCCTAATTTCTGTTTCATCTACTTAATCATTGTAATGGTTAAACAATTCCAATGCAAAATGTAAATAAATAGGTATCCATACTACATGATGCAAATGTTGTATAACTTGATTATTTTTATTAGATGTTTATTTGCATTTTCTTATATTCAAATTAATCATACACAGTCAGAGTAGGATCAAATGTATCCCAATCCTACCTAAAGGTTTGATTTCAGAATCCCCTTTTTCTTTTGAACAACCCATTTTCAGGATTTGATCCAATCTGGATTACTTTTATCCGGATTAGAATCTTTTGAACAACTGGCCCCAGATGATTAATTTAACAACAACCTGATACTTAACACACCTTCAAACTATTTGTGTTGGACCAAATGTAGTGCATTTCATAGAGTTTCAACAGACAGTCCGGATTAAGTAGAGCAAAAATAATAACGGTAGTTGCATGGACACTCAATGAGGTATTAATAGACTGGTAGCCTCTGGCTGTTGGTCCTTCAAAAGATTAAATGCTAAACGTTTGAAATATTAAGAGGTTCAAGGCACCTTTTAGTTATTTCCTCTGTGTATATATATATGTGCTTTCTAAATTCGGGTTAAACATCAGTATTAAATACCAAAGTGAACTCACCTTTATAAGTCGATTTAATTCCTGTACATTTTATAAGGACTGCTCCATTAATCTGGCATTCTATAGTGAGAGCGACTTGTTGAAAGGGCAAAACTCATAAAAGGGATGAACTTACGGACTTAATGCCTCCTTGACATAAAATATTTCTCACAATAATGTTTGTCAATCTTAGTGAAAATCCAGTTACCACTTAGATATATTTTATCACAGACAGCATATATATCCCAGCAGTCTCTCCACTCGTCTCCTCTGAGTTGTCAACATTTTGAAGGTTCAGCCTCTACTGAGCCTGTGTTGTCTGGTTCTTCATGTCCTGCCACTTCTTCTCCCTCAGGTTGAGCTCTGCGTCAGAAAAGGCGGCTGGACCCCAGTTAGTGATCAGCCTCTGTCCCTTGGAACCTGGAGAAGAAAGCAGAACGAGAGATGATTGACCCGAGGCAAATATATATCCTTCAAGGTGGACTAGAACATTTTGTATATGACAAACTGTTAGGTTGGCAGGTGTAGGTGAACTTTCAAACTTACTCGGTGGTAAGGTTATTAATGTAATTATCACCTAAGACCTGAGACTAGTTCAAATCACTTGTGGTAAGAGGAAAAAAGTAAAAACTTTAAGATAATACTAGCTACGCTGACACTTAGCCGTAGTCTAAGGGACAAACCCAAAGAGATTGCAAAGGTCTGAAGGGAGTTGATGGACAGAGGACGCAAAATAACATCATAAATAGACTTTATTTAAAGTTTTAATTTAAAATTCTTACCAAAAGGACGAACAGATCTGTATATTAAAGTCATCATGTTACTTTGTAGTAAACAACATTCTCTCAATTAAAACCTCCAGCCAATGGAAAACCTAGCTGCTGTGACCTGCAGTTTGCTTTTCACACATGCACAACACAGCGGGAGGTTCTCTGAGATATTTGTTTTCTCTTTTTCATTTTTGTGTCGTTAGAAGCGTCATCTACCCCCCACTCGCTCGCTGTGAATCCAGTGGGGGATCCCCTGCTGTGTTCTCACATCAGTAATCCTTAGTCATTTAAATATATGTTACACTACATATTAAGGATATAAAGGTTTTACAGGTAAAGTTCACTAAGGTTTTGTAGGCTGGCTGAGATCGATAGCGAAGCTATTTCAGAGCTATTGTTATGTATGTAACACATCTATTCTATCTAATAGAAGAACCAGGTTACATCCTGGAGTGTTTGGTTTTATCAACACTTCTTGACCCATCATAATAGCCATTTAGAGAAAGGTCGATCCATTCAAACCTAACAAAGATAGTAATACAAGCAGAAAGTGTGTGTTTGTTACCTGGTTGAATGAGCCGTAACAAGCCCTCATGTTCAGCCACCTTGTGCTTCCAGGTCTTTGTGTTGTTGGCTGCGTCCTCCAGTTTCTTTATCACCGTCTGTCTCACACACAGAACCAGTCACAACACTGCAGTTATTACCAAGTTATAAAATACAAGAGCATGTAGTTGTAAGATTTAAGAACAGTATTTTGGGAACATTGTTTAGATTTTCTATTATGTCTCAATAATAATGACACCATGTGGCCAACGAAGAAAGTACCTAACTCTAAAACAGTATATTCTAATAAATGTAGACAGACTTACTGATCAAAAAAATAAGGTCATGGTTATTATGTCAATACATCAATAATAGGAGTTTCTCTTTATACCTGTTGTCACTGTTAAATAAGGCTTTACAGTTATAGCAATACTTGCAACCATATATTATACCCGTATGGTATTGAGTATCTTTATTTTAGTATCAAATTAGGCCACAAAGAGTCATGATGTGAGCGCACAGCAGGAGATCCTCTGCAGGATTCACCGCGAGCGAGTGGGGGAGTGGATGATGCTTCTAACACGTGACAAATGCAAAAATACTAACATAAAGGAAACAGATATCTCAGGATGACAAGGCGGAGTCACACACATAGAAGACACTGACGAAGATATCAAGAAAGTTTGTGATTTAAACAAAAACACATCATCTCCGAAGTGGAATTAATACATCCTGCCTCTGCACCACAGCTCACCTCACACTGCGGAGGATTTGTTGCCAGTGTTAATGTGTCTGAGCAGAGAATCTTCCACTGTGTTGTGCATGAGTGAAAGGAAAACTGAGGAGAAAGTCCCGACCCAATTCTCCAGAGATCCTCCGCAGCTCCCATCTAAAAACGGCTTGTGATCTTATTTACAGTGATTTGATTTGGGACACAATTAGTCTCTTAGCTGACCTGGTACTGCTCCAGGGCACCCTGCCTCTCTTGCTCCAGGTGGTCCAGTTGTGTCATCGCAGCCTGCAGGGCGCTCTCTTTAGCCTGACGTTCCCTCTGCAGCTCCTGGTTCTCAGCCTCCGTCTCCGAGATGGCCCGCTGCTGCCGCAGATGGATCTCCTCCAGCTCTAACCTCTTTGTGGCCTCTTCCTCCAGTAACCTGCTCCACACAGACATTAACATGGATGAGGGGAAAGTCACATGCTTTAAATATGGGCCATTTACAAGAGTTGTGCTTCTCATTTCCACAAATATCTTTTAAAACACTGAGGGGTATAATCATGTAAAACGAGGACACATGCATACATTACCTGTATATAACAAACTTTAACAGGTATAGACACATTTAAAATAACAATATCAAGGTGAGTACCAAATGTCACTAAATGTGTGACAGACATATTTCCTCTGTCCATTAAATACAACTATTTTAGACAAGTTATAGGTTGTTGTAGTTGGACAAAGTGTCAGCAGGTGGTGCTAATGCAACTATTGACTATGGTTAAATTCAGATTGCACTTTTATATTTGTTATAAAACCCATTTTTATAAAAATGCAGCCAGGAATTTAGAGCTCCTGTCATCCTTAAAAGACAAGACAACAGTGGTGCTGAAGTTGGCCCAGGTATATTGTGACATTAACGACTTTACACTGTGCAACGTCTCCTCTCAGTCTCTGTGAGGAGTTTCAAGTGCCTGTCTAACCACAGCGTCTGTTATTGAGTTTGTTAACTTGACATCTTGACACTGGCACTTCTGATAAGACACTTGTCAACACTTCGATTGGGTTTCCTAGTAAAATAAATGAAACCATCAGAAAGGGGGGGAAAAAGATAAACTGGGGGAAACATCCATGAACCCTGCCTCTAGCTTTAATCCCAAGAGTATGAGAATAAAGGTAAATATGTAATCGGCTTTTAGCACAGAGTTAGTTTTAATGAAGCATCTACAACTGGTCTAAATGAAGATAAAGGACTGTTTATTGTGAACACTGGTTGATAAGGGGCTGCTAACATGTTCTTTACTCCTTCGTCAAACGTGAGGTGGAAAGTAAATGTCAGCAAAGAGGAAGGAAGGACAAGGGAGGAAACATAGTGGAGAGAGGGAAGTAGAAGTTGAACGTCTGGCTGTGTGTGCATGTGTAATAAAAGAGAGGAGCAGACAGTTTGGAGGCGGCCTTATGTTAAAGCCCTGTCACACACAGTTTACTGTAAATATCAAATTGAAATAATAAACCATCATAGGAGGAAAACAGAACAAATGATCAAGTGCTGCAAAATGTGACATTAACCTCACCCCTAAGTGTGTGTTTGTTCATGAACTAACAGACTTCAAAGAGTTCAGTGTTATTGGGTTGAATCCCAGTGAACGGTACAGGTATGAAAACTGCTGCTGGTTTCCATTTGTTAGAATCTGAAGGATCCAGGATTTTTTTATTCCGATGATAATTTTGATATTTGAGGGTTTAAACAGAGATAACATTAAATGTGCATTCATTTACTGCTGGTGTTTTTCTGTTGGTCTCACATTATAACCCTGACTTCTTTTCTAGAAATTAAACTTTTAAACTTAATATATTTGCAAAGACTTTTGACGTAACCTTTACTCCTCATTGACTGACCGTGCCTGTAGCCTACGGACGGCCTCCTCGTCCTGTCTGGCCCGTCTCTCGTCCTCCAGAGCGTCCTCCAGTTGACTGTACATGTCCTCCAGCTCTTTGACCCGCTGCAGGTACTGCTCCAGCTCAGTGGACTTCTGGGCCACCTGCTCCTCCATCTGCTGCCGTACCTGTGGTACCAAACAACAGAGCGGTAATTAACCTGGAATTCATGCAATAAATATAAATAATAATATAAAGAAAGAAATATATATAAACTCCAATCACCAATCAGGGAATTGATTAAAGCTCCTACACTGAAACTCGGTGAGATTTCATCCTTATTAGAGGATTGAGGAATTTGTTTCATATTGTTCCTGTTCCATATTGAGGAACAGGAACATCACCACTCAAAAGGTCCAACAAATCTGAGACCGGCCCCATGCAGCTTGTTCCAATCTATACAGTCTATGGTTCCAACACACCGGTTACCTCAAGCAGCCGGTGATTCGGTTCAAAATTACATCATAGAAATCATAGACCAGCTGGCACTTGTCTCAGTAATCTTAAAACTGTTCATGTTCAGACACAACCAGCTTCCAAACCGGTCTTAAAATCACAACAGCTGAAGTTGGCTCTTCTTGATGTCAGATCTTTGGCCAACAAATCATTCCAAGTCAGAGGTTAATGATAATAATTTGGACTGTATGTTCCTGGTTGAAACATGGCAGAGGACCCGTCCTTCAAACTATGAGTTTCCTCAGTCAGCTAGACAGGACAGAAGAGGAGGAGGGGTCGCAGTGATCTATTCCACACAGTTGGTATGCAACAACATTGAATCTGGGTGAATTTTAATATTTAGCTGTTGAGCTCAAAGCAAAATTATCAGTATTAATTATCACAGTATATCGGTCACCAAAGTATTAGCAGTTATCTCTGAAGGAACTATCAGAGCTGATGTCACCTGGTGTCACCAGGCTAATTCTGAATGGAGACTTGAATATTCATGTGATCTCGGATCATCTCTGTGTATTTGATGATGTCACCGTAACCATTGCAAAGACCAAAAGAGAAAATCTGGCCTTATGTTAAATATATGCTTTAACATAAGGCCAGAGCTTGATGAGCAGGCTGAAGTTCTGTGATATAATAAGATCAACTGAACCATACAAATGAAATGGTTGAACATTTCAATAACACCGTTTTGTCCTTCACACTAGCCCCGCCCACCTGCAGCTCTCTCCATCAAAATGTGAAGAGCTGGCCCTTTTCTTCAAAAACAAAGTCACCTCAACCAGCAAAAAGAGAAATGCTGGAAAATAATCTGGGTCAGATAACTCCTTGGATTAAATCGGGGGGTGACAAGTCTAGGTGTTACCTTAGACTCAGATCTGAGTTTTAAAACCCACATTAACAAGTTGGCCGCAACGGCATATTTCCACCTTAGAAACATAGCAAAGGTTCGGCCATTTATAAATCACAAATATGATGAAACGCTGATTCATGCCATAATTTCTAGCCGAATGGATTACTGTAATGCACTTTGTACAGGCCTCCGAAAGAAAACTTTTGCCTGTTACACACATGATTGACTTTTATGTCCTCCTCATACCAGGCTCTGAATGGGCGAGGACTGAGTTACATAGCTGACTCCCTAGTTAATTATGTCCTGACTCGAACTCTGACATCATGTGCAGCAAGTCTATCAGAGGTTCCCAACAACAACATTTTAATATATTTTTATAAACATGTTTTGTTTTTTAACTATATACTGATGTAAAGCACTTTGAGCTGCATTTCTTGTATGTTATTATTATTATTAAATATATAAATAACTCCTGGGGAACACTTATTTAACAAGTGATCCCTAAAGTAATAAATCAGCTGCCTCCTTCCTCATCATACCCTTTTAATTTCACCCTATGTAGGTTGTGTGATAGTGTGTGTCATATACACACAGTGTACACAGATGCAAACCTGCCTGTGATGATAAGACACATTTTAATCAACAATTTTAAGATCTTCTAAGGCCAATAATTGCAATGATTGAATTTTAGACTTTTTTTTAAAATTTGAAGACGCTGCAGAAACCTTGTTCAATGACCTTCAAATGAGCTGTAGAGGTTCATCAGTTTAAATCTATTACAAGTTGTTCTCTCATCATTTCACTGACCCTGATACATGTACATAAAAAAACGTGTCCTTTAGGTAATGACTCTGTGGAAGAAGGCGAGTGACCACGTACCAATTTCTCTCTCTCCAGGTCCATCCTGTAGCGGTCCTGGAGCTCAGTTTGGGTCTGAAGCCGCCTTCGTTCTTCTTCTGCTGCTTGAGCCGCTCCTTCGTCCAGAGCCTGGCCACCAGAAAAACAGATCAGTCAAAAAAAATACACGGTCAAATATTCTCAGCAGATAAAAAACACCTTTAAAGTGTTTCTATTTTGGCCGTTTACAGGTGCATTATTTTTCTTTGGGAGCTCTACTCTCTCATGGAGATCACATGAACATCACCTGAATGTCTGTGTGTGTATGTAGCTAGAGGTCAACCTTTGCTCTCTTTTTTTGTCATGATTATATGAATTTTTTATCCTTTATTGTATCGAATTTTCTGTTATACCTCACAGATTTTGTGATTTATGTTTAGTTGCTGCTACAACCCTGCAACCTTGATTTAGGACTCATTAAGTTGTCAGTGGATATCTGACCCTTACAGTGAGGGACATGACTAAAATATCTACAACTTTACAAACTCACAGAAATTATGCTAAATAAACTTTAAGTATGTGTTTACTCTAAGTCGCCATCTTCGAAAGACAAATATATCTTCAGAGTTGGCTCCTTTCACTAGACTCAGCCCTTTTACACACTTGTCCCCTGACAAATAGTGCAGCATGAACCCTGTGTCTTCCTGTGTGCCAGTCAGGTGCAGGTGTTTCCTTTCATGCTTTGTGAATTTCCCCTTTTGTCCGTGTGCTTTTTTCTCATTTGTTGCGTTGCGTTGTTGAGTGTCTCTTTGAATAACAGAAATAATTAAAAGTAATGAGATACAATGTGTGAGTATAAAGAGCACATGCGGACATTCAGTCTCTGGAGGCCTTTAGGTGAAAAACCTTGCTGATTTAGCAGCACATCAAACCCTCCCTGTGTTGTAGCAGGCATACTACTACTACTACTACTACTACTACTAATAATAATAATAATAATAAACTAATATAAGTGAGTAAAGCAGTAACCTGACGTTAACTTGTGTCATCCAGCTGTGAACTGAGTGTCGAATGCACTACAGCAGTATAGTGTGAGAGGCGGGGTCACTATTGTATATTTGTGTGTGTGTGTGTGTGCAAGACAGAGAGTCCAATCACTTTCTGTAACCATGCATGTGTGTCCATTGTGCATTGAGGCCATCAGCTCTGTGAGACTGAGACTTGCACCTCAATGGCAGATTGTTGTGCTGCGTCGTCCCCAACAAACACACACTGTTCTCTACTGTACACAACTCTGATGTGACTAGCTTGTCATAATGCTGCAACATGTCCTGTATGTGCTGGAAACCTGGGAACCAAATTGCGGGGTTCGTGTTTTTAGTTGAGTTGAAGGATAATGTGAGTCGATACGATCATTCAAATGGGCCCTGACAATAGTGGAGATACTGTCCAATGTACAGTATAAAGGATGCACACACAACCACATCCATAAACAGTTTCATATCACAAAGACTTGTTTATAATTGCAGAACATAAACACCACAACCAGACCACACATTTTTTCTACAGTTTTCTACAGTTTTCTACAGGCAGCCCTGGGTTATTAGGTAAGTCATAAATAGAACATAAGAAGAACATTGTGAGATGGTCGTTTTTGGACAGTTTCTGATTCTACAGGGAATAATTCATGGATCTTGATGGGAAAAAATTAAATTTGTGTGTATACGTGTAAACACTAAAAAACGGAAACTGAAAAAATGCCTCCGCTTTTTGCCCCAACTGGTCGAGGCAGATGGCCGCCCACATTAAGTCTGGTCCAGCTAGATGTTTCTTCCAGTTAATGAGGGAGTTTAGTGCAATTTGGTGCGGCTTGATTACATTTAAAGGGGCTGTGTTTGACTGAGTGACAGTCTAGCTCTTCTATGGGAAATGGTCCTGTCTACACTGACATGGGAAACACATTTCAGTGCAGTCATATACAACACCACCACTGAGTATGGCCTCAATAATAAACACATTTCAATTAACTGAACATTATGATCCTCCTAAATGTAGAATCTGCTTTTTTAATAGGATGAAAATGTAGAAGAGGTCAACATGTTGAGTGCAAATATTACAATGATTACAATAGCTTCAAAGTTCAAAGTTCTGACATCTACAACCATAAATCAATAATTTAAGCTAAAGGTGTAAAACTATAGTATTTTCTATTTAATTTTTGTTTCCTATTTTTTATATTTTCTATATTTATAATTGCACAAACACACCACAGCAAATTCCATGTATGTGTAAACCTACTTGCCAATAAAACTGATTCTGATTCTAATTCTGATTCTACAGTCGACTCTGACGACGTCAGCTCTCTACTGTTTGTGAAACTGACACTTCCTGTTGAACCCTTTACAGTGTTAACAGGAAGCAGGTATTCGTCATCAGGTAAATCCACATCATGACTGATCAGTGTGAACAGGCCGCATGGTGACTCAGGTTTTGGGAGATTTACGGGAAAAACATGTCTGATGGAAACTTACCCCCCCTCAGTTCAATCCACATTCCTCTGTCTGCACCAGGTGACAGACTATTCATGAGGTTGCGGGTGGAGCTGATCTCTATACATGTTTAGGTGACCTATAGACCTGCAGCAGTGTGTGTCTGAAACAACTAATACATACTAACCAAAAATACATTCACTGTGTCATTGATAAGAACACCAAACATGATGGACTCAGCCTGAGCCACTTTAAGGTTTGACGTTATGTCTGAGGAATGTTGTTCAGTCAGCTCCGACACTTTGTTCAGCTGCACTTGTGAGGACGTCAGCTGCACTGACACACGTCTGATGGGAATTATTATCTGTCATATTTCCTTCTTCTGAAAGAACGAGTTCATCAGAAACTACGGTATTAGACAACATATGACTTATACCTGCAACAGTTGGTGTCATCTAATAGGAACTTGTGTTTAACATATTTGATTGACTAAAGGGGGAACTCGCTGCCTGACGCTGCTGCTCCTCCATGTTGTGTTTCTATCACATGTTCAGATTTTATTTCTGAAGTTCTCTTCTCTGGAAACTCTGCAGTGTTAACCTACTGCGGTTATTAATATGAATGGAAGGGTTCCTTTTTTAACACAACTTGACCTCAGAGACTCCTCCATATTTCTATAAAGACAATCAGGGGCTTGTACTACAAAGCAGGATTTGTGGTTATGGAGGAAACTTGAGGTTTAACTCTGAGTTTTCAGTCCTATGAAGCTGGTTCACTTGTTACTGATGTTCTTTGAGATTTTCACAGAATAATTCATGGATCTTGATAAAAAACAAAATCAGGCACATTAAGGTGTCAGGAAATTTGGTGCAGTTTGATTGAATTCAAGGGAACTGTTGGGCCTTGGTAGAGAAATGCGCTCCTTCTAGCTGACCTTAGTGTATTTCCAAAGGACAGATGCCATGTAAAATGTCACAGTAACTGAGTACAATATATTCTATTACAATCACATGCCACAAACTAGTGGAACAAGAAAAGAAAGAACCCTTCATCGTTGGATGTTCATTTTGTGACTGATTCAGTATGATGAGAAGAACCCACAGATCAGTGGATGAACAGGGATTTATCGGAGATTGTTTCCCAGTAAAGAGCTGAGTCAGCTATGTAGAGGTTTGTCTTAAGCAGCTACACAAAGTCCTTGTCAAAGATTTATAGTCAGTGGTGCTTAAGAAACTATTCAGAACAACAAGTCCTCTTCCTTCATGATCTGTTAGCCTCTCCTTCCAATGTTTTAAACAGTCTGAGCCGGCTGCTTTACACTATAAGTTTAAAATTCTCCTCTGGGGAAATCCCTCAGGGTTTTTTTTACTTACTTACTCCAGTGAATGACTTCCTTCTTCTTTGCTGAGCACATATTTAAACACAAAACCCATTCTGATGTTTCAGATGTGTTCACATCACCGTCTCTAACACTGATGCACAATCCTCCTGTTTTACTGCACATGTATTTTAATCACCAGTCCACTCAGTGCTGTTTTTCTATATAAGCCTCTCATCTTTGTCTGGGTTTTTCTTTGTCAGTATTTTTAATCTCTTCAGTGTCTATTAAACATGTTTTTTTCTTAGAAATAGAAAAGTACATTTAGTAGCCCCAACTAACCATGCAGTTCAACAGCTCTGCCATCAGTTCTGCCTCGTTTATAAAGTTTAATTTTTAGTTACTTTATTTCTGAGGATATACTTAAGTAGAGTTGTGCTTTTGTCCATCATGTTTACAGACATGAGCGGGGCACAAGGGCGTAAAGCAAGTCAGTACAACACCACCACAAACGCTGAACTCAGAGATAACTAACACCTTTATGACAAGTGTCAAAAAACATTACTGGCTTCACAAAACACTTAATGGTAGAACTGCAGTATTAAGTAGCACATGAATGTACTAAATCAGCAGATAGAAGAGTTAGTGGAAACAGAGCTAACTAACAATGTAGAACAAGAATGACACACAGAGAGTACATACCTCCACCAAGCCTCAACAAACTCCCTGTGAAACCTCATTTCAGTTTAGTAGATCCAGAGTTTTACTTGGATCTGCACCAAATTGCACACACTCATAAATACCAGTCATCTTAATATGGCAAATATTTTAAAATCACGATCCATGAATTATTCTCTGAGAAATTAAGGAAAAAAAACACTTAGTACTTGCACCCTTGCAACGTTAAAGAAAGTGAAAGAAAATCCTGGACGAGCCCCCTGATCAGGATCTGCACCAAATAATAATGAGTTATTTCCTGACCTATACCACAAACAGTACGTCCACTAAGTTTCTTGTAAATCCGTCAAATAGTTTTTGTGTAATCCTGCTAACTAACAAAAAAAACAACCAACAAACAACCCCCCCTGCCAAACTGTAAACTGGACCAGACTGAGGATAAACCATCTCATACACATATTATTACCCTTCCACATTAGCCCAATTTGACCCATTCATTCGTCCTGCCCTCCTTGTGCCAAAGAAATACTGAAACACACTAAACTACGTTTCATTCTGGATACTTTAAAGGGGGATCGGACATTTCCTGAGTAAACTGGATTAACAGAGGAACATAAGTATGTGCACATGTGTCTGAGGTTGTCTCCTCACCTTCCTCATGTTCTCCAGCTCCAGCTGTTTGGCCTCATTGGCCGTCTGCAGCTCCCTCATCCTCAGCTCCAGGTCCTCCTGCTCTGCCTGCTGCTTCACTCGCAGCTCCCGCCGCTTCAGCCGAGCCTCGCAATGCGGCGCCTTTCGGCCCTGACGCAGCAGACTCACACAGGTCTGAATGGCTGAGAGGAAAAGAATCATTTCAGAGAATTTTTTTTTCTTTTTCTGGTGGCAGCTTCTTTGCTACTTTGCTGGATTCTCCAGTTTTTTATAATAATAATAATAATCAGAATCTTTGGGTTTCGGGCTTTTGCTAAGACAAAAAACGTAGTTTGAATGAGTTACTATGTAGTTTATTGCTATTTTCTGACATTTTATGCATTTATCAATAACTCAAGTTATAAAAAAAATAATATTGATAAACAATTTTTATGATTTCAGGTTAATAAATCTGTGATGGAGAATAATCCCTATCGTTAAATTATCTTGATAATTAATGAGTCAATTTCATAAATCTTTCAAGAAAAGAGATCATATATTTTAAATCTTGCAGCCTCTCACATGTGTGCATTTGCTCTGCTGATTTTTTCTTTCACTGTCTAAAGTTGTTCACGTAAAACCAGACATTGTAGATGTCATCTTGGGTTCTGCAAAAATGCATAGGTCACAATTTATTTGACATTATACTGTATATAATAAATGATAGAAAGAAATCAGCAAATAACCCAATAATTTTCTAAGAGGGATTATGTAATGAAGAAAACAACTCAGGCTTTAGTTTCAAATATTCCAACCCTGAGCACCCCGATCTGATACTTTATCTTATTTTATTATCAATTTATATCTCAGTTTTCTACTGAGGTCAATGAAATATTCTCAACTTGTCACCATCAGAGAAATGCAGCTTTGCTAAAAATACTCTCTTTCAGTAGTGTGGAGTGACTGAGAGATAATGAAGTCACCATGTCAGCAGAGTTACAGGAAATGCTGATTATCAGATGAGTAATGAAAAAAACAATGTCGGTGTTTTTTAGTTTTGGAATAAGTCTCATCTCTACTCACCATGCATCCACTCCTGTCTCTTCTTCTTGTCCGACGCATTGATCTCAAAGCTTTTCAGTGACGACCTGATGATGAAGAGGCACTTCTTTCCCTCTTTGTCTGGTAAAGGCTGAATGGATACAAAATAGATTAAGATAAATAGACTAATGTGTGCAAACATGAAGAGTATAGATCATTTCCACAGAGCTTTCAGCTGTGCTTTTAAAATGCACAAGATCAAGAATAAATTCCATGAGAAACAGTAAGGTTCTTGCCTCCACACTGCAGTTTCCATCCAATAAGATGTTTCCTTTCTTATCAGCCAGGTCCTCGCCAACGTAGTAGGACATGGAGTTTGGTTCCAGCATGAACCAGCGCTCCGTCCAGTTCTTCCTCTTGTGACCTTTCTTCAACATAAAGCCCTGCAGAGAGAAACAGGGGTCAGTTACACCAACAATTAGAGGTTTGTCATCTACTGGTAATTTAATGGCTGGATTCTCTGTATGATGCTGGACAGGAGCAGAACAGTGGGATGAGTCCAAACAAACTGCTGTGTGTGTGATCATGGTTATGAACAAACTAGTGCAATCTAATACAACAATTCTACGATAAATCCACTCCTGTGTGAAATCAAAGCCTTGTTCGTCATGTATAAAGACTGAATGATCCGAGCTCAGTCTGTGCAGGGCTGCTGCGGCTCACCTGTTTGAGCACATCCAGGATGAGCTCCTGGTAGACCTCCGTGATGCCCATGGAGAGCGTCTGCCGGTCAATGGCTTTACTGAAGTGACCCGAACCCACCAGGCTGATGAGCTCCCAGGCGCTCAGACACTGCTGCTTCGAGTCCAGCTGCAGCTTGTAGTCCTCGAACCGCTCCTCCACCCAGCTGCCCCCCATCGCCTCCGTCAGCTTACGCAGGAAGTATTCGATCTGGGCGCAGAGACAAATACAGGACCTTGAAATATTATCATACAAAATGGTCACATTTTATTTGACATAAAAAAAAACAATATGATTGTTCAGATTTTTCTTTGAAACGATACAGCTGTTTATAATCAAAGATGCTTGTCCTGTATGTTTCCCACAATTCATCTGGACAAGGGCTTATTGCGGCATACAACTTGCTTCTGCAAACAATCTTCCAGTGATTCAGCTCTGATGTTTGTAGTACCCAACAATAAATCGTCCAGCTTTTGTAATAGAACAGGAAGCTGGAAACTTCCTTTTCTGCTCTTAACCGAAGCAGTGAAAAAACACATCGACACAAGTACAACTCAACTCCAGCTCTGAATTCATGTCTGGCCTGTGTGATATTTTCATTTAAATGAGCAACGAGAGAAGTGGGAAGTTATCAGACTAATACTGGTTAGCGTGACTCGATTGACATCATAACTTCCCCCATTTAGACAGGCAAGGAACCATTTCTTTTAAAAAAGTGTTTTTCCCACATGGAGATCGAGTAGACGGTTACAGATGAGAAGTGTTTTAAATAACTTGATTTTCTTTTCTAATTCTATACTTTTGGAAGTTTATCTTCTCTCTTGATCTCTTCACTTGTTACGACAGAACTTTAAACGGGTTACTGAGTTAGACCTGAAACAATTAGTCCATCCATTAATTAGTCAATCAGCAGAAAATGTAATCGTTTCTTTAGGATTCGATTTTTTAGGTTATTGTTCAATCTAAAAGTCAAAAACTTTGACCGCTTGGAGATTTAATTTCCCTCTCTTGTCTTACATGATATTTAAAAGATTTGGGGTGATGAACACTCACCTCTTCGGTGACGATTGTCAGCGGATAGCTGTCCTCAGACAGGAAGTTGAAGATGCACCAAATCTTGAAGGCGTCGTCGTTGGAGATGAGCAGCTGACTCTGTTGCAGGTTTTTCCTGGAGCTCAGAGTCCAGCACATTTTGTTGAAGTCCTGACGGTCAAAGTTATCAGTCACCTGCAGCAGAGCACAAGAGCTGTGGTGAGCTGGGGATTCATGTTCGACACAACAGATGAAAAAAAAGGAGAGATGACTTATTAAAACACTGCCCAAAAAAATGAAGGGAACACTTAACCGTCACACTATAACAGTTAAACTTCGGGATATCAATCTGTCCATTTAGGAAGCACAAGTGATCAACGAATCAATTTCACCTGCTTTGGTGCAAATGAAAATGTCAACAGGTTCAATGGAGGCAGAAGCAAGACATCCGCCCAAAGAGGGAAATGGTTTTACATGTGGTGACCACAGACAATTACTCTCTCCTTATCCTTCCTGACTAATTCCTCTCTAGTTTTGTGTTCTGCTGGAGTCCTTGCCGCTACTGGTAGCATGAGGCGGTATCTTCAGCCCGATTAGGTTGCACAGGTAGCCCAGCTCCTCCAGGATGGAACATCCATATGTGTGGTCGCAAGAAGGTTTGCTTAGTCTCCCAGCACAGTCTCACGAGCATGGAGGAGATACCAGGAGACTGGCCATTACACGAGGAGAGCTGGACAGGCCCGTAGAAGGGCATCAACCCAGCAGCAGAACATGTGACAGGCGTGAAAGAATCTGAAGACACCGTGGTGAACCTTATGCTACCTGTAACATCATCCAGCATGACCGGTTTGCTGGTGGGTCAGTGATGGTCTGAGGAAGTATATCCTTGAAGGGATTCACAGACCTCCATGTCGTAGCCAACGGTCCCCTGACCGCTGGTGCAGTGGGCCCTGGGTTCCTCCTGGTGCAGGACAATGCAGTGGCCAGAGTGATGAGGCAGTTCCTGGATGACGAAGGCATTGATGCCATTTACTGGCCCTCACGTTCCCCTGACCTAAATCCAATTGAGCAGCTATGGGACGTTATGTATTGGTGCATACGACACCACCAAGTACCTCCACAGACTCTCCAGGAGCTCACTGATGCCCTGATGCAGGTCTAGGAGGAGATTACCCAGGAGACCATCTGCCGACTCATCAGGAGCATGACCAGACATTGCCAGGAGTGCATAAAGGCACACAGGGGCCATACACACTACTGAGTCACATGATGAGTTTCTGTGATGAAATTGACCCAAGTTGGGTTTCAATTTTTTACTTAGATTTTCGGTGTGGTTTTGAATTCAGCCCTCAATGGGTTGAAGATTTTGATTTCCATTGACCGTCATTTTGTTCTTAACAAATTATACAATGTCCACCAGTGGAGATATCAACTTGAATAATCTATTCAACAAGATCTGATGTGTGATTAAAGGTTCCCCCTTATTTGTACTTCGTTCCCTTATTTGTACTTCATTACTTCCCACCTCTATAAATTGACCAAGGATTTAACCCCATCTGTCATTTGAATATATTCAAAGTACTTTTCATTCCCAGAGGGAAAACACAAACCCAACAGAAAACTGCCAAACAAGTGAGAAAAGGGGTCTGTTAAAACAAAAACCCTCTAAGGATCAGATTCCAGAGCAAATAAGAGGAAAGCTCTTGAAAAGGTACAACTGGTGCAGTGGAGTGGAAGTGTTTTCCTCGAGCTGGTGAACAGTAGTGTCTCCATGGAGACTCTTGGCCGCTGTCCCTTTAAAAAAAAAAAAAAAAAAGTCACCAGCTAACCCCGAAAAACAACTTGAAAAACGTGGACTGAAGTTTTTCTTTTCAAAAACCACTATTTGCATAGACTTTGTGAGAAATGTGGTGATGGCATTTCATTGTGGTCTGAGCAGCCTGCGAAGCAAAACCTGGTTTCGTAATCTCCGCACAGAAAAGAACACAATAAAGATAACAACAGTTACAGCAGCAATAACATGAACCTGTATGAAAACATCACTCACATGTTAACTGTGACTGTGACACTCCTGATATTAACAACTCTAAATAAACTTATATTAGCTTTATCAGATAAAATAACAGGAATGTATTGTAAATAGATTCAAACTAATATAACCACACAACACAGACACAAGATGTAAAGACCTGTCGGTGATTCTGTCAGTATCCTGCCACTGTTAATGTATTTCTGATCATGTTATGGACTTAACTGAACCTTCAGTAAATGGCTTCACAAAGGCTCATCATCGTTTGACATTTCTTTATAGATTAGTTGTAAGCCATTAGAAAACATTCAAACAAAACACCATGTTGTCATATTGTGATATGTAACGAGAGCCAATGTGAGACTAGAACTTTATAGTTCTGTTCCAGAAGAAAATGATATAACGGATAACACTTTGTTTTACAACATAGAAAGTAAACCACAGGTAGATGAAAGTAATGCGGAAGAGATTGCACTGAGATCCTCAAGCTAGTGGAACTGAGGCTCGCCATATTATCACCATCATCAGTAGTAGTAGTGGGAGTAACAACTGAAAGGTTCATTTTCATTTGGTATACAACAGCTTCTGATCTTGCATTAAAATCCCTTCTGCTGATGAAGTCTTTAGGTTGAAGGTAACAAAAAAATCCAAAAACAATAAGTGGATCTTGAGTCAAATAAATTGCTGATGTTGATAAAGTGATTCTTGTGTTTATATCACACAAACTGAGCTGTGACATCACATGAAAAACAGCTCAGAGCTTTTCCACTGGGAAAAAAAACAGAGATTTCAAAATAAACTTTGTACTATGATGCATTATGTTTAATTCTGTTCATTTTCTGTGCTGAGGCAGACATTCAGTCCTCGTGAATGACTGCAGTGAAGTGGTGTGGACTATTCTAAGGCAGCACAGGATCTGATGTAACTTTCTATTGTCCTAATTTAGGGCAAGTGCCTTTGTGGAAACCTGGGCTGGATGTTAAAGTGATACTCCACCCAGAATCTCCATAGCTCCCTCCCCTTTGAAAAAAGTTTGTATTCAAGAGAACATGCTACAGCCTTTTCTAATGGAAACACCAATCACTTCCTCCAACATAATATACTACTGTGCGTCCACAGGCTCAGTATGTTCCTGATAGTCCTCACTTTCCTCAGAGCTCACATGCTAAGAGAGAAACGTCTCTCAGTAAATACAACACAGTTTAACTGCAGCACAAATTACTTCGCCTAAAATAATGATAGACTTGCATCAAAACCTCTATACATCAGTTTCAACAACAACAAAACATTATAACCTCAGTGGAGATACGATTGATAGGAAGGTAGTTGCTGTTGGACCAATAAACTGGGTTAGGGTTAAGCAAATCAGTTGAGAGGTATTCTTTTTATGTTGTACTAAGGTTGTTTAAACTTTCCATATATGTCTTTTTGTCAGTGTGTAATGATATTGTAACATATTTCCATCAACCTGTTACATTAGAAAACGATGGTAAAAACTGCACTGGACTATTTCTATAGCCACCTCTAGAACCATCAAGACAGCGTTTCTCCCATGATGAATATCAAGTTATCATATTTCAAAATCTGACTGAAAAAAACTTGTGTTCAGGTGGTGACTTGTGTGCATCGTCCTGCTGCCCGTTTTAGACTTGTGGTTCTGAGTGAGTCAGCACACAGACGAGGGGAACGGCATGATGCTGTGAAAGCAGAGTTTGTTATGGAAGAGCAACTCTTTGTGTCATGCTCATCGTGTTGGTCTTTGTCCTCATGGCTCGGTGACTCTCGGTCTCTATCTTTTTCTATTCCTCCTCTCGCTCCGTCCATCACTCTCTCGGTCTCTACACTTCAACAATAAGAGCCTTGTCAGTGCTGCCTGCCCTCAGCTCCACATGTCCATTAGGATTCAGGAGCCAAACTCCAGCTTAATGAGCAGCAGCATTTTTCAGCTCTCACAGAAAGTCCACAGGAGTGAAGCAGGGACAATTACACAGCTCGTTAACAGTTAAACAAGACTTCCTGCTATTTGATCAAGGGGATTGCTGCAAATGAAATATTCACCACAAGGGACAGGACCAGTATTCAGTGGAGGTTAGAAGATGACATATTTAAGTCATTTAAAAAGAGGAAATGATAAGTTTTTAATGCTCCAGAGCACAAAATGATCACACGCACTGCAGGTGTTAGCTGGGAGGTTCATCCGTACCAAAAACCTTACAACTGTGTGGTCAATGTGTTGAGACTTCAGGGTTTCAAAACTTTATTTCTAAATGTCCGGTAAGAAAAATGAAACTAATTCACCCATTCTTGCACAATGTGTAGGTGGAAAAGTGTTTCTTACCAGCAGAGCAGGTTTTACAAACCTGGATGGTGTAAATATGAAATATTTGAACTATGAAATCTTCTTACAGTTAGGACTCTTTGAGTTTATCTATTCCTTCAAAGGTCAGCGCGATCAGGACAGTGTGCATGTGGTTGAGCATCATCACTGTACCAAACTTGAACTCAAAAGGAAAGCACCACACAAATAAAAAAGAGGAGTGAAAATGACAAAGAATGTAAAAATCTTTCAAACACAGATACAAGGAGAATGGTGTTATGTAATCACGGTGACATGATGTTAAAAGTTCACATTTTTGAAGTTTATCTAGCAGGTTTTTTTGGCTTCTTCCTCTTCCTCTTTCCTCTTTATGCTTGATGTGGAGATATCTCAAATCAAAATAAAAACTGACATAGCCGAGATATTGGTTGAATCAGTTCACCTTTCTGTGAGTTGGTCCAACAGAGTTGCAACAACTGCAAAATGTCCTCCCCTGTATATTTCTTGGTCATGACCATGAACTGTATATTAACATGGACAACACATCTCCACTTCCTCTCACTATCCTGAAGTGAGGCCAAAACATAGTGGATATCAACGTTGGAATCTTGTGCATTTGGAGCCAGAGTCTGCTTGGTGGAGATCAGGAGATTGAAGCCATTGATATCTCGACCAATCGCGAGTCAGTCTCGATCGCGATCCGTTTTTATAGCATCAAATAATTAATAGAGACCAAACTTACTAGGAAAATGTATGCTTCTTAAACAAACATCAGTGTGATAAGAATTATCTAAAATGAAAGAAAAATGTATTTGATATGTACTTTAGGTTTGGTCCATGTCCAATCCACTAACATGGAGGGATCAGGCTTTATGGCGGATACTGCAGCCAGCCACTAGGTGGCGAGACACTTTGGCTTCAGACACTTAAGCTTGGGAGCAGTCATCTTCAACCTTTTTATACAGTCTATACTCATGACGGTTAAAAACAATGGTACACAATTTGTTTTGGGTAGTGTAAAGGTGAATTCATAAAGTAACTAAACAAGTATTAGTGTATTAGTCATCTTACAATCCACCAGTTCTGTGTAAAAACCTTAAGTGTATCTTAAGCTGTATCTTAAGAATTGTGTGTTTGTCACATCATGTTGTCATCTTACAATTTTTGTGTTATTAACGTGAAATGTCCTCCCATATGTCGCACCACAGCAGCTCAGCATGGAAACACTGTCCATGAAAACATTACGACAAACATAATGTGATTAAAAAGTCATTAAGCCTCCTGAAGCCTCATATTAGCTTTAATAATTTTTTGCACTGAATTAGGACTTTCAATGGAATAGCATTAGAGAGGATTTCTGTCAGTGTGGACCGCAGGAATAATTACAGCCAAAAATGACACTCAGACACACAGACACACTCTGGATGGTTCAGGGTTAACACTTGCTTCTGAGGAATGTTTCACTTCAATGAACCACAAAGTGGTGAGTTCTGAGCTTCAATGTCACCGCTGTCTCTTCTTTCTTTGGCATTTCAGTGTCAGGTTTCACCGCACTGACACAGTTCTCATTGTTTTTGTACTTTGCTAAGAAGAAATGTCAGGGGTGTGCAATTTATTTACTTCTGCATTGTTACTGACTGGGTCAGAGAAGACGAGGATGACACACACACGTAGACAAATGATGAGGCAAAACAACCCTGGACACAGACATGTAAAATGTCCTCTACCTCTCTACAAAGAAGAAAGACCACCAGAACCAAAATCAGAAAATGTCTTTTAAAGATAATTGTGTCTCTTTGTGATTATGTTATGCCTCTATCAACTATGAAATGATTGTGACTCTTATCAGCTGTTTTGCATCATTTTGTAGTGTGTATTTGTTTTGTTTCATTAGTTTTGTTTCTGTGCCCGTGCAGTCGTTTTCTGTCTCTTTGGTCTAGTTTTGAATTTCTTTGTACTCGTCTTTGTGGTCATGTTGTGTCACTTTCAGCTGTCTTAGAATTTTCTATAGCTGATTAGTGTGTATTTGTCTCTATGGTTGTGATGTCTTTTAGCAGTCATTTTGTGTCTCTGTGGTCTGTTTTTGAGTCACTTTGCGGGTGAGTCAAATTACCAGGTAAATGCTCAGGACATGTTTTGCTGCTTTCCCTTCGTACTGTGGCAATAATGGTACAGCACAATGACATTTGCCATTCTTCCAGTGGAAATTGAAAAGCTTTCGAGTCACTTTGTGTCTGTTTTGACTCACTTTGTGTATTTTTATAGTTTCCATCTCTTTATATTTGTTTTGCATCTCTGTATGTGGTCATTTTGTGTCTTTTTTTCCATTTGATGACATTCAAGATGAATTCTTAACATACACATAACTTAAGAGTATTCCTACGTTTACATTTTTCTTGACCATCAACTTTATCAGTGTGTAAAATAGGTTGTTGTTGTCCTGCCTTTCAGGTTTCTGGTGACAACACAAACATGTGCATACACAACAACTCATACATACATGCATACATGTACACAGTCTCCCAGTGTGTGAGAGCGGGTGGAGTTTCCTCAGGAGTGAGAGCAGCTGAATGTACCAGCCGACGCCCTTGCTCTCCACTGAGAGGTCACCACCACTTCAATGGGAGGGTGGGGGGGTATTAACATCTGCTCATGAAGTCACTTCTCCTTTCCTGAAGCTAACTCCAGAAGTTCATTTACTAGAAGAAAAGAGTGCCTGTTTCCCAGAGACGTTACCTTTTCAAACCAAACATTACAAACTCACACTGTCCAGTCAAATTTAGATCCTATTCACATTACTGTATTTTATACTCTCATGTGAATTTTAGTCAAATGGCCAAATCATGCACAAGACATATGTCATCACAACCCTCAACAAAAGCAGCCTGCCTCAGTGATTTCAGCAACAACAGTGGCACCAGCGCCGGCCTTAACCTTGACAGATTTGTTACAATCCCTTCAGAGTAACAGAGTCCACATGAAACTTTACAGCAGCACAAAGACTAACACAACAGATGACGGAGAGATGAATAGATTCATTGAAACAAAATTAGTGTGATTTTAGGTAAAACTTTGTTTTTGCTTTTTCTTAACATAAAACTCATGAATTCAATATTTATAAATAAGGACACTAGCACATCATTTATCCATCATTTACAGTTTTAGATCTATGTTGCAAGAGTTGAATATGAATTAAATCAATATATTTCAATTTTCATCATATCTATCCAATAACCACTGTAAAAGTAATTTTAATTACCCCGTGGAGTAATCCAAGCATCATTCCACTAATGAACTTAATGACTACAGACCATGGAAATGCCATAAAAACAAATTAAACAATAATCAACTTATCATAGGACTTCAGAAAATAGGTATGCTGCATTTCTTCAGGGCTCAGCGAGTCCAATTTAGGAACCAACAAACATGCGACAGTATGAAGGAAAAACACAAGATATGATGATTAACTCTTTTTAGAGCTGCCACATTTAGTCAGTTAATCGAATAGTCCATCATTACAAAATCATTTCAGACATTCAAGCGAAACAAATGAGAAATGTTTGCAACAAAATGTGAAGATTGGGCTGATTTCTTCGGATTGATGAACGAACAAAGCAAGAGAAGATATTCAAGACTGTTGTCAATTCAATTCAAGACTTTTTCATACCTAAACGGCCTTTGTGCTGAGGAGAGTGACTCCACTTTAAGACTTGTAAAGACCTGGGCAGACACGCTGATCCAACCAGAGGTCAAAGGTTCTTTGACCTTTAGGAGAGTTTTTATGACACAACAGAATTCCAAACCTTTCACCACGGCAACACCCATAGACCATCATCATGACATCATACTGCAAGAACACCAGACAGCCAGCGAGAGTTCCAGGCTACTTATGACATCACAAAATGAAAGGCCTTTTCTCTTGTCATGATGCCTAGAACAACAATCACCAGCGTTCCACTCATGCTGTGACCCGTTATAACATCATCACTGAGGGATGGATGGAGGGAGGGACAGACGGAGGGAGGGATAGACGGAGGGAGGGACAGACGGAGGGAGGGACAGACGGAGGGAGAGACAGACGGAGGGATAGACAGACAGCTGAATGAATCGACTTAGTGTTCAATGACTGGTGCTGTGTTGCTGTTTGAGCTCAGTACAATGACAGAAATAACACTGTGACACAGCACAATATATAAATGCTATGTGTCAATCAATGGATTTTTACAGTCTAACAAAATATTCAAAATTTGCTGCATTATTAAATAAGATATAAAAAATATCCTCTTAACTGAATGAAAGAAACAATAACACAACGATCACATACTAGCCACAATCCACACTGAGATGGCACAAACTACTGAGGTCCACTCAGAGGATTAGAACAACAACAAGCTGCCTTATCTGGATTTGGCAGCGAGACAGTCAGAGGATGTTGTTTCAGATAAATCTGAATGGAAATTAAATAAATGGGCCTAACTGGAAATCAAACCCTTGAACTTCGTGCCACATCCCTTTTCAGGTCTGCTGTCAAGTCTGTTGAAGGTCTCATGATAATGTCTCATTTCCCATAGAGTATCTTATAGCACACTGCAATGGTGATAAAAAAAAAACATGACACACTCCCCACAGAAAAGCCATAGTGAGAGCAACAGCGGTTTCTAAATGTTAACCCTGAACCAGTATGTCTTTAATGAACTTTAGCTGTTTCACATCCATATTTGCTGACTTTATGAATCAACTAAATAAGGTTAAATATAATGTCTTGCATCAACACAAAACTGGTAATATTATATTATACTCTAGTTTTACTTGCTTGCTTTAAATACAAACATTTTAGTTTCATCCGCCGCCTGTGTCCAGATGTGCGACACAATGGGTTCTCCAGTGACAATCATTGTTGTGGACTGACCTTATCCAGGATGAACTTGTTCAGGTACGGCATGTACCCCTGGGTGGAAACGGGACCCTCGTCATCGTCTTTAAAATGCTCCTCCAGGGCCACGGGGTCGTGTGGGATCTTCATCACTGTGCACAAGTTGTGGGACAGCACCTGGAATGATGGGAAAAGACTTAGGTTCGAACTTCGTGTTTATAGAAGTTGCTCATTTATTAGGTCAATTGTCTATATATATAAAACAGGAAATGTCCATCACAGTGTCCTTGAGCACAATGTGATATCTTCTATTAGATCGATCAGTGCAACTAAGAATTCAAAACCCAATAATCGGAGCAATCCCAACAGGGTCCTCACACTGTTAGTGCTCAGGCCTTCAAAATATTTAGTTCACAAAATAAAAGCAGAGAAAATCAGCGACTCCTCCTATTTGAGAAGCTCTAACATGAGGATATTTGCAGATTTCTCAGAACAATGAGAAAGGCCCATTTCAATGTCCTAAGGTCAAACATGACGTCTTTAGGTGTCTGGTTTAGTCCAAAGCTCGAAGATATTAAAATGGACTACTTTTTTCATTCATTCATTCAATCAACCTCTTAACTCTATGAGGTAGAGACCTAATTTACAATATAGTTGAGTACAGAACATAAAACATTCAGAGACACCAAGAAAACACAAATAAGAAAGAGTCAAATTTGCCAGATAGCCAAAGCAAGAGCTAAAGTAATAGCCTATGGGAATATAATTTAGATTTAAAGAAAATTAATAAATTAAATCAAATAATTCAACTAAAACAAGAACCGCTTGAGGTGCAATAAATTGAGATTAGAAACTTAAATTGTTATTCTATACGTTATTCAATGTTGCAGGTGCACTACTTCATCATACAAGACAAATCAAATCCGCAAATATTCCTGTTTAATAAACTGGAACCAGAGGTTTAGGCCATTTCGCCTCAAACAGTAACCATAGTTACCAATTAATTTCCTGTTGATCGACTAGATATTTCAGCTCTAATTATTACACAGCTTTCATGAACTGTGTGTATTGCTCCTCTTGGCTCGTAGCTAGACTTTGACATGTATATTGTGTTTGTGAGAATCCGACTCCAGGATCTACTTCTTGCTTCATTCTGTGATGACCAACACATGTCAGGAGTAACATTTGAAACAAGTACAGTTATTGACAAATGTATCTTTTTTCTTAAGCTGTTGATTTCCTTTGTTTCACAGATCATCTTTTGCCACCCTGCTGCATTCAGATGGTGCTTAAACATGTACACATAGAGGATGCTTTGGAAAGAGGGTCTTGGGTCAGAAAAGAGAAAGGGATTCACCTCTTACAACAACAAGCTGCATTGCATTCTGGTCTACTGAGGCAAGTGAAAGCTCTTCTCTTGAGATTCAGACACTGCTGACCTGAAACCCTGACCTTTATTGTTTATATTTCCAGCTTGGGAACAATGTCTGGCTGGCACACTGCAGCCTTAACAGACCTGGGGATATGTGGGCATGTCTTAAAGTTGTATACATGTCGAGTTATCTTCCGGAAACTTAAAAAAGTTTAGTTTTGATTCGCTGAGCTGTGGTTTCATCTGGGTTTTTCCACTGACTGACCCAGCTCTCCTCCAATGAACAATGCATTGAACCGTGAAACATCGGACATGAATACGGATTAAGATGTTTACAGGCAGAACACACCTAACAACACAGAGGTTTAATATCATTTTAGTGTAATAATGCTGAGACTATCTCTCAGGGAAAGTTCCATTTTAACACAGAGGACCTTTAATTTGAGCACTAGAGTAATGATCCCAATCTAGCATCACTTTACAACACCTGCTCATTCCTTCTGTGTGTCCCAGACTGATGCTGGTGTCAGTCCCAGTGGCACCACAGTGACTTCTAAACCAATATAACCACTTCATTCAATACCTTTTGATTCGACACGTGCATTGGTTTGTGGTTTTATTGTGGTGGGTTTTCTCCCGGAAGTTGCTGAAGTTTCTAATAAGCGATCAGCGGGAGATGATCGGCAGGTGAGGAGCCGCAGTCTGGGTTCAACACTCTGTGCTAACAGGTAGTAGTGTTAATGACGGGGAGAGGAGGTGTGTGCGCTCACTTCAGACTCTCACAGGAAGATAATGAAACTATTGTTGAGTGTTGTTTGTTGTTTTTTTACCTTCAGCTGAGATTTGGAGACTTTCCCGCTCTGGTCCACGTCCAGAGCAGTGAACGCGTGCCAGATCGACTTCAGCAGCTCGTCCCTCAGCGCCATGATGGAGGATTCAACAAGTCAACCTCTTCTTCTTCTCCTCCTCGTCTTTTCTCTCTGGCTCCCCTCTAGAGATATATGTGTGTGTGTCTCCTCTCTCCTCCTCCTCTGAACGTGTGAGTGAGCTGTCCCTGCTGCACACACACCGCGGGGACGGGCAACAGGTCACGTGACGCGGGACAACGACGATGCTGCAGCACCGCTCAGCGAGAGACACACACATATACACACACACACACAACAGAGTGTTTGTGTTGTTGTGTCACATTTGGCCCATTTAATGGATCGAACATGAAACAATCTGTGCATCCTATTCATTATCCTAAAGGGATAGTTCACCCAAAAATGAAAATGGACTCATCTAGTCTCCACTATGCAGATGGAGGGGTGGGTGAAGTGTCTGGGTCCACAGAACCCTTCTGGAGTTTCAGGGGTAAACAGTGTTGCAGCCAAATCCAATACAAAGGAAGTAAATGGCGACCACTTCTTCAAACATGCATAGCGTGAATGTTTTTAGCCTGAACGTCTGCTGTTATCTTCCTCTGGAGCTGCGTTAGCAAACGTTTCAGCTAAAAACATGGTGTAAATTTGACCTCCTTTCGGATAATTGGTCACCAGTTACTTCAATTGCATTGGATTTGGCTGCAACACTGTTTACCAATGAGACACTTCACCCACCCCTCCACCGGCATAGTGGTGAGTAGATAATGAGTGAACTATCCCTTTAAGACAACAGCGATCTACAATAATAATAATAATAGTAGGTGTCTCTTTGTTTGGAACAATCTCCCTGAGGACATCCATCTTACCCCTTCTCCTCTTTTTACTTTCTATTAAAGACACTTTTTTACAGGTGAGCTTCTTCAAATTCTGATCTTACTGTTTGTCATTTTATAATTAAAAAAAAAAAATCTTGTTACTCTTCTATTTGTATTTGTCTAATGCAGTGTAATCTTCAAGTTTCTTTTTATTGTTTCTCTGGTGCTTTTATCATTGTTAATATGATCAGCGTTGTGATTATTAGTAATGATAATCGTAGTATCAGTCTCAAATTCAGTACTCTTATGTAGTAGATGGGTTGTTCTGGGATATATTGTTACCAAAGTACTGTGTTAAACTATGTTTGTTTCTTACTGTGCGTTAAATGTAATTTTTGAGACACATCATTTCCAATCTTGTCACCTATTTCCTGTCATTTTATGCCTGGAGAAGCCACTGTTCAAGCCCCTACAGAATATTAGACAATTTTCCTTTATATTGCCTAAAAAAATTACTGTAATTAGTGTTATTCAGCACCACTAACTTTGTCTAAAATGACAACAGGAAACGTCAATACAAAACGAACTTGAATGGGTTGTTATATTGGACTGCATGCTGTGCACATAGTAAAGCAGCTAACCCTAACCACCACCCCAGGCACATCATACCCACACAAACCTCTGAAGATTTCCAACCTTGTGTGCTGAGGGTTTTGGAACCACAGTGTCAGTTCCAGTCTCCTGTAAATGGCTGATCGTAGAATTTAAGTGAGCCCTCACAAAATTGGTGCCTGCTTTGTCTATTGCAAGGCCCCTGTTCACACGCATGTTGACATTATACAGGATCATGAGATCAGTGTAAATTTCATGCTCAAGACAGGACAATATAAATCAGTCTCAGGGAACAGGACAGGTGATTCAAGGTGTTTGTGGTTCAATGCAAAAAACAAGGCACAAGCATCAACTACCTGAAACCACTTCCTGTGAAAAAATGTTTACAACAAAAAATTGAAACTCCTAATAAAAAAAAATATATATATATATATATGAATATCTATGGACTGATCATCTCTATCGACTGCTAACATTAATTTGATGTACTGGATGACTAACTGTATAAACCGTAACAAATAAAATCATCTTGACATTTTTCAAAGCTAAACAAATCTGCAAATTAGTTTTTAAATTCCCCTATCACTTCTTGTAATGAATGACTCTTTAATTCAATTTAACAGCCCCTGCTAATCCCCTTAACAATTGCTTGTTTTGTGCAAACATCAAAACCCAAAAGACATTTTTGGTCACTTTTGAGGAACTGGCACTGTATTGGTCGTTCTTGTAATTAATCATCTATCTTGTTTCAACTCTAAAACAATCCTGTACAAGTAGTTCAAACACTGCAGATAGAAATAATCTTTACCAAGTGATTGAAGTCGAAACTGCAGGAAACTGTATAATATAATCTGACAATATTCCCTCTGCACCACAAATAATCACTAAACAGAGAAGAGTGTAGGAGAGACTTTATTAAAAGAACATATGTACATGTTACAACAAAAAGTTTTGTGTGTTAGAGTTTAACAGAACAAAGAGATGAATACTTCTCTAAGTGAAGGAGAGCCTCATGGGAATGACGGCATGAGAAAAACAAAAAAGGACAGAATACACGAGAATCCAAAAAAACAGGATGATGATTGTTGCAATGCTACAAGGCAGGGTTGGCAGCACCAATCAACAGGGGAAAATCACAACATGGATCCATTCTAACCTCACAGATGATTTCAATCACCGGGTTTGGTACTTCAAGATTATTTTCCTAAATGCCACGAGTCCTTTTTTTATCCAAACAGAAAAAAGAAAAGGTGTGATATGAGGGAAGGGCTGATGGACTCCTGCTACTTTCAAAATAAGAGCCAATGACCTCGAGAACAATCCAACCTGAAACTGGCCAAACCCTGATACATACAAAACATCAATAGCAGCAGGTTTTTCTTTTCTATTAAACAAAAAAAATGCAACGTGGGAAGTTCCACGTTTTGCCTCCAAAGTGCTCCATTACAGACACAGAAATCATCAGTTCTCAGACCCTCTGATACCCAGCATCAGGCTTTTGACAGGCAGTAAGGTGCACACGGCGACGGCAAGTACATTCACACTGAAGAGAGCTTCACTGCAGCTTTGTTGCGCTGCCAACGGACTTCGGCTTTGTCGAGGGAAGTGCAAGGGCAGACACAGAGAGACACCGACGTCTATGCAAACTTAAGGAATGACAGAGTGTAAAGGTAAAGTAACTACCTTTGAGGAATGAGTTTTTTTTTCCAAATAAAGTTCGTTGGCAAAAAGGCTGAACTATGTTGGCAATGAGAGTCTATCGAGATGAGTTCAAGTTCGGTGTGGCAAAAGTCTACAGCTTCCGTTGAGCCGCGGAGCCCAACACCTTGACCGACCGGATTTAACCTCCGATAAGAAAAACAAGACCACTTCAACTGAACGGCCCGAGTAAAGGTCCATGAGCTACCTTCCTGTCAGGTTGGATTAAAGTCTCAGTAGATGGTGAGGCTGACCGACCGATTCATCTTCTTTCCGATAAGTCTGGAGGTTCTGGGGTTGGACTGGACTGTGGAGCGGGTCAGGACCCTGTCGGTGGACAGAACCTTCTCCTCTGCTGCAGCCCTGGCCATCTGGGCCTTCTTCAGCTCCCTGGGGAAGACAAACACATACAGGTGAGCATTAATGACACCACAACTCTTTCTTAAACTGAATCAAGGATGCATATTTTCAATCTTACTATATAGATTAATCAGTTTTTTATTTCCCTGATTAATGCCAAAAACCCGAAAGAGTTCAGATACAAGAGGCTCCAACAACTGAACATCTGTCATATTTGCTTGTGAAAAACTTCAGTGATTGATTATCAAACTACTTGATTAGATTACTGTTGATGTAAATATATTGATAATTTTTTCAATATATAAATCAGTACCACCTTTTCAGAAAGATAAATAAATATCAACCAACACTAGTGTGGGTCTAAGTTTAATACACTGAAAAAGCTTTTTGGGATTAGGCCGGAATTTCACCATAATCACGTTTAACGGAAACATTGATGTGTTTACATAAGCAGTTAATTTTGCTTGTAATTTCAGTTTTATTCTGATCTCTAACAAATGCGTAAACAGACACGTAGAGTCGGAGTCTGGTTCACTTGGAGGAGTATATGCACAGTTGATGCCTCATGTAGTCTAGTGGCCACAAGGACAACAGTAACAATCTTTTCCTCAGAGGGAATTTTCCTGAGTGCCCTGTACTTACTTTTGTAGCAGTGCGTTTTTGAACTTTTCAGCGTTGAGTTCGACCCGGAGCTGATCAGCACTCATTCTGGCAGCGGTGAGAAGCACTGGGTGTTTGATGAGCTCAGAAGTTGATGGTCTCCTTGTTGGATCAGGGTGGATCATCAGCTGAAGTACAAGAAAAAAAACTACAAGATTAGGCCAGAAAGAAAAGCTACTGAACGGCAATGGAAAAAGAAACATAGGCACAAAGTCATCTCCCTACAGAAATTAAGGCAAGACATAAACATGTACATTACATTAGTAATTAATCAGCAAGACATTCTCCGCATTTGTTTTTATAGTTGACAGTAGATTTCTTTCTATATTTATCAGTTTGTTAATGACATGGCAGAAAAGACATTGACAGTCATGACAGGGAGGGAAATAAACACTTCAGACATTTTCTTTAAGGTGTAAATCTAAAACAATCTAATGGATTAAAAAGACAGAATTTCAAATATTTAGATCTAAGACTTGTTGGCTGTTACCTTGAGGAGGCTGAGAAACTCGGAAGAAAGCACTTGAGGGATGGCTGGAAGTTTTCCTTTTCGGATCTCGTGCCATTTGTCTCCATTGGTGGGAAGAGGCTCGGCCCCAGAGACACTGACAACAGTCAGAGCAAGCGCAAAGATGTCCGCCTTCATCAAGTTAGTGTAGTCCTACATACAAAAAAAAACAAAACAAGTTAAGGACCTTGTTTAAAGCTTTACTGGTTCAAAAGGAGTTTGTATGCAGGATTACAAACCTCTTGTAAAACTTCATTGGCCAGGTATCTGCTGTCACCCTCCTCCACTTGGGGATTGTTTACTCTTGTCACATGACCAAGATCACCTGAAGAGCAAGCACATACAAAATAGATTTTAGATGCAAGGATGACCACCCAATTCTGAGTATAAATACAAAATTAATCGGTTAAAGATTAAAGATTCAAGTGCAGGAAGTCATTATACAAGAACTGTGAGAGCATCTTACCAATTTTGTAGACAGCACTGGTGACCAGACCATCTTCATCATCACAGTCATCGCAGCTCGCTACAGCTTTCCGAGAAATAAAGATGTTGCCTAGGAACAAGACATTAATGCTTCTGTTAGTTTCTGACCAGAAAACCCTTCACATGAAGAGTCTGGTCTCTTCACAGACTTGTATGAAAGACAGTATCAATAAAAACCAACAGGGATTGATTTGTGGGACTGGATATGAAGCAGAACATTTGGAATTATTAACCAATTGCTAACATAACATATTTATTTTTGGTTTTATACAAAATTTTAATATTCAAGTACTTTTTTCTCAGCATCAAACTCAAACGCATTTCAAGGAACCATGAAACCCTCCTTACATTAGTGTCACCTCACAGACTTGGTTTCAGCTGGCAATTTCTGACTTTATACAAATCTATAAACGGTTACTTTTCTTCTTATATACTCACTGGGCTTGATGTCCATGTGCACCAGAGATGTAGAGTGGATGTACTTGAGTCCTCGTGTGACTTGTAGAAGCAGATCTTTCAGCTCCAGCTCCGACAGGTAGCTGAGCCGCCTGTAGTTCTCTGCAATGACATCTGACAGCGTACCTCCATTGCAGTACTCGTTCTGAATGAGCATGTGGTCGTCCTCGGCCCAGGCAGAGTAGTACCGCACCACGTGGGGATGCTGACCCAGCACAGCGTGGGCATACACCTCCCGTAAGGCGTTCTGTCTGTGGAGGAGGGGAACAGATTGTTTTAATCAATTTACATCTGATGTAGGCTTTTGTAGTGAAAACGAAAAAGGATGCCTCAAACAAGGTAAACAGCTTTTATTGCATGGCCAATAAATTTAAGTTAACGACTCATCAAAAGAAGATAACTTAAAATTTTAAATATGTAGAGTTTTTCAACATACTCATCTATTGATCCTGCCAAGGGTTTCTTCGATCGCTTGATGGCATAGATGCAGCCGTCGATTCTTTTCACACACTTGAACACAGCACCAAATTCCCCGCAGCCAATCTTCTCCAGCTCGAGGAACTCTGAGGCGTACCGGGACATCATGTTGCTTTCCATCATGGTGATCCTCTGCAGGCAGATGGAGAGCTTTATCAAAACATGAACATTTTGAAGAACTAGTTTTTAAATTCAGTCTTTTTTGTCATGAAGTTTGTACTGTTGCTGCTTCACAGTGGCTATTTAGCATAACCACTATAAATAAACAGGTTTTCTTAGTGAACTGGTTTTAGTCAATTTACATATGAAATGATTTAAAGCCTTAACTGTTTCTACTTGTTGTACCTGGAGCTACAGTGACTATTGCTCAATATATACAATGAGTCTATACAATTCTTTATTTATGATAATTACATGTATCTTTTAAACTGAATTGTTTTGTGGGTGTTTTTCAATAAATAATTTGTATAGGCTCTGATTAATAAAATAAAATAACAAAAAATTGGATGAAACAAAAAGCTTCTAATGATTTTAAATAAATAAACTCCCTGCATGCAAGTGTAAAAGTCAATATCACTGTATGTCATTAATGCATACAATCATAAAAAACATTTAATTACCTTGGAAGGTGGGAGGGCTTCCTCCTCTCCTTCACCATCACTTGCCTCCATGTCTTCACCACATGAGCTGTAAGATCAAACACAAAAGTGGGTTAACATTCTATACAGCAGGGGGCAGCACTGTGGGCTTCACAAGCACATGGCAGAGTTCACCAGTAACCATGAGGTCTTGGTTCCCAGCCAAAAAGTCTGGCCCCAGTCAACGGCTTTAACGTTTTTTGGTTATTATAACAATAGGTTTGATCTGTGTACAAGATGGTGGTTAAAGGTGTTCAATGCCCCTTAGTATCTGTGGTTAACTACCGTCTCCTGACTGCAATAACAAATGTGTAAAGTCGTTTAGTTATAAAGCAACAGGATGGAAAGTGTGCATACAACATATTGACTGCAGCTGGTCTACTCATACCTCCCCTTTGGAGAATCAGCAGGTTTTTTAACGTGCAACTACTAGACACCCGAGAACAATGGTATTTCTAACATGAGTATCAGTGTGAGAACATCTGAGCAACATACTCATTCCAGTGTGCCCGTTTCCTGTTGTTCCTCTGCTGAGTTGCGGACTGGATGAGGAGGGAGTCCGGGGTGAAAGGGTTAAAATTGACCAGAGGGGTCTGCTGTCTCCTGCTGCCGTCAGTGATTGACTTTGCTGAAGGCTCAACATTCTTGAACAGGGCAACTCTCCTGCTGGAGGATCCTGGGCCGGAGCCCCTGGCTCTGGACAGCAAACTCTGAAAAAGACAGATTTATTGCTTTGTTAATTTGAGCCCAGTAACAGAGACAGACAGTTAAGACTTGGAAAAGACGACTACTTGACTTAATGATTAGATATAAACCTAGTTAACAAACCGGTATGTGATAATAAAATAAGGTTTTGAGGAATATCTGGGTTAAACTTTGGTGTTTAAAAGAGTGCTGTGCAATGCAGAAATCACAGATAAAGACATGCCCAGGCATAAAACAATCCATCTGCTCGGCTGACTACAGTCAAAGTATTATGCAATGATTACAGATATACAGTACGTGGGCCACTCGTTAACCGACACAGACACTTGTATGCGCTTGGTGTTGCTTGTTTAATTTCCCGAACACCTGAAAAGAGCCAATAGTGCAAACACAAAGTGTGCAAACTGGTAGATGTAACTTTAAGACATCTGAGGAAATCTACCATGAGTTGCGTGTGAGCTCATGCAAGCTGTTATCCAAAGCCTGATCTGCGGCCCGTGCAAAACATGTGTAAAACATGCCACTGATTCTCGATAAATTAGTCTCTCGGGATGATTGAACGATGATTTAAAGCATGCACAGACAAATACTAACCTTTGGTGTGTGTGGTGTGTCAAAAAGCCGGAGTTTTCTGAAGGTTTTGTGTGGAGGTGTGTCTGGACAGTCCGGGATCGGGGAGCTGGATCCTTCCCCGTCGTCCTGGACGTAGGACCGCTCCGGTGAGCCTCCGTACAGCCGGGAGCCTTTCCTCGGTGACGGCGAACAGTTGGCGAAGAGGACGCTGGTCGGGGACCGCAGATGAGACGGTGAGCCGAAACTCTCCTCATCCCACAGCTCCACGTCGTCGTCCCCGCCGGACTGGTTCAAGGGGCTGCTGCCGCCGGCCAGCCGTTTATCGACGGTGTCTCGTCGCACGGGCATCGGGGAATCCATCTCCGTGAAGCCGGACTCTCCTCCAGTACTGTTGTTAGCATCCTCAATGGGCTCGTCCTCTCCGTCGCTGGATGTAAACTGTAGTTTTTGCCGAATCGGCCCAGTCTTCGGAGAGGGGGATCCGTGCCGATGGAGACTGTAGCTCGACATGATCAGGGTTTAAACCCCGGCTTCGTCGACGGGTGAAACACGCGGTTGGACTTCCACTACGGTGGTAGTGGCGTTTCCGACCGAAAACCCAAACCTATTTCCGCTTTTAACTACCTTAAAGTCAAGGTATCGAACTAAAAATGACAACAAACTACGACGAAGCGCTTAAATGTCCGTTAACATCGTAGGAAAAAGTTAGCGTGTCTGCTATTTCCTACACGCCCATCTAGCGCTGAGAAGTAGCCCCGGAGTTAGCTTGTTTCCACCGTGAGCGCAACGTCCAAAGTCGGCGGTAGACTAGAAACCTCCCGGTTCAGTCGAGTATCGGTGTCCGTCACCTCCTTGCGATGAGTTCACCGAAACGCAAACACGTCTTTCCGCAAAAAACCCAAACCTATGTTTACACTAAACTTTGAATGAGCCGAGAACTAGCCTCTTCCTATCACGCGCGTGGCAAAGAGCTTCCCGCGACCGTTGGTCACGAGACTACGGGCGACCAATCACAGCGCGTTAGAGGATTTTGAAAGATGGGCGTGCCTGAGAGTGTTCGGGAGACGTTACGTCATGAGTGGCGCAGCAACAATGTGGCGCGAAGATCAGAGTCAGTGCTGTTATTGAGACGGTGCGATCAAAGAGGCGGAGGGACACGAGAAGAAGAACTCAAAATACAAGTTGACCCCTAATCCGATCACTCTCTGCAGCACAAAGTACCAATTAACCACTTTTACATGAACAACAACCGTGCGAGGAAGTTAAAATACACAACTACCACCACAAAGCCATCTTAGAAACTGCATGTCAAGGGTGAATTCTGCTTTGGGCAAGTAATTTGGATAAAAGCATCAGCTAAATGAAATATAATGTAATTTAGACCCCCCCCCCCCACACCATGTTTACTTGATATAATTTCCATCTGTATAATTTAGTCAATTTAAAATAAATTAGCTCTCGTGGATGAGCCAAAACTTTGTAGTTTCAATTCCTGAATTTATTTATTTTTGCTTATACTGGTTGCTCATTTGCTTTTGTTTTTTTAATTTGATCATTGTTTATTAAATCAATTGCTATTGTTTTATTAGAGTCCAGTAAAAAACACAGAAATCCTAAGTCAAGGTGGAATTGTTCCATTATATCAGGCTGCAATAACCGATTTACTTATCAGTCTCCCAATTGTTCATTGTTGTGAATAAAGTATGGAAAAATACCCAAAAATGCCCATCAGTATAACCTGATGCCAAAGAGAAGACGTTGAAAACATGAACATATCTAGTTTACCATCATAGAAAACTTGCAAGTACTCACATTCCAGAAGCTGGTGAGAAAAAAAGTTAAATATTAATCAGTTTTAAATTTTGTTGCAGATACATTTTCAGTTAATCAACTAATCTACTCTTTGTTTTACTGGTTTCTTTAAATAAAGTGCCACATTATAGCGAGGACAGATTGGGGCCCAACAACAAACTTTTGCGGGGGACTTATTATAAAATTAATCTGGTCATGATTTTAACAGATCGTAGTAAACTAACTTTACATCTGAGCAAATGTTAAGGTGTTCAAAATCAAGTACAGTCCATTAATCACACTTTTTTTTATTAGAAATAGCATTCGCTGTACACTGCACTGTACACTGTGCACCATAAACATTAGAAAGCATTTTTCTCCTCTCCCATTTCTTTTGGCTGAGGAACAAAATAGCATAGCTGAACTCCAGTTATCAAAATACTATGTACACATAAAAGCTAAGTTCTTTTGTGGAACAAAAAAACATGGAGGAAGACATGATTTCTCTTGATGAGATGGTTTTGATCCTAAATCATAGTCCATAATGAGTCCATCAATCATCCAGGCCTGGTGACTCTCCTTGTTGTATCCTTGATGCTATTCTGATGGCTTCTTCCAGCGAAGGCTGATCACTGAGCTACAGAGGAAAAGAAAACAATGTGCATCATACAAACATGGATTGACATACTGATAATCACTGTGAGTTGATCAGCACTACTGATTTAATTTATTTACTCTGGCACCCCTTTAAAAAGGCATTACCAGCTCCGACAGTGTGTGAACTGATTTTCCTTGATGATAGTCACATGGTGGTAAAGGTGGAAGGCTTCCTTTGCTTTAGTAATTAACATGGTTTAAGATGTTTTACATGATAAAGGTTAGTCACCAGACCTGCAACCTTTGCTGCAAATGAAGCTCCTCAGGGTTTAAGGACCTGAGTAGTTGATACATTGTAAAAACATTTACATAATATGTAGTTAAAGAAAATCTCGTTTTTCATGTAGGGAATCTGTCTGATGTAGGTACAACCAGTTTGTCATTACGTAGTCACATGGTCACCTCACCAATGGGAAACATCCAACCAAATTTAAGGTAAATTCAACAAATTTTCCTCTGCTCTTGCTAAGAATGTTTTTAGTGGTGTCAATGCAAAATGAAATAAAACCACAACTGTAAATGATTATTTATACATTTTCCTTTTTTCAAGAACAGTAAATTACATATAAAACCACACATCCCGTGGTTGTAAGTTTCAGTTTGGTCTGAATGCACCAGCAGGAGGGATGACACGTCTCCACCCCCTGAGCTAACCTACCCAGGATTTATGGTCAAGCCTTTAAGCAAATGGGTGCGAAGAGGCTGGGATCTGGGGTGTGATTATGTGGGTGGGCTTAATTTAACCATTAAGTTCTAATTGAAACTCCTGTTAGTATCACATAAAACTCCTGGCAGTATCATATTAACAAGAACATTGCAATTTTCAGCAAAAAAAAAAAAAGACTAATGTATCCAGTCTTCTTCATCATATCTTGAACTAAATGGAAACCACCCCACCATTCTAATCCCTCCTATGAGGTCGCTCTACTAACCTGCACTGCAATGTGAGTGCCGTTGGAGGTGGCTAGTAACGTGACAGGATGAATTCCATCTTGTTCTTGGCTGTAGCCGGCCTCCTCCACCGTTTGGAACGAGGCCATGTCGGGTGTCATGATGGCCACCTGAGGAAGACAGACATTGTACTCAGATCTATTTACTGTGATGTGGCGTGACAAATCAATTAGTGACCTTTTGTGACACATTTGAGGCCAGGTCCAACAGAGAATTGGTTAAGCACCATAAAGAGTTAATTTGGTAATTTGCCTTGACATGTCACAAGCACTAAAGACTGACGGTTCAAGTACTATTGACCGGTCCAAGGAAGCACATTTGTTTCTAAACTTAAGTAACTGTGACACACTCAACTCTTATTACATGACGTGTTAATGCATAACTTTTGTGTTACACACGAGACGACATGAAAATTAGATCCAAATTAGTTTTTTAATACTTCTGTGCAGTCCCCACTGAACTCTGACAGTTTTTACCTGTTCATCGGAGCCGTCTGTTGTTACCATGGTAACCGAGTGAGAACCTTGTGTTGCCAGTTCGTGGGCTGGGATGGTTATGGTTGTGCCTTCTTGGGTTACCATGGTTATTGTGCCACCCATAGCTTGTAAGTCCGCTTCAGAGATACTGACCTGATGTGAGACACAATACAGATTTAAGATTTAGTTTCATGGTAAATCACTCAGGGTCTTTGTTGAAAAACCCATTGTCCACAAATGATGTTGCCATATAGCCTTTTTGGATTAACATCAAAATACACAATATCAATCTTTATTTGTAGAGGACAAGACAGCAAAATAAGTCATAAAAACTTTAAGTTTAAAGGAAAAATATATTTTTTAAAAACTATTTGATGTATACAAAACAGTCTAGTAAAAACAAAGTTAAAAAGTTTAAAAAAGGAAGTTCAGTCTGGTAAAAAAATCTTGTTTTAAACAGTTTAAAAAGAGATAACAGACAAAAAGAGCCGATTGAAACCCATGGCTACTGTAAAGTCACTTGAAGGCTGATTGTAAAAGCAGTGTCCCTCACAGAAGACACCGATGAATATGTCATGACAGTTTGTGGTGATAAGAGCAGACGACGTGATCTCGGCAGCAGAGTTAATACGTCACTTCCTGCCTCTGTCCACCTCTCGCCTGAATAATACGTTAAATATAGTATAATAAAGTTGAAATGTTATATTTGCTGCTGAAGGTTAAATTAATGTTTATTGCTCAGTATATGCTGCCTCTATGAACAGAGTTATTGCAATCTATAATTACTTCCTTTTTTGATATTTTACAGGTTGGATAATGGGCGTATCTTCTGACTGCAATTTTTCTTCCATTCCTACTGCTAATAATCCGTGGTAGTGAAGACTCTTGAGTTGAACCTACTAATTTTTTTAACTGTATGGAAAGTATTTACTACTCACCTGTTGTTGTGTCCCGTCCTCCTGCGTTACCAAGGCAATGTGCTGCTGACCAACCATTTCTGAGTTCTCCACTGTAAGCTGCTCTGAGCCAGAGTCATCTGCCTCAACCACTGTAGCTGAGTAACTCACGTTAGGGTCATCAATAGCATCTGAATAAAGATACAAAGCATTTGTTAAAATTTGAAATTATGTTATTCTTATTTAATTATTTGTTATTCCATTTTTTTTAAAAAATCAATGTATATTTCCTGTACACTTTCACAGCGTGTACATGAACTATCCTTTCTTCCTGCTGTACCTTAGTTTTTCTTTCATATACATATATTTTTGCTATATATATTCTAATGTAAGTATATTATACTTTCTCCTCTTAACCATAGATCTTTGAATGAATATACTAGTGTTTATATGTGGTATCCAGCTTTGGGGGCTGTCACACATATTCCCAAAGAGTATTATTACAGTAAGCATAATAGGACTGTAACAAAAGGTTATTTTTATTCTTCATAAAAACATATTCAATATTTAAGTGAATAATATAGGTTATAAGGCCAAACTGACATTTCCCCAATTCCTTTGTGTTCATTTCTTCGACAAACAGCTTAAAACGGGAAGATATTCAGTTTATTGTCAGGACAAAATTCATCACAATTGAGAAGGTTGTTAATTGGTTGCAGATATATCTTCTGCCAAGAAGGTTATGTTTTTACCCATGCTGAGGGTTTGTTTATTTGTCAGCAGGATTATGCAAAAAGTACTGAACCGATTAGCACCAAACCTGGTATAGGAATGGGGTAAGGGCCAGGGATGAATGCATTCAATTTTGGTGCAGATCTAGTTAAAGGGGCAGATCCAGGATTTCCACTTTTCTTAACATAGTGAGAAAGAATATTTGTGTCTATTTCAGGAAATAATGTTTGCATCTTGGATCTGATTGTTATCAACAAAATGCAATAATGATTTTGATTAATCATTTGTTCCATAAAATGTTAGAAAAAGGTTAATTAAGATAATTTCCTACAGCCCAACATCATGTATTCAGAATGATAGAATGTTTTATTCCAACAGAAGACTGAACCTTTAACATAAATATATACATGTGTGAGAAAGAAAAACATCAAAATCTCTAACTGAAGACGGTAAAGCCATGAAGGCGATCAGCTAATCAACATGACTAATTGTTGCAGTTTTACATTCAAAGTCAATCTAATACATTCTACAGATTTTATTAAAATTTTTATCAAGATCTTTACACTGACCTGTTGGTGGTTCAAAGTATGTCTCCTGTTCCTCCTCAATGGGCTCGGTGTCATTGTGGGCTGTGCGTTTGTGCATGGCGAGTGTGGAGATCTGTTTGTAGGTTTTCCCACAGTGGTTGCAGTTGTAAGGTTTGCAGGGCGTATGAACAACATGATGTTTGTAAAGGCTGGAGTATTCTGTGAAGCGCTTTTCACACCCAGGCACTGTGCACACATATGGTTTCTCCCCTGGAGAAGCAGGAAAAGAAATTACATAGTCAGTTTTTATTTTATTATTATTACTGTGAGAAGTTGTGACCTTACAATATTGAAGTGCCTTGATATAATGTGTGTTGTGATTCAACAGTATACAAATAATAATGAATTAAATTGAATTAAAACACTGCTTGGTGACTCATGAATTACATGGAACAGACAAAATAACAGACTGAGGCATAGAAGGTCTCACCGGTGTGAATCCTCATGTGGTTCTTGTAGTTGGTGGCACTAGCAAAGGACCTTCCACAAGTTGGCTCAGAGCAGTAGTATGGCCGCTCACCGGTATGTGTTCGGATATGAACTTTACGGATGTTGGAGGTGGTAAACGATCTGCCACAGCCTTCGACTGGGCATTTAAAAGGCTTCTCTCCTGCCAGACAAAAAATGGGAAGTAAGGGTTTAAAGCTAGGGTTTGCAATCCTGGAAAAGCTAGCAAGGGCAGGCTACACTTAGAAAACATGCAACCAATACATCGCACTTTTGTAAAAAGTTACGACCCCAAAACACATGAACGTGCACTGACTGACAACTTCTAGAAGCCGACTCTTCCATGACTCACTTGCCAACTTCTGGCTATCGCCTCTGCTTCAACGATGTAAGTCTGTCTGACTCTCTGATAGTGACAGTGATTTTTGAAGGTTTAAAAAGGGAAAGTCAAGTCTAAATCAATTTTCAGTTCAATAATGTGACCAGATTTATGTGTATAAAATAAAAAATAAATCAATTTGAAGATATAATGTAAAGTCTTAGACATGTTGGTATATTCTGTGAAACATTGATGGTCTCTCTATTAGGTAATAAAACTCTATAAATAATATAACTGCAAAAATCATCTATTTCAAAAATAAACTGGAACATGTTCAAAATGTTGTGCTTCTCATGATGACCATGTGCCTGAAAACTCCTCCAGCACTTTGCTGGCTCTCGGCAAGAATTCAGCTCCAAATGTCTATTCAACAGTTCCTTGCACTTCGTTCAGCCAATCCTGGCACTTGACTATTATCTGTTTTGTTTCAAAAATCAGGTGGTTTATGACTCTGGCCTATTTGTTTGGACCAAAATAACAGAATATCAGCTGTTCATATTTTCAGCTCCCACCAGAAGCACAATTGCAGTTTAACCCTGTGTCACAACCATGACATATAAACAAGATATCTATACAGCTTCAGGCTTAATGTATACTGCAGTGACATTATGACTGTGGTCGAGTACCTGTATGAGTCCGTGTATGCTTCTGAAGGTCACCGGAGGTTTTGAAGGACTTGCAGCAGTTCATCTCCTGACATCTATATGGCTTCTCCCCTGTGTGTGTGCGTGAGTGACTCTTCAGTCCATACCCTAAAATAACCATGAAACAGAAAAGGAGTCACAGACATTCACTGAAGTCCTTATTCCTGGTCAACACATTGAATAACAGCACCCCAGCACACAGCATTTAATCTGATTTAAAAGGTTTAATTATTGGTGCCCATCAATAGACGATTTCCAAAGTAATTTGCCCCAAATGTTCTGATGTCCTATCTCTTTCTTCTCTGAAATATGCAAACTCAAGAGACACAACATAAGTATAATATGTTCCAATGTGTTAAACCATTTTACACATTAAGGCTGAGTTATAATGGCCAGAAAGGATATTTTTTATTTTAAGAATACTATGATGTCACAGTAAGGACGACCTTCGGGATATAAAATCTAATGTAATGTAAATGTAATGAAATTCCCTTTAGGTGTTCCAGAGATACGTTCAAAAGAACCTCTGACCACTAATTTATAATCAGTTGTTTGTGAAAAAGTTAAAGAGAAAATTCAGCTTGAAAACATAATGCCTCTGGTCATTACCGTCACCAGTGTGGAGGCATAAAACTATATGAATATGTTTAAAAGTGACAAAAACAACGTTCACCACTGATACCTGTAGCAAACTTCTTCCCACAGCCCGGATAGTCGCAGACATATGGTTTGTCTCCGGTGTGGGAGCGTTCGTGTACCTGTGAAAAGCACAAAAAACACTGTTCAGCAGTGAGGCTAAGAAATGAACATGTAGTTAACAAATAGGGCTGCACGATATTAGGAAAACAAATGCTATATGCGAAAACGATTTTGAATATTGCAATGAAGATATGACAAATACGAAGTCTGGGGCAGACACCCAGGGAGCCACTAAGTCCACTTACAGTTTTAATGTTTGGAACGTGAAAAGTTATTTTGTTACAGTTCTTACCGGCTCCGTCAGTAATTTACTGCTCCTCTCTGTGACTCTATCATTCGCACTGCGCCAACTGCATCTAGTCAATCCGAGCGCGCCCCGTCCAATGACACTGTTTGTGTGTGCGAGTGTGTGTGAGAGAGAGAGGGAGAGAGCAGGACGGCTGATGAATTTTGATGATGTTGTGGCATCATTTCAAACATATCAACATTTAAACCGTAAAAAGTCATCATCTGAGAGAGCGAGAGCGAGAGACAGCGAGAGAGAGCGAGAGACAGCGAGAGAGAGCGAGAGCGAGAGAGAGAGAGAGAGAGAGAGAGAGAGAAGCTGAGTCTCTGTGTGTGTGTGTGTCTGTGCCGTTACTTTTCCCTCAGGTTATGGGACTATCATAAATAAGCTATGCAAGTCATTTATATAAACAACCGCTTATAGTAACGAATTTGACCGAGGACAAACCACAACTAGAAGTTTCCACAGTAGAATTTAGTGTGGAGGAGGCAGAGGCGGCACGAGATTTGACAATGTCGCCACAATTCTCTGTTCTCTCGCTTCTTCCGACAATGATTCATTGACGCAAAAACCAGACGCAAAAACGAGAGCAATCCATCTGATTGGCCAAGCTGTCTTTTGCGATACGTATACATGTTGATATCGCGATGACGATACGTTTTCGATACATCGTGCAGCCCTAATAACAACATCATGGGAATATGCTTCTAATATCTGCTAATACTATCTTTAAACAATCACATACATGAGTAGAGACAAGCAAACACAACATCCACACTGACCTTGAGATGATGGGCAGTGGTGTAGAGTTTACCACACCCCTCATATTCACAGCGGAAAGATTTTTCTCCTACATTTGTCACCCTTGCTTGCCTGTTGTCTTGACCCTGTAACACAATCTGAAACAAGAATGGGTTAGACGTCATTGTTCAACCTCAATAAAAGGATAAAAAGTCATGAAAAGAAAACAGTAGAAAAGATTCTGTACCCGCATGTGAACGCCATTGTCTCCTTCCACTCTGCTGAAGGGGCCTAAGGGGTTTTCTATATTCTCCACCTTAGGAAAAATTTACAGTACATACCGTCAGAATTATTATGAACATTCACAGTCAAGGGAAATACATGGATCAAGACACACAGGTATGTCATCTAGATCTGTAAAAGGTTAAACAAGATAAACCCCAAGGTCTATATTTCAAAATCTAACCAGGTTAATATCAATATACGGTACATTAACAAATGCTTCATATTGTTTTATCTATACAGATTGCATAAATTTCAGCTATTACAACAAAAAAAAAGAATATGAAAAATAATGACACTTCGGGATCCAAAGGCTGGTAAAGGAGCAAAATGACACAATTTAAAAGAAACATTGTCAGTACAGAATTTGTACACAGAAAATACTCTACACAAAATATAGTATATGAGCATATCAGTTAAAAAAAATAAAAAATATATATATATGTACAACATCAATGGCATGTAAAATTCTAGATATTAAAATAGTATATATACAGACACAATAGAAAAGTGTACACATACAACATATATAAATTGATGGATAGATTATTCCAAAGAATTCAAACTTCCAGGTTGTTGTTTTTTTCCCACTAATTAGCCAAACTGGTGCCACACCAGCACCGTTGGAGGCATAATAGGTTTATGGATGGTTTATGAGGTCTCATGGGGGTTCATTAGTTTATAAAAAAGGAATCAACCTTTGACTGTTTAGGTCTTCCACCCAGAAGGTTATACAGTTTTTTGACCACTGCTGCAGCTTGATGCTGCAGTTGTTACTCATGTTCTGAATTCTTGTGATTGATTTTTTTATTATTGGAAAGAATTTCAGGTTTATTGACACTCAGCATGTCAGGGTTTTTTTCAACCGTTTTGCTGACCCTCAGTGACCTAAAGCACTGCCTTAGCCTCTATTAGTACACTGATGTGGAATGTCTACCTTGGTGGTATACTGTTCAAGCACGCTGATGGTCTCAGGGTCGATGGCAGTGCCTTCAGTCTGCAGGTCTGCGATGGTACCGTCAGCCTGGATGGCCAGGATGGTGTTGGACTGGGGCATGTGCACTGTGTGCTGGATGTAGGCCGTGCTGCCATCCTCCAGCTGCACCTCCTGCAGGCCGCTCTGGTCATATGTATCTTCACAGAAACAAGGAGAAGGAAGTAGAGACAGAAATAAGATAAAGAATCTGGCCTTGAGGTAGGTGTTTATACAGAGAGAATGGATGCTTTCATACTGTACACATCTGTAGACAAAGTATGTGCTACTATGAACAAAACCATTTATCTGTACGAGAGGTAAAATGAAAAACTACAGGAATGTATTTTTGTAAATCCTTTCTTTAAATTTGTATGAACAGTTTTAAAATGATCATAAATAAAAAATATAATATAAAGAATAAAAAGCCAGCCCGTAAGAATATTTCAAGATGTTTCACTGATTGACAACGCAGTGTGTTTGTAAACACACTAAGCTTTCTACTTGCACACAACTTTTCGTTTAGAGGTGTTATGAACAAGATATAGCAGAGGAAATTAGGTGTGCCAGACCAATAAATTATTTTATTACTTAATTTCTCTAATTTGCTCTTGTCTCTTCATTCTGAGTTAAATGGTAAATGGTCTGTATTTATATAGTGCTTTTCTAGTCTTGCCATTCACCCCCATATTCATACAGTGCATCTATGGGCAGCACGTTTTCTATAAGAACGGCACAGCCGTCAGGGGCTATTTGGGGTTCAGTATCTTGCCCAAGGACACTTCGGCATGCAGATGGGGAAGACTGGGATCGAACCGCCTTCTGGTTAGAGGACCACCGCTTTACCCCTTCAGCCAAAGCAGCGACTTTTCAGTTTTAAGTCTGTAATGTTTTGTCTTAAACTAAGAAGAATAAGAATAAAAAGTTATTCTTCAAAAATGACTTGCAGAATTACCTGGATTTAAGCAGCTCATGAAACATGTCAAAGTTCATTCATAACTGAACGACTTTAATTCTTCAAATTTGTATGAGATTCAATTTGATTTCCAACAAAGATAAAAAGTTTATAACAGTAATGAAGAGAGTGAAAAAAGGAACTAAAAATTATCTGAAAAAAGTTGTAGGTGATAAATGTCTTTTACCTTTGGGTGTGTGAATATAGGCTGTTGTTCCATCTTCAAGCTGAACTGCCTGTCCATCTTCAAGCTGTAAACTGTCCACTCCTACAACAGAAAAAATATATATAAAATAATATAATAAATAAATTACAAACACAGTGATTTGAATGCATTAGGTAACCCAGATGAAATACAAATACATCTGTTTCCTATCAAGCTACAAAACCTTGCAACAGTGGTGGGTGGTTTGCCAGCTCACAACAGAGTCAGAACGAGAGTACTATTCTGTGTGGAGATACAGCAGTGTTTTACCTGATTTAGGCATCGACACATGCTGAACGTAGGCAGCAGATCCGTCCTCCAGCTGGATCACCTGGCCGTCCATGATGTGTCCGTCCGAAAAGGAACCTTTGGAGTCATGTTGGATGTATGCAGTGGATCCATCCGCTAGAGTGACAGCCTGCAGGCTCACTGTGTCCATGCCCTCCATCTGATCTCCATCTGGGGAATTATTTGACAATAAATATACGTTAATTGTCAACTTAAGAAGTAAGAACACTGCATTGTGGCAGATGTAAGATCAACGTGTTACGGCTTGTTGTTTTCTAAAAGGATAGAATACTGATACTGGTACCATCTTTGTATCGATAGTTCACTTTTAAAGTCAATATTAAAGTTCCTTAATTAGATGATTTTTCTATTTCATCCCAATTTTGATTAAAGTTTAAATCAAATATGGTAATTCAACATGACAGCTCCTTTCCTATCAATTTTCAGGTATCTCTTTTATGAGACAATCAGCCTTGCCAACTGTCTGTATTACTATGTGCAGAAAAATCAAATCTCATATTTTATTACCATCTATTGAAAGATCTACATTGCCTCACTATAAGTAGCAAAGAATAAAATTACTCAACTCTTTTATATATATATTTTGCATAGTCTGGATTGTTTATAGTAGAAGCTAATAACATAAACAGTGTAAACTTAATTTACCTTTGACCTGTATTTCTTGTATGAAATGTGCTATACAAATAAAGTTTATTGTTATAATTATGAGCTTAATGAAGTTTGTCTTATTTCTTCAAAATAAGCACAGCAACAAAATACACACACACACACACACGATACAGGAATGAAGATTAAAATAAGAGAAACATTTGAACAATTGTCCAAAGCTGTAGTGTAATATTGACAATAAGTGGTATCAGAGGGTCAAGTGCGGACACTCACCTGCCACTGTCACAGCCTCCGTCAGACAGAGAGTGACCGGCTGCCCGTCGGCATCGTGAAACTCTGCCATTCCCTGCGAGTCCCGATTTATCTGGGCCAAGAGCATGCTTCAGCTGCTGGAGTGACACATGCAGGAGACACATTTGAAACGGTCATGTCAGAGACACACAATGGCATGATGCACTGTGCAATATGATAGAGCTACTGGTCCGTTGATGGTAGTAAGACACTTGTTACTAGATGGTACAAATAATTTGTAAAACCAACATACAAAAGTCTTCCCAATAAACTGATGGGTCCCTATTAACCCTGTTTTCCTCTCACATGTCCAGATTTTCTATGCTGAAAGACTGAAAATGGGCCTTGAAAACACAAACAGAAATAATAAAGGTCTTATAACTAATTCAAAACAGTTATCTTTAAATAAGGGCATTAAGGGTAGGACAATAAAGCATTACTTCTTTTTCTTTCTATATACTTTACTCCAGATCTTCTTAAGGATGAATAATTATCTATGTGTGACAATGTTCTAAATATAATTCTAAATTTAAAAAGTACAACGTGACCTGAACATAACATACAGTTACATGTCAAAGCTGAACACGGTTAACAAGGAGCAGCTATTTAAGACACAGCTACACAGGATTAGTAGGGAGACTAAAGTTTAAAACACAGCGTCAGATTTGTGAAACCCAATTCTATTTATGAAAATACAAAAAACTGCATTTTGCTGGGTGCTTTCTTATCATCTAGACATCAGACCATGTCCAGATCAAACCACTGAACCTGGATTTATCTAATCTGGACCACAAATTAAGCATGAGCTCATAACACAGTTTGAAATAAGGTTAAGGGGATTCCACAACCTTGTTAGTGCCAATGAAAGCTGCAATTAAGAGTCAATTAATCTATAAATTTAAAATTAACAATGCATGATCATTTTGAGGGTTGTAGTTAAGGCTCAGGTGCTGTTCCAATGCATGTTGTTGACAGGTGTTCCTTTTATTTTGTCCAACACATTAAAACCAAAGAGTGTAAGCTAAACGACAGACAAACAACAGTTCAACAGTATCCTCGTTCACTTTGATTAAAGCAGGTTAACTGCAGGTCTGCTGTATGAGACTGCATCAGTTTGACATGCATGTTCCTGTCAAACAAGTGAGTACATCAACATAGAAATGAAATAATCTATATCTTAAAACTGGATTCTGACAAGAGGTACACATTTCCAAGTCCAAGCCTCAAGTTCAGGCGACAACACAGAATTATCTTTAAGACCTGTGTCCTGTCAGTGACTGTGTTTTCATGGAGCATAATCCCAGACATATTTCTATATAATGACAAACTAAATTGTAAGTGCTCCGCTAAAACACCAAGCCTGGTGGTTTGGAGCAGTAGGGAAGTTGTCATCAAGCTTTGTTTACACCTTCACTGAACAAATAGATTTAGCTTATTTTATAACTGGTATCAAAGACCAGCATTTGTGGGGCTTTCCTGTTACTATATTTGACTTGTTTTCACCTGGCTCTGCCCTGATGTCAGTGTCTGCTGTCGTCGGTGCTGTTTTTGGCGCTTGTTGATTTGAATAGTAGTATCTGGGGCTAGCTAGTTAGCAAGCTATGCTATGCTATGATGTACACATGTACGAGTTGCCACACATGTCGCTATGAACATAAACATAATGTGACAAGTGTGTTAAACCGACGGTGTTGTCCGGCTGACGGTGGCTGGTTAGAGCACCGCCGGCATGTGTGTACGGTCACATACGGTTATAACGCCCTGTCATAACGGAGCTAGCGTGCTAGCCACCATGCTAACTGCGGTGGTAACAGCGCAAAAACCCGCTGTCACGACTTTAATTCCACGGCTATCATGACACTGTTTCTCCAATACCGTCAGGTTAGAAGCGAACACTTGGTAGTAGTTAGTATCGGGAGCCCCTGCTGACTGTGTGTGGAAGCTGGAGGGGAAGCTAGCTGCCTCCGTGTAGCTTCAAGCCGTGGAATTAGCAACGCAGTTCGGAAACAAGACCGGGGAACCGCTGCGCTAAGAAACGATAACATAAGCATTTTGACCCGCTGGGTGTCACTTTATTTAAGCCAAATCTGTCCTTTCTACGCGTGTTCAGAGTCCCAGCCGCAGCCTGTCGCGCACCCCTCCTAGTAGAGATGGCTGTAGGAATAATGCACACTGGGTAAAAACCAATTTATAAACTAACCTCCGAAAAATTTCCAACAATTCCTCCTGTTCGACCACCATGCACCAGTGCAGGAAACGCTCCGTGGTGCCCGCACGCCGGGAACATGTACACCAGCACTGTCCTCCGGCCCGCCTCCCCACACACCAGGCCCCATGGTTGGCTAGAGACTCACAAATCCCGCTGCTATTGGTCAATCAACATGTCCATCATCGAGGATTCGCCTCTGGTATTGCAGTTATTCATCTTCCCGGGCCCCTGCAAGACGCCATTCCGCGTCGGTTTTCGTATTGTCTGAGGGTTTGGACTGAAAAAGCGAAGCGCCCTCGTCGAAAATTAATATTCAAACTTCCACACAGGACGAGTTCTGACTGAGGGTGGTGTGGTCGGAGCCGCACTCAGCCGCGGGATGTGGTTAAGTTTGTTTTTTCTGCGACGTAAACAGCGACGTGTGGTGAGGTTTTTCAGCCTCCATGTTGAAAACAAGGCGATGTGGGAAAAACAGGGGGAATGTGGGCAATGGAGTGAAGAGCGCTGTCCGGCCTACATCTGTCAGACTGTGAGGCTAGCGTCACATCTGGAATATACAGGCGACTGAAAAATCAAACCATGAATAAATGAAAAACACAACAAATGCAGATGTTTCCACACATGTTAATTTACATGGTGTAATTTGTCAATCATGCCATAATTCATCATCATTATTCACAAAGTTCATTTGAGTAATCCAAGGGATAAAGAAACTTGTCCTTCTTGATGGGAGTGGTCCCCTCTAAGACTTTGACGACCTTTTACCCACAGGGTAACTGGGTGAATTATGAAAATTATGTGATTCGTATTCTTATATAGTTCAGCACCAATGGGATAATGGTCCATGTTAGACAGTGCTCAACATCACCATCATCAAAAGATGAAATGGAGGAATATTTTTGAAAGAAATGTTGTGCCCTTCCCAGATTCATAAAATCTCTTTAAAGGTTCAGTGTGTAGAATTTAGTGACAACTAGTCGTGAAGTTTTGTTGCAGCTGAATATCCCTCACCTCACCTTTTAAACATGAAAGACAACCTATATGGAAGACTTCAGTTGTCTTAAAATGAAAAAAATGTGTTTAGTTTGTCCAGTTTGTACGACTGTAAACAAAAATTGGCGGCCTCCGTAGAGAGGACCCGCTCCAGATGTAAATATAAAGGGCCCATTCAAGGGTGAAGAAAACAACCATTCATACAATTTAGATGAAACACACTAGTGAGAACATCACAAGGATTATTTTATATTCAATTTCTGCCACTAGATCTCTTTCACCTAAATCTCACACACTGAACCTTTAAGGTCGCATTGAAGCTGAGCTGTTGGCTCATGGTGGCCCAACATTGTTAATGTTGGTTTCTCCTTTAATTTGTAACCTGTCATGTACAGTGCACATTTACATGAGGTCTACATTGTTGCAAAATGCATAATGTCTAAATATAAAGTGAGCTACATAAAGACAATACAGTTAACACTATTTATGAAAAACATCATTCTGCACAGTTTTTATTATGTTCATATTATCTCCATCTTTAAGTGAATTTCCCAGCATGGGATCAATAAATCTTATCTGATTATAAAATAATCTATAGTATAGTATAGTATTTCATTGTTTGTGCTGTTTGATCAAATGCCCAGGCACATGTTCACTCTGAGGACAGGTACAGCAAGGTGTACTTAATAACCTGTTCACCTCTAAAATCATCATACAGTTGAATCATTTCTGATGATTTGGTTTGTGGTGCTGTTAAATTGGATTGGATTATGCAGCCTCCAAAAAATTGAAGCAGCACGTACAAGCCTCTGATGTACCTGTGGTCTTCAAATTCAGAGGCAAAGAATTTCACAGTATGGCTCCAGGCCTGCAGAGCGCAGCTTTACTGAAGGTCTTTAGTTATTGGTTTAGTGAGAAACAGAGTCTCAACCAGGATATACACTCAGCGGCAACGTTGTAAGGTACACAATTACTTACATATTCCACAACCCAGCTGTCCTGCCATGGAGTCGTTTTTTATGATGCACATAATATGTAATTTCAATATTCAAAAGATGTTAATTCAGTGATATTTTAGCACTGAGGTCATTGTTAGCAGTGGTGTTAGAAACATGGTTTTGCTACATATCCCCCCAAAAAGTCGTGATTCTTTTGTCATGTGTTCATGGTGAAAGTTCATATGTCTGACGTCTCTTTCTGTTGTTTCTGGTGTTTCTTTGAAATGTTAATCAGCATCTTTTTGTCCAGTTACAAAGCAATGCCAGACTAGACAGTAGAATCTAGCTGTACAGTTTTTTAAACTAAACTTTTAGCATCGATCACATACGTATAGATAAATCACTGACAAAAAAAGATAAGTGCAATATAAAGGACAATATTTATCATGAAAATAAAAATGGGAAACAAATTGAAAAAGACAAGTGTGCGAGAGTATAGTAACAAAGAAAATTCACCTAAAAACACAAATTATGATATGTTTTTGACATACATTTCATTCATGAACACAAAAACGTGGGGTTATTTGTTCGTGTATTAACATTTAGGTATATGGAATTTGGCGAGAAGCAAATAATGAGGGGAAAAGCATCACTATAATCAAGACAACGTGGTATAATATTTCTACAGTCAAAGTTAAAGTCAGAGACAATATTGTCAACATTAACAGAGTTAAAGTGTTTCTACTGCGCGCCATGGACATTGATGTGCACGATCTAACGACAACGCCGCGCGCCAGCGGAAACAACGTCATTTGTGGCGCGTCGCCGGACGCGAGTGCAAGAGCGAGCATAAACCTGCCGTGATGGAAGAGCTGAGAACAAAACCACCCGCCACGAAGCGGAAAAAAGAGGAAGAAGAGGACGGAGGACTCGGAGGGATAGAACTGGAGACAAGGCTGAGCGAGCAGGTCCGCCTGCACAGACACCTGTATGACCACTCCATGAGGGAGCACAGAGACCACCACATGGCTCAGAAGTCCTGGAGGAAGATCGCGCAGACTCTCGGGAAAGACGAGGTTTACTGCAGGAAACTGTGGAAGAACATCCGCGACCGCTACGTCCGGGCGAAGAAACGCGTACACGCTCGCAGCGGCGAGGATGAAGAAGAGAAGCCGTTACCGATCGTCTTGGACATGGACTGGCTGTGCGACTTCGTCAAACACCGAGAGAAGGACACGGAGGTAGAAGATACATCAGATTTTACTTTGTTATCGGTTCAATATTAGTTTTTTCGTAAAAAAATTAATAAATTCATTAAAGGGGACATTGTATGCCCATTTTACCACAAGTTGATATGGTTCCTTGGGGTCTTAATGAAATGTCTGTAACATACTTTGGTCAAAATACCACAAGGATCATTTAAAACAGCACCCTATTTACCCTGTATAAAACAGCCCTCCACAGAGTGACCTGTTTTGAGTGCCTGTTCCTTTAAATGCTAATGATAGTTCCTGTGGTGGTTAGGTTTGTACAGTTTTGTATAGACTGTACTGAACGTATTGAATCTA